>NW_011888788.1:10714550-10741724 GCF_000151845.1 Pteropus vampyrus
AAGAGCGCAGCAAAATCCAGGTGGAGGTTCCTGCAGAGATGCTCCCTTCCAAAGCTCTGACCACTCAGCCTAAGCAAACTCTGTGACTAGTGCCCTCAGATGAAATGTAAGGCCTTCTTAAGCTCCAAGCCACAATGTCCCGCCCACTCCACCCTCCAAAGTTAATTTAACTTGGCTATTTAAAAACATTTTGTCCTCCAGGCCCTTTTTTTTGGATATCTAAGAGCTGAATTAGAATGTCTCCATCTCTAACTATATTCCTATTCTGGAGATTTTTGTTTTGTTTGTTTTGTTTTGCTTGCTTATCTCATGCTTATCACAGTTCATCAGTTCACTATTTTTTTTTTCTCATGCTACAAAGGAGCTTAACAAAGAGTCATGGTAGGAAATATAATTCACCTATTTAAAGAAAGAAATAGGTTAAAAAAGAACTAGGTAAAAAAGAAAAAAAAGATGGCTTAAAGAAAGAGGATTTAATTAAAGGAGTTGTTACGGAAGTGTGAGCAGAGTTGAGGAGTGACACAAGATGTTGAGTCACTCAGAGCCTAATAACTGGTAGAAGCTGTTACCATCCCTCTAGGCCTAAAAAGGCAAAGAGAAGGCCGTGTGACTGGAATCCAGTGAGAGTGAACACCATGGAGAACACGACATCCAGCACAGCTGTTGTCCTAGAACAGTAGTTCTCCATCTTGTCTACTCATTGGAATTACCAGGGGAAATTTAAACAAACCAGCACCTGGGTCCATCCCGTAGAGATTCTGACCTAAATGATTTTTGGCGTGGGCATCAGGAATTTTAAAAGCTGTCCAAGTAATTGTAATGCACAGCCAAGGTGGAGAAATATAGACATAGAAAATATAGTACCAGAGCTAGGTGTGAACAGGGAAAAAATACCCTGACCTCTCTCCTTCCACTCTCTCACATCCTGCTGATGCCTCCAGTCAAAAGCCAGATGGCAGGAGTTGGGGTAATGCACACTGCCTGAGTCAGCCTCCTGTAGCTCATTTAGTAGGGAAGGATACGGAATAACCGCCTCAGAGCTTACAGTGGAATCCGACAGCTGCTGCCTCTTCCCTACAAAGAAATTAGAAATAAGGATAGACTCACATTTTCCCTGTTAAGGTGGGCTCACTCATGCAATTTTGGTATTGAGCAGAGCATCCATCACTTGGAATGGCCTTCTAAAGGACTAACCCCATCTAGTAACTGTTTGTAATATTCTTCCTAGATATTAGTGGTTCTCTTGTTGCTTGCCAAGCAGAATTCCAAGGTCTATGGGGGACATGTACTTATTCTATCATTACCCACAAGTGCTGGTGGCAGCAATGGAATGCAGACTCCCAAAATGAAAGAAGACGTCAGAGGTTATTTTTTTTGTAGAGTGGATGAGACCAGAGCAATGATATCCACCTAGGCTGGTCCTTGCCATCTCTCTGACAGGTGGCCCAGTCCTTCCTTGTAAGCACAGAATTGTAGGAGACAAAGGTAAAAGTGAACAGCAGAGTAGGCACAACATTTTAGCGAGGGATTTTGATCAATGAGCTGCATGTTTTCACCTGAGAACCAAACCTTGACTTAAATTTAACAATACAAAAATACATTCTCACAATGACTGGATGGATGATTGATATGTCATTTTCCTCTCCTTTTATTCAGAAGGTGGACATTGACCACCCTTTCGATTTCATTGTGAATGAAGCCATATTCTAGTCCTAATGACAAAATATTCACCGGCTGCTCTTTCTAAGAGTTGGCTTCAAGTGAGATATCAGTAAAGCAGAAGCAAACTTCCCATGAGTTTTTTTTACCAGTTTCTTCCACCATAAGCCTCACATGTCACCAGCCACCCTTAGGAAGAAAATGGGATCCCTGACAGGCAGCAGTATTTCATAAATGGCACTTGCATTTTTTTTCCAGTGCACATATTTGTGTGCTCATTACACAAGCAGTGCTTACATCTGTGGGCACATTTCACACTGGATGCCCTGTCCCTTTTGACTTCCTCCCAAATCATGCTGACAAAGGCCAGTTATAATATCTCTATAAAGTTCAGGATGGTGCAGAAGGGTAGGGTGAGAAATAAAGAAACAATACTTAAAGGTATTGTGAACATGACTTTACCAAATGCTTCTTGCTGAAAATGTTAGTAACGTATGCATTGCAAATACAATTTGACCAATTATAATAATGTAAAAGCATATTGGGCAGGAGGCCTGAGGCTAAGTGTGGGAGTAGAGATTTCTATTAAAAAAAAATATCTATTAGGTAAACGAGTTTCTAGATTGAGAAGAAAAAAGACGTCTGGTTTAATATAACATTAATAACGTTGATGAAACATATAACATTTGTCAGACACTATTGGTAAGAGCTTTATATCAATTTTATCCTCACAACAATTCCATTAAACTGTTATCCCCATATAATGGATGAAAAATATCGAGACTCCAAAAATTTAATAAACTTGTCTAAGGTCACGTGGCTAGAAACTGGACCAGTCAGGTCCACACCCTGGTTAACCTGCCTTCGAACCCCAAGCTCATATTTCCATTGGTAAACTCAACTGGGGCATTGGCTCAACATATATATAGTTTGTCAGATTCTCCCCAGGAGTCTAGACTTTTTAGTCAGTCCCTAGGTGACTTTTATGGTCAAGAGAATCTGGGCCATACCACGTTATGCTATTCTGTTTCCCGAGTCTATACGATTTATTTCTTTTTTCTTAGCCTTCTATTTTCCAAACTATGGATGAGAATACTCTCTTTCAGCTATTCTAAAATTTTTTAAAGTTTCATTGTTAAATATGTCCTGTAAATACTAAATACCATACCCTTTTTTTGGTGATTAAGACATGATTGTTAATGTATCAAATGTTATTAGTTCCACAACAAAGGCACTTTTTTGTCCAGAGAACCCTTTTCCCAAATAACAGCCACATTTATATCTCTTAGTGTACCCTTTGGAGAAGACGGTCTTGGATAATTGTAGGGATAAACAAGCTCTATGATAGTTTTATAAGGATTTATAAAAGTTATTTGGTTTTATACTACAAAACTTTAATTTTAAGATTTTAATGTTTTTACTTCTTATTTTGAACATATAAGGCAATTCTGCCCCCTAAAGCTAGGCTAAGTCACTATTAAGCTTGGGTCTCTGTAACAAGATGTTAGAATGTTCCATATAATTAATACTGCGTGAGCAACCTTCTTTTGCCTGTAAAGAAACAGTGGGTATTGAGACCAGGGACCTTATCTTCAGAATAAAAAGACTTAGCTAAACAGTGGCGAATGTGCCAGGACCTCGAGAATGTGTTACCTGGAGCAATTTCAATGCTACTAAAGATATTTGAGAAAACATTGGCTTTGAAGTTTACCGTCTTCTGCTAACGGATATTTAGACATTAAAATCCCAGTTTTCTTTTAAAAAATTGTATATTAAGAAGATTTTCTAGACCGGTGCTACCAGTGTAAATTTAAGTCTGTTATTTTCCTGTGGGACTGTTAAATCACTAGGAATTTAGGGTATACAGGAGTTAACTGATATTTTGGTTGATGCCGAATTTCATGGAACATGCAGAGTCACGTAATGTGAGAGCTTCTAATTTGACAAATCCCTTGGTATAGATCTAGGTGCAAATGGTGGTCCTGAGCTTGTTGGATTAGCATCCATTCCTGTACTTCCCCTGCTATGCTCTATATCACACGGTGCAGCCCCCTGCAGGCTGTATTTCCTAGCCTTCCTTGTCTGACTTACACCTGGGTTTAATTCGAGGACATAAGGAATGAGAAGCCAGGGGATTTCTTTCGCCCTCCCTCTTGGCCTAGATGGCATCTTTGTGTTAACTTCTGCCAGAGGAGCTTGCCAAAGTTATATCTTCCTCCATGTAACCCTGCTCCTTGGTCTCTGGGGACATTACTGCTTCTCTGTGTCATACCTCTTCTTTTGTTGTTTCCATCTTCGGTAATTTCTAGGTTGTGTCAATGTTTCTTATTTGATTTTCAGCTTTCCTATAACCTGTGACACCAGTTCCATGAATTAAGTTCCCTACAATGAAGTTGCTTCTGGTTGGTCCCTGACTGATAATGTTTCCATTTAAAAACCAAAAGTTTACTGGAGTTAGTTATTCTAGTGGAATAACAGTCACAACCAACTCCATAAGTTCTTGGCTTTTCAGAATTATTGTTTCCACAAATATTTGTTTCAAATTGTCTTTCAATATCATTCATTATTTTCAAACTTAATTACTACTACAACTAAAGATAATAAATGCACATTTAAGTGTATTATATACCAAGTTTAAACAAATTGAGGTGATTAATACATTACTATATGGTCTCAGTTCAACTCTTTTTTTTTATGCTCACCTAAAATGAAGTTTCTTTTGCCAACTTTATTTAATTAAATATTAGCTTGTAATGATAGAGCAACCGAGATCTAGGCTGGATTTACATGGCATTGCTTTCTCTTAAAACTAAGTGATTTGTAGCAAGTTCTCAAAAAGAAAGTGCTTGCAACTTTCATTTTCTAAGGATCTGGAAAGCAGCCATAATTTTTTCTTTTAAAGGTTAACACTTCTTAAGGTGTGTATAGAGATCAAGTTCCAAAAATAGCTCTGTGATGTGTGGTTCTTCTTTGATGCAGTTCGATTAATCTTTGCATAGAATTCCTGGCAAATAATTGACACAAAATAATTACATATTGAATGAATGAATAAATGAATGAATGAATGAATGAACAGAAGAACTTCGAAACATTTTACTCTCATAGAAATACATATTATTAGCTATTTTAAAATGAACTCACAATTAACTAGGCAAAGCTCGTTATCCTTCGGCAAGGTGAATCTAGCTGAATGAGGTCTTGGTTTGAAATACAAGCAACCAACTGCATACTTTAGGATCCATCAAAGCAGAATTCAGGTGTTGACAGTAAAGATTAATGAACCACCTTTCCTTAATTGATAGCATCCAAAGTGTACTCCCCTCAGCCTTTTGTCTGTCAGTTGGCAGAGGATCCAGCAAGTAGACACACTTCATTGCTTGCTGAAATTAAAAAACAGGTAATTTAATCTCAGTGATATAGATGATGATTTTTTAAAGTTGCAGTTGAAACAACAGAACAATTTCTGGGTGAGTAGGTCTTCTTAGTGATTCATAATTTAGTAAATGACGTGTTCAAATTTATTAAATTGACCTGAGCATAAAATCATCCAGGAAAAACAATTAGTCTGTAATGCTGCAGATTATTTCATGAACAATACAGTCCAATCCCCACTCTTATTATATATTTGGATTTTTTTAAAAAAAGATTGTAGGTAAAACGCAAGCTTTTCAGTATTTGTGATATACATTAGTTTGAGTAACAATTCTAGGTTTTGAATGTGGGTGGGAAGGCGTGCCTAAATGTTTAGTCAGAGAGTAAGCAATGTTTCAAATTGCATGTATGTTGGATAAATATGAATTTGTTTTAGGTTAAGGTGTTAATGCAACCTTGTCAAGAAGAACAAATCTGAAGAGTAGTGAAATCAAAGATGTTTGATTTTAAAGAATAAATGTACCGTCTCTCAAACTATATTATCTTTGTCTAAGAATAATTTCCCCCCTGCTTGTAATTTCAGGGCTCTGTGATATAGAAACTGTCAATGCGTGTAATTGAGAGCAATCTGACTTTTGTTATTGTGTGCATTCTTCAAGGATGGTGTTCAGGTGGCCTACTTGATGCTTTTCTAAGAAGCTCCATTCTACTCATAAATAAATACTGAGCTCTCCTGAGAAACATGCACAATTTTGATAGCTGTCTTATAAATATTGAAATGAGGATGTGATGTTATTTTCTTGGGCGGGTGCACCTTTTATTTTTGGTCTGTTACATAAAGGATACATACACTGTAGATTTTAAGTCTTGATACTGAAAATGTAGATGGGCTTGTAAACTGATGCTTTTGTTTTTTGGTTAAGAAACTGAAAAATATGCCAGGTGACATTCTCTCTGAAATGTAAAAGATGTTTCAGTTGAATCTTTTTTTTTTACCTAGTACATTTGGAAAGTGAGTTTTATGCCTCTAGAATAACCTAGATTTTAATAAATAGGAGTCTTAGCCACAGGAAAGTTGCTATAGGCGTTAGGATTCCTGTTTCTGCTTAGATCTCCATTCAGTAGATTACCTCACAGCTTAATCCCAAGCCAACCTTCTATCTACATCTTTTATGTTGATTTCTTCCATGTATTTATTTTCCATTGCTTCCAGAGATAATTCCTTTTAAGCAAATATTGGCATATACTGGTTGTCTCCTGGTCCCCTTGGACTCTGAGGCCACCATTTTCCTTTCTAGCCAAATAAAATGGCTTGAGCCTCCACTCAATATACTTTGGGAGATCTAATGTTGTACTTAATATCACCAAGATGTCTGAAAAGACTGACGCTGTTCATGGGCTCGCCTTTCGTGACTGCTGGTTATTTTCTGCCTTGTCTTGCCCTGTCAAATATTTAAGACATCACTAAGGCCACTCACAATTGATTTTTTTCCTTAAAGTTAGGCAATGGAAAGAAAAATGGTAGCAATGGAGAGGGAGATAGAGTGAAAGATTTGGTTGTTGTTATCAAAACATAGAAAGCAAAGCACATTAAATTTGAATGTAAGAGTCACTGTTTCTGGAAATGCATTAGCCATTCTCCGCCTCAAGGCATTCTCACTGAAATTAGCTTTCTTAGATCCCCAAACTCTGCCGTGTTGGGAAGGTCTACCTCTCTCCCATATTGTCTATTCCAGAGATACAGGTTCCTATCATTAATTACTACAATAATAAAATCCTTACTATTTTATTATACAGAAAACTTGAACTCTCAAATCCTACTACAGCATAGAGTCGGAGGCCCAAGTTTGCATATCTGAAAAGAATCATTAAGGCTCATCATTAAGGTTCTTACATGCGAAGAACCATGAGAAAATTTGAAATTTCTGTATTTCTTTCCAACATATTGTAGATCTCATTCTTAAAGTTTCTCCTCTACTTAGCAGAGTAACAAACATCGTAGTTACAGGCAGTACGTTGGTGTGTTGAGATGTCAGGGTTCGACGCAGGATTGTACTTCGTGTGTTGCCACAATGGACTATAGAAGCAAAAGAGATTAGAACACTTGGATTTCTTTCTTTGCATATGTCCCCTGTGATTCTGGGTTAAATGCTATCATTGCTGCAGAACCAACTATGTAATTTTCAGGGACCAGTGCAAAATGAAAATGTGGGCCTTTTTTCAAAAATTATTAAGAACTTCAAAAAGGCAACAGCAGAGCATTAAACCACATATAGGCCCTTCCAAAGACAGAGTCCAGGCAACTGCACAGGTCACACACCCAAGAAGCCTGTCCTGTATAGATGACTGTTGTTGACAGTAAGATTTTAATAATAGTGGGTTTTTGTAGCTTGAGATCCACTTACTGCCAGCTTTGGAGGAGATATAAGCTTGAACAAGGAAAATAACTTGAATGGCAATAGCAACAATCAATTGCCTTGAGAAGAAGAGATTGTATTATATCCCCAGAGTTTCATTAGAGAAATGGAAACTCCTCTAGGTATTTTAAGCTAGAAGGGATTTCATACTTCCAAATTAGGTGTTTCTAAAACTGTTGGAAGGGTCGGAGGATCAAAGTTCAGGGAAAAGTACCATTAGCTCTCAGAATCTACAGAACATGTAGGAACCCTGCAGAATCACTAATGGTGGTCAAGCTGCCTGCAGCACTGTGGAAGAGGACTTTCACCAATGCCACACCTGCCTATTGCTTCAATGGAGCAATAGGCTGCCATCAGCTCTTCTTCTTCCTCCTATCCCTTGTGTACATCTTCTTGTTGATGAAATTTAAAATGGTAAAAAGGCATTCAAGGAGATCTGACTGCTATAAAATATAGAAAGCAACTCTTTCTCAACAAGACAACATTTGAAGAAATTGGATTCTGAATCATTAGTAGTGTCCAACATTGATGTATCTAAAATGTAGAAAGCAGCCATTATTAATTATATTAGATGCTATAATAGCATCTGCTGAAATCGCAATAACTTAATACAATAGAATTTTCTATCTCGCTCACATCAAACTAAATAGCAGCTGGGGAGAGAGTAGTACCTGCATCACGCAGCTGTTTGGGAACCAAGACTGATGGCGGTTCTGCTATCTTCACTTGGCTTCCACA
This sequence comes from Pteropus vampyrus, assembly GCF_000151845.1. Classification (NCBI taxonomy): domain Eukaryota; kingdom Metazoa; phylum Chordata; class Mammalia; order Chiroptera; family Pteropodidae; genus Pteropus; species Pteropus vampyrus. The sequence continues at coordinate 10,722,737 of NW_011888788.1, forward strand.
GTTGTGGGCACTGAAAAGGGAAGAAAAAGAATGGAGGGATGCATGTTGGTATGGACCAGGCCTGAGAGTATCAATTAACACTTTTTCTCATATTCCATTGGTCAGATCTTAGTCACGTGACCACTCCTAAATGCAGAGGCTGCGAGGAAAACTAGTTGTGTCTCAGGAAGAAAAGAAAATGGGTAAGGCAAATAGCTAGACAATTTCTTTCACATAATATCTAATAGAGACCCACGTGACCTTTCCACCATATTGGCACAGAATCATCATTCACAGGGGAAAATGGCTAAGATATATGTAGTTTGGATATATTATTAAACGTCTTTATTTCTAATTTCTACATCAGTAAAATGGGGATAATAAGTGCATCTCATAAGATTGTTGTCTTTTATTTATTTACAATATTTCATGAGGCAATCTAAATAAAATGGTTTAATATAGTGCCTGGAAATTAGCAAACACTCCATGAATATTAGCTATTATTATTATCATTATTATCACTGTGAATTTAGAAAAGAGTAGCATATTTAGAAACAAGTTAATATATAAAATGTGCTCTGCACATACATGGCACATAGGAAAAGCTCAGTAAATATATATTATTATTATTATCTTACCTTATTGAGTTATCCAGGTATTTTACTTAAATTTATTATGACTTTCTACTCATAAGAACCCCTTAGATCTCTTTAAATTTCTCCTTTCAGAATCCTTTTTGGAGTGTTATCTGTCTGTAACTATAGTCGCTTAGGTCAATCATTAGATTCCCTTTTACTAGACCTAGTCTGATCTTCTGTGATCTGTATAGTCTATATAAATTGCTTCTTATTTGTTTATTGAAAATTGGAAATAGATTGCTTCAGATTAAAATGATAGAGTTTGAAATGGAAAATGCCAAAAATGCATAAATACGTAAATAAATTGATCGTGTTCTATTAATTTATTCAGGAGACCATAGTAAGCACCGATTAATGTTTATGCTTTAATTGATAACTATTTTAAATATGCCTGCAACTGAGTCAATCCTCATTTCTTTAGAAACCTCTAGATTTGAATACTACCTGTTAAAGGTAAAGACAATATTAATCCAGATATAGTAGTGCATTAAGTTTGCCTATCTCTAACACTGATTAAGAGGATATGTTTACACACATCTTTATAGACATACCTATAATTGTAATTGTACAAATGCCATTCAGAAAAGAGAATCACTGCCTAACGTAAAATAGTAGAGAATAATCTAGACATGCTGCTTCCAGTTGCCTCACAGCTAGATGTGTATAAGCACTGGTGGGGTTTGCTATTTGACAGTCCTTGATTTGAAGAGGGGGAGAAAAAAATACATCTTTAGACTCTGCAAATATTGCTTGGCCGTAACGGCATGTACTCACAGGCAGAACCTGAGACATTGCATAAGATTAACTGGCAATGCTGCATCATCATGAAAGACTACATTAATAGTGTCAAAGCGTGATATCTTGGGCCACATTCATATGTTTTTCTTACTGTTGTCTCTGCCCTGTCTTTTGTATGTTGTTTGATGTCAGATGCCTTTAAAGAAAAGCTACAAACATCATTAGTTGATAAGTAGTAAATGTTACACAGAGAAACATTACAAGATAAAGACAGACTAAGGGTTTGGGAACCATGTGACATACAACTGTGAACCCATACAATTTCCCTGCACTTATTAAAACAAATAATTAAAATATTTAAAATTGGTAAAAGAACATTTCTAATTCTGCCTAATAATTTGACAAATGTTTTATCTTTCAAACAGTTGTTTGGCCAAAGTGAAAACAAGATTTATCCTTGTTATTAACCAGCAGAATTTTAATTTGATTTCCAAGGCCATGGGTTAAATTCAACCTGTCCTTTCAGGCTCAAATTCTACATTTCCATTCCAAAAGCCTGCCTAGACTGGGCTCTGCTTTTGTTACACAGCTCATGCTTTCTCGCCTTCAACTCTGAGTTAATACCTATCCTCCTACTTGTAGCATCTACCCTTTCTGTCCACCATGCCCTTTCTTCATCAAATAACCCTTAATACATACTTGCTGCAAGCTTCATCCAGATGTTATCTCTTCTCACTGATTCTCACGTAACGCTGTTTTATCCTTGTAGATTTCATCTTATTTATATTTATGTTCCTGTTATGCTGACAGGTGGGCTCTGAGCTCCCTATTTTTATTTTTTTTATTTATATGGATTGCATACCATAAAATCTTGCATACGGTAAATGCCCAGCAAATAGTGAATAAATTAATAAATGCATGAATGGTATCATTCTATGCTTTCACTACTAAACCATTCTGACTGATGTTTAAATGTATAGAGAAAAGAATGAGTTGCTTATTAACTAAATTTAACATCTGTTACCTGTGTACTTAATGAATATAACCTTTGGGTAATATAAAGAAAAGTATTCTTCCAAGACAGTATTAACTTGGCCTATCTTTTAGAATGTTCAGATTGGTTCACTCACATTGACATTAACCATTTTTGAAATTCAGACATAACATCTACACATATAGATTTGACATTTGAGATGAACTTATTTTTTTCCAATTAAATTACAGAAGAGAAAAACAATGACTCAGAGGTGAGTGGATTGGCTATAGGGGTGAAATACTGCAATAATGTAGTTAAACCTGATTGAGAAAAGATGAGAAATAAGGCTGCCTTGTTAGTTCTTTCAGGGAAAAATGACTCAGCATTGTTAGAGAACATGATGAGGTTACATTATTCTTTCATTGCAAACTGCTGGGTTAATTGTGGTACATACAGAGGTATAGCTGATTCAGAAGACAATTGGTCATTGTGCTTTTCTATTTTTTTAAGCAAGTCAGTGCTTTAAAAGAGCACAGAAGCCTGGTTCTTGTTATGAAATCTGATGATGAAAAACAAACTGTGAAAATAATTTTAAATATACCTAGATTTACAGATAGATGGAAGTTCTTGAAAGTCATTTTTCAGTTTGTTTAAAACCTTAAGTGTTTTGTTTGTTTGTTTGTTTGTTTGTTTTAAGAAAAATCTTGATAGGAGCTAAACTTATGAAAATCCAACCCCTCTCTCTTTCTGGCCCCCTGAGAGTGGAATATACATCATACTTTTGTTTGGAATGATAAATATACAAATTGTGTGTTAAATGGTGGAAAGCAGGCCAGTGGATTTGTGTAAGTCACAGCACGCCCAGCTCTGCTTAAAGACACAGGATCAGTTTGCTTTCAGTGTTGTGACAGGATCTGAGAAAGAAGCTTTGTGTCATGAAGTAGTAGGTCTCCTATCGCTATTATAAGAAAAAATATGTACGTATGTCTTTCCTCAACTCTAGGTGGGGGCAGAAGAATGTGGAAGCCAGGCTGGTGGCTTCACAACCAACACAACCTCTGATCAGCTAGTATGCTACAAAATTATTTTAATCATCTGCTACTTTTTGTGTGACACACCAAAGAACCTTTTTTGTTTTCCCACTCTTCACATCCTCAATTTTCATGGACATGAGAATGCGGCAGAGTTAAATCCAGAATTAGAGTGATCATCGAACACTGATTTGAATATAAAATCTATAGCTATTTGAAAGGGAAATTTTCAAGGGCCCATGTAATAAATCCCTGGGGAATTTAAGAGAGATGAACTGTACCTAATTGCTTCTGACATGACTAAAACACATGAACCTCTGTGAAGAGTAAGGGCAGATCCCCCAAATCCTCTGCTCAGCACTATTCAAGGTTCAGAATAGTTCATGCATTTGCTAATTCACAGCTATGTGGTAAAACTCTCAGCCATATTCAGCCTTTCTCTAATAGTGAGAAACCAAAATGATTAAATTTACTTTCAGAGATTTTTAAAAACAAACTGGAAAGAACTAGTGGAACCATCCAGCTGATGTCTTGGAATGCTGTGCATTATTCTGTGTCTGAACTTGGCCTCAGAAAACAAACACAGCTTCAACCATAACAGGGCTGAATTTCCTGGGCTAGAGTGGCCTCCTGTTGCTGGGAGCTACTGCCGCCCAGCATGGCAGCTGCAGTCACAGTGCCCTATCTCTGCCTGTGTGGTCTTGGAGGGCTGGAAAGCTGTGTGACTCCTTAGGACCTTTGTCACAAGTCTGTGTAATGCCTGTGTGTGAGCTTGCAAGTGAGCCTCCCAGCTAGCACCTAGATGACCTGCCCTGAGCAAGGAAGGGATACAACACACGTTGCTTCTTTACCAAGAATGAGAGGATATTGTAATGGAAAGGAAAATATTAACCCATACTAAGCCCTCACCAGTGAAATCTTCTCTCACTTTCCTCCTGTTGGAAGTGTAGATTCATAGGCTTTGTTGCCAGTCAGCCTGAGTGATTTATAAATCCCTTTCTCATGGGTTTGAGCACACTAGATATATATCAAGTACTGTGCCTCTAAGCTCTGAGTTCTAAGATCTACTGCCTCTGTTGCCTTAAAGATCCAGAACTTAGGTAGAACAAGTCTTGGTCTCTAGGTCTAAGAGACTAAAGTAAAAGCTGGTGAATCTTCTCACTGACAAGGGCACTAAACTCCCTGTGGCTCATGTCCTCATTTATAAAATGAGACTCACTGTTCCTATCTCAGAGGTTTATTGCTGGGAATTGAATGAGGTAATCCATAAATTTCCTAGTCTGGCACCCCACACAGCCTGTTCAGGAAGGATCAGGGGTAGCTCTCATGCTATTCAGTTTGAGAAACTAGGCAGTGGGAAGACAAGTCATATTTTAATTTGGTTTCTGTGCTGACAGGCTTTGAAATTGCCTTAAACTTGTTCATACTCTGGAGTGATGTTATTAGCACATTGGCCTAAATCTTGAGTTTGAGAGCTGGGAAACATTCTTTCAGAACTCTATCGGAGAACTATCTGCCCTACCTTTTGCTGGGGCCAGAGCCCTATAAGTCTAAGTCAGTTAAGGAACTGAAGGAAGCTCCCAGGAATTCTGATTCACTTCAAGTCCCTATTGCTTATTTTGCCTCTACACGGGCCTGCCTCCCTCTATTTTCTAAGGAATAGACATATTTATATAGTGCTTATATGTGCCAGGCTTTACATGTGTTAACGCATTTCACTCTCACAACAATTTTAAAAGGCAAGCAAGTACTCTTGTTATCTTTGTTTATAGAAGAGGAAATTGAGACATAGAAATATTAAGTAGTTTTCCCCAAACCCCATTGTTTCTATGTGGCAAGGCCAGGATTCAAGCTCAGGATCTTTGCTCCTTCCTGAACCTACAAGCTTAGAAATTATACCATAGTGCCAGGGTTATGTCTTGCTTCTGGCTTATGACTTACTTCCCAGACTTAATCTATTAGGCACTCTGTAAGTATCTGATAAGTGTATACATGAATGAATGGTTTTTCATAACTATCTTAGTCCCTCTGCTCCTTGAAGCTTTCTTCCACTTTTTATCTTCCCAGTGTTTGGAATTTTCACTTTATTTTACTAGGCGTCTCTTTGTCTTTACATGTGTCATCTCCCAACCAAAGGGAAGAGATAATTTCCTGAAGGGAAGAATCAGTTTTTATACTTGTTATATAATCCGAAGAATAACTGAATAATCACTTTATGGCACATGGAACCCTTAAAATAACTTTCTAAATAGATCAGAAACACGGGGACGTTGAGAGATAGAAGGTTTATCCCCTTCCCAATCCGTTCCTTCTCTTTGCTCCCTCCCACAAAATGCAATTTAGTTGAATAGTTTAAAGATTAAAAGACAATATGGCAAATCATTGAAAGTTAAAATAGATGAATAAAATCATCTTAAAGATGCAGAAACACATTTAGACTGTTAAGTAGAACAGATCAGAGTATTATGGCAATGCGTTCAAGTCATTGAAGGAAATATATTTCATTGCATCATCTCCATTTTCTTAAGAAAAATAGCGTTTAAATTCCTCCTTGAAGATGAAATTACTCTTGAAACTATATGCAAATAGGAATCAATTATGCAGACGTTACGTAGTGGACAGAGGAAACAGTACTGCCAACCATGATATTACAGAAGACAGCGAAATGTCCTCTTACACAGGCCAGAAAAGTGATGAGAATGGCCACATTTTTGTAATGAGATGTTTGGAATTAATGTGCTTTCAAAAAACAGAGGCCCCACCATATTCTGAGTCACGGTTAATGATGGCAATCCTGCTTCTCTTTCCTTTGAACCACTTACCTATTCCTCAACCTAACATGTTTTAAATACCACTAGGGAGTTATCTTCGATTATGTCTTTGAGTAGAAAAATCTGCAAGGACCCATTTCCTAAAAAGACTGTAATTACATTTAAGAAATGCTAGTAATTAATAGCCTGATTGGGTAATTCTAAGTTAGGTTCATGAAAAACCAAGAGACATACCTAACCTTTCTTAAGCTCCAGGGCACATATATAATTTGAACATTATGTCTACAACGAGGGTATGTTTTCTTCCTTTTCATTGAGGAGGGTAATTAAGATGATAATAGAAATAATACTTGAGTTTATAAAGTCTTTGCCTGAGGTTTACCAAAGTGGGTTCTGGCTCTGTGGTAAGCATGTTGGACTGATGTCAGTTTTTAGACGTCACTGAGTTTTTCCTTCCTTTTTCCCTCTGGGCTTTCTCTTTCTCTAATAAAACTACTTTAATCCCATCCACATTTGACCTCAGAATCCTGGTGCTTAAAATGAACTGCCTATATACAACTAACTTTAAAAAATAAAAGTCATTCAAATAAAAACAAAGAGTTGTTTGCTCTCCTTTCCCATCTGGCTGCATCTGTCACATACATGCACTGGCCTCTGACATGAAGCTCTGATATTGATCTGGAACCTTATTGATCTCCAACTTAATATAGGGATGGAGTCTACCAATAGCTTAGGCAGTTCCTGAGGAACTCAATCTTTTGTTCTCACTTAATCTTACAAAATGAAAAGAATGTCTTCACTAGAGTAACTATTAAAAAGTTCCAATATGCCCTACCCTAAGCTGAACTTTGGAATCTGATGAAATATTTTTAAAGAAAGCTTCTGGTTTTGTCATATTAATTTGGGATTGGATTCCCTCCAGTGGTTCAAACAGAATGAAAATGTGATCCTAAAGTATTTAATATATTCTGTTTCTTCCCTCATTAATTTGGATTGGAATTAACTTCTTCTAAGATCATCCCAAAGTACTAGTATGCCTCATACTAGAAGGCACTCTAATTTCCTGTGCCATCCCACTAAGTAGGAATAATTGGGGGACCACAATTGCTTAATGCTATGTGGTTCCACACAGAAAAATCATGACAGTTTCTCTTCTCATTACCTTTTTCTCATTTTTCAGATTATCTATGGCCGTATAACAAAACATCCTAAAAGCTATTGGTTTAAAATAATGACAATTTATTTATGTTGCTCGTGAATTTGCAATTTGGGCAGGGCTCTGCAGAAAAGACTTGTCTCTGCTCCACACAGTTTTAGCTAGTATGACGCAACTTACTCGGTTGGAGGACCCACCTCCAATGTCTCACTAATATGGCTGACAAGTTGGTGCTGGCCATTGCCTGGGAGCTCAACTGGGTCTACTGTCTGGGTATCTTGGCTCATTAGGTCCAAGATGCTAGAACTGGAAGCTGCTAGTCTCTTTCAGTCTGATACATCATCATTTCTGCCATATTTGATTGGCCAAAGAATAAAAATTCCTGCCCAGATTTAAGTGGAAGGAACATGGAACCCTTCTTATCATTGGGAGGAATGTCAAAGAATTTGACCGTCTTTATACTACCATATTCTTTTATTGATACCCAGTTGTACAAGCCAAAATCTTAAGCAACATCTTTGGCCCTTTCTTCCATCTTACTTACCTTCCTCTTCATGACCCACCCTAGAAATACATATAATTTATTTTATATAATTTATAATTATGTCACCTAATCATATATCATTTATATTATACACACACACCCACACACCCACACACCAAACAAACAATTTCTTCTAATTGGCTCTAGAATCTTTTTATGTCTCTTGAGTTCCATCTTCTCTAATACATACCACATCTCTCACCTTCCTCCTAACTGGTCTCCCTGCCTCCAGCCTTGCTCCTGTCCAATCCAGTCATGGTGACTTTGTTTATAATCACAAATAGCATCACTCCTCTGATTAAAAATCCTCTATTGCTTTTAGAGTAAAGAGCAAATTCTTTTGCCTGGCTCTCAAAGCCCGCATGATCCAACGCATGCCTCCTTCTCTAACCACACCTCTTCGTCTCTTGCTAAACCTTTGGCATTCAGGCTTCAGCTTTGACAAAGTCTTGACGTTCTCCAGACGCTTTTGCTTCCTCTTACCTCTGAAACTTGTGCAGACTGATCTCTTTCATTGAGATGCTCTTTCCTGCCCTACATCCTTCTCATTGTCCCTTGTTCTCTCTGCTGGGATAATTTCATCTCGTTCTTCAGATTTCAACTTAGTTTTCAATTAGTCACTTCCTCTGGAAAGTATTTTTTTAATACTTCATTCATTTATTCAGTCACAAAATACTGATTGAGTACCTGTGATATGCTAGGCACTTTCTAGTCCTTGGGGATACCACAGTGAGCAGAATAAACTAGAGGCCCTCTGTCATGGAGCTTACACTTTTAGTGGAAAAGTAAGGCAATAAACAAGAACATATATGGTAGTGATAAGTGCTAAGCAGAAAAAAAATGAAGGAGCATGGCTGATATAAATTGTTGGAGTGTGGGGATATTGGAATTTAGGCAGAGTGGCCAGGGAAGCCCTTACTTGGAAGGTGTCATTTGAATTAGGACTTGAAAGAAGTGAGAGGGCTAGTTAAGAGACTGTCTGGGAGAAGAAAATTTTAAACATAAGAAATAGCAGTGCAAATGCCCTGAGACAGGCATGCACTTCTGTGTTTAAGGAATGGCAAGGTGTCAGAGTATCTGGACTGAACTAGGTGGAGAGCTAAAGAATGGAAAATGAAGTCAGAAAGATGATGGGGCAAGGGAGCAGATCACACGAAAGACTTGTTGGTCACCATAAGGACTTGGGCTTTTATTCTAGGTAAAGTGGGAGACACTGGAATGATATGAGAAGAAGAACATCATGCTCTGATTTATGTGTTAAAGGGATCATCCCCCTGCTCAAAATCCTGGATAAACACCTCTACATTACCCCACACTTCCATCATACAACTTTTTACCTGTGCTTTAACCTGTTTATATCCCTTCTTAATGTTTAGTTTCTGTGTGGAGTTCTGTCCAGCTTGCTAATGGTTAATTCTCAATGCCCAGGAATCACGGGTTCTCAACAAACATGCTTGATTTCATTGAAATAAGGAGTAAATGAACACCATCGCCCATGCTAATCTTTAATTCTTCTATTGCTTACAACTTATTCAGATTGGTAGTATTAAACTCCAATTTATAAATGAAATGAGGTAAAGGTAGGAAATGATAAAGACAGAAAAGGAAAGAAAGAAAATGCCTTAGAGCAAGCATGGCCGCCTTTTTTAAGCTAAGAAACCCAGGTTCTCATTTCTGCCCTGCAGTCTCCAGTGGAGAATTTTATTGGTGCATTTGTCAGACCTAGAAATGTCCATTCACTTCTCTGAAGAGGAAGAGCCACAGCGGATTTTTTGACCTTAGGAAGAAGAGGGGAAGCACTTCAGTTTTTGAGCCATTATGAAGATAACAAAGCAAAATGTCCAGGACACTAGCATATGAGAAAAATTTATTCCCACCCGAACATGTGTGTGCATCTGTGTGCACAAAGTCTTCATTACCAGGCCACATGCGTTATCATGCCTACTGTGTGCCTAGCACTAGGGATGGAGGAGTTTTTGCTTTCAATAGACTCCTAGGGGTTACACAATTACAGAAGAGTATAGTGAGTAATATAGTGGGGAAATATCTATTCTAGGAAGTAAATAGAACAGAATAAATTAGGTAGAAAATATGCTAACACTGATCATACGATTAGCATTTCTTAAACACCAGCAGAAACAATGACTTATTGACCAAAATGGTATTTTTCTTGTTTTGTTTAATGGTTATAATTGGAAAAGGGTAGCATCTTGAGAACTATCATTTGACTTGTCTCAAGAAGTCACAAAATATTCAAACCAGAAAAAGCAAAACAGAAAAAAAAAGCTCTATAATTAGCTCTTCTGTTAAAAATATAAAGAAAATGAGATCCAAAGATACAAAGTCTTGCCAAAAATCACCTATAGGAAGAATGAAGAGGAAAACCAGGACTCTGAGCCTCAGACTAGTCAAATGGTTACGTTTTGTTGCCTAAATCAAAAAGAGAATGACGATCTTCTCCTCTGGAATACTCTGGGGATAATTAGTGGGTGGTCCCTTTACCCATAAACCCTGCTCTTGTTTACCTATTGTTTTATTCTTATTTACTCCATCTAGACATGCTGTTGTCAGCCTTGGAGTCTAAGTGCACTGTGCTAGCTTCCTGCTGTCAGCTTTCTGTCAGTTTCCTGTCCTCATTCAGTGCTCTGAAGACTGATAAAGGATGCTGAAGCATCAGCCTTACCGTCATGAGCTAAGTCTGCCATGGCACTCTCTCTTCTTTTCTCCTTCTGCTCCAAGCTGCTGAAGGACAGGAAATGGAGGTGCTGAGTTTTTAGGCTTACTGGGCTTGTCTGTGCTGTATCCAGCTTGCCAGACCATGTAGAGAGCTGGCATGCCACTTCAGGTCCAGGAAGGAAAAGAGAGCTCCAGTCAGATACTTATGCTTCTCTAAATCTCCATTTAGTTTCAGAACTGTCATTTGCTTATTGAAATTTCATTGTCTTTCCATATAGACTGACACAGACAGCAAGAGCCAGTGATGTCCCTTGGCTATACTACTATGGCAAGTGGGACATACAACCAAATTAAATAAAATTAATTTCAAGCACACATCCTGATTCGGAAAAGCATTTACACAATTACACAGTGTCAGCACGAGTCACTTATACTGAACGGTTTTATTGTTGTGACTCTAATTTGAAAGTCTCCATGCTTGCTGTGCATGATAAACTTGAACCATGTTTTACCCTGAAGTTTTAAAGAATAGTAATTTAAAACATCTATAACAAAATAATCTGTGAGTAAATGAGATCTTTCTAAATTAGATGCCCCTTCTAGCAGCACAATGAGTAATTCTTTCCAATATGATAACATTGAGTGGCTCTGGGAGTCTCTTTATTAAATAATAATCCTCCCTCATATAAGATTTTGCATGATCCTTGGGAAAAAAAAGCTATTTACCTACTTAATTTTGAACAAAAGCTACCACTTTTCTGCTATCGATATTATTACTGCTGCATGAGTTTGCATATGTAAAGTGACGACTATATCATTTTGTACTGTAGATATTTTTTCCACATACAGCAATATGAACAAAAATAAGTGGAATTTTATGAATTATAACTAAGGCTAAAGGCACAGACCACCCTCTTCCATCTCATGTTGTTATTTTCCTCACCATATTTTATTTGTTTATATAATAAATGTTTATCCAGTGTCTATTACTTGCCAAGGACTGTTGTAGGCGCTGGGAATACATCAGTGGAAAAAAAAACAAAAACAAAAACAAAAACGGAAAAAAGACCCTTGCCTTCATAAAGCTTATGTTTTAGCAGGAGGGTAGGGAGGGATATACCATTAGAAATTACCATAAATATTTGTATAATTTAGATTATATAGCATGCTTGAAATTAATTAAAGTTATGAATGGAGAAAATAATGGAGCAGATTAAGGAAGAAGCCAGTGAACTCCAGTATTAAAATAGGAAATAAGGGGGTCAGAAGAAGTCTCATTGAGAAGGAGAGATTTGAACAAAGACTTGAAGGAGGTAAAGGAGTGAACCAAGGAGATAATTGGGGGAAAGATAATTTCAGGCATAGGAATCAGCTAAAGCATGGACCTTAAGGAGTGGCCATTGAAATATCTGAAGATCATTGTGGTTAAATTCAAGGAAGCAAAGAACAGATGAATTTAGGTGGCTGTTTAGGGTCAGAGTAGGGGGTGTGGCAGATTATGTAGGGCCTTATAGACTACATGAAATACTTGGGTTTAATTGCAAGTGAATTGGGAAGCCATTGCAGTTGTTTGAGCAAAGGAATTACATGATTCAATTTAAGTTCCTAAAATATTAGTTTGACTAATCTTTTGGCCAGACTAATCCATTTGGGGAAAATGGTATGTCACGGCAAGGATAGTAGCAGTCGTTATTGGAATAATCTAAAAGAGATATGTGGTGGCTTAATCAGGAGTGCAGGTAGCAGTAGAAGGGGAAAAAACAGTTCAAGTTTTGTGCACATTTTGAAGGTAGAACCAACAGAGAGAAGGCGAGAATGACTATAAGTGTTTTGGTCTGAGCATCTAAAAGGATGGACTTTCTATCAGCTAATATCGAGACGGCCATAGGAAGAACAGATTTTCAACTTTGGATTAGAAATTCAAGTATGAACATGCTAAGCTTGAGAAGTCTATTAAACATCCAATTGTAGGATACATAAATCAGGAGTATGGTCTGAGGAGGAAATAGAATTTGAGAGTTGTTGGCAAGTAGGTGGTATTTAAAGTCTCGAGGATAGATAACACTAAGTGAACCAAGGGACTGAGTATAGACAGAAAAGAGGATGGAGGTCTGAGCCCTGGGGCATTCCACCATTAAGAGGTCAGGGAGAAGTACAGGAAGGAGATGAAAAAGCTAAGAAGAAATAACCTGCGATATAGGAGGAAAACCAAGAGTGGGTGATGTCTTGGTGAAGAAAGTATTTTGAGGAGGACGTGATCATGGTGTCAAATTCTGTTGAAAGTGATGCTTTTAAAGTGAGCCAGTGATGGAGAACGACCACCACATTTGGCAACATAGAAGTCATGGGTGGATTGCTCCCAAAGGTTTGAGTGATGTGATGGGATTAAAATTGTGATTGGGCAGAGAAGGATTTCCTTTCTTCCTGCCCCTCTCCCTTCATTCCTTCCTTCTCTCCCCTTCCCTTCTCTTCCCTTCTCTTCCCTTCTCTTCCCTTCTCTGCCCTTTCTTTCCTTCTCCCCTCTCTCCTCTCCTTCCTTTCTTTCTTCTTTCCTTTAAAAAAAAATTTCTGCCATCAAACTGGGCTAAAAATCCAAACTCGTGTATTTGTTTACAGTACAATTTTAATGAATCCCTTTGGGAATTTTGTTTTTAAACTCTTGGAAGATTTTCACTAATTTGATCTGGCCCTAACATTTTAAAATTGGCATGGATTTTAATTATCCTCAGATTTCTTTTATGAACAAAACAGCCAAGGATACAGATAAGTATTTTAGAAAATCATTACATTGTTTTACGCTATTATGTTATATTCTCTCACACTACATATGGAGAAAAAGTATTAGTAACTTGTTTTCTTACACCTTGGCAATTCAATATAAGTCACAGGTTCTTCTCAAAGTATACCCAGGGTTTAACTGGTCTGTGTGTATCCCTAACAAGTTATTAAAGTTTTTGAAAACAACAACCATATCTTCTTCTTCTTCTTTACATGTTTGGTACCTGCCACATCCTGTACCCTGCAATAAACATTTGTTGGTTTGATTTTCTATGTTCATTCTGCCTGATCTTGCTCTCTTATATGCAAGATTCACTTAGTTATGGAAGAAGAGTAAGACAAAGCAATCAGAAAACAGTGCTTACACTGCTAGAAGTTCTGGCCTTCAAAGACTTTACGGTCTTCTTAAGGAGAGAATAAAAGATATATGTGACAAGTTCAATAGCAAGGAAAGAATAATATAAAGCAATGATAAAAGATGGGCTTGTGATTAGTGACCAAATGAAACCTGTAGATAAATACATGTTTAAAGGGTTGAAACTCAAAGAGTTCTGTGCTAGTAGGAGAAACATATACTGAGGAAGTTATTCTTAAAATAGTCTCCTTCCCTCCCACCTCCCCCAACCAATAATAAAATAAATGTGTATTTAGAGAGCAATTGGTTAATATATTATGAGCACTTTTCTTTGCCTCTACAATTATTTTAAACATCATATCCAATAGATGCAGAGTATTTTCTTGTATGAATTCACCACCACCTATTTAATTATTCCCTTGGACTGAGTGTTTAGATTATTGTTTTCTCTTTGCCATTACACATTAAAAGAAGAAGAGCCTTGTAGCCATGTTTTTGTGTGTATTTGATAGGTCTTTCTTTTCTTTTCTTTTTTTTTTTTTTGACCAGCTTCACCCATTTATAGTTATTTTTTATGTTACGTTTCTAGATGTGGCATTATAATGTCAAAGACACTGATATACATAGAGCTTTTTGTAAAAATTGTGGTAAAAAACATATTATAAAATTTACCATCTTCACCATTTTTATATATACATTTCAGTAGTATTAAGTAAATTCATATTGTTATGCAACAGATCTCTAGAACTTTTTTATTTTGCAAAACTAAAATTCTCTACCCGTTAAGCAACTCACAGTTTCTTCTTTCTCTTAGCCCCTACTTTCTGTTTCTTTGAGTTGACTACTTTAGATATTTCAAATGAGTGATTCATACAGTATTTATTTATTTTTTTGCAACTGGCTTATTTCACTTAATATAGTGTCCTCAAAGTTCATCCATATTGCAGAAGTGACAGAATTTCTTTCCTTTTTAAGGCTTACTGATAGTCCATTGTCTATATACACTACATTTTCTTTATCCATTCATCTATCCATGAACATTTGGGTTGCTTCCACCTCTTAGCTATTGTGAATAATGCTGCAATGAACAGGACTGTGTGAAATTCTCTTCAAGACCCTGTTTTAAATTATTTTGAATATGTACCCCAAATAGTGGGATTTCTGGATCATAGATTAATTCTATTTTTAATTTTTTGAGGAATTTTCATACTGTTTTGCATAGTGATTATACTTTTTTACATTCTCACTAACCATGCACAAAGGTTCCAGTTTCCCTACATTCTTGCCAACACTTGTTATTTTCTTTTTCTTTTTCTTTTTCTTTCTTTTTTTTTTTTTTTTGATAGTGGCCAGTCTAACGGGTGTGACATTCATACAGCTTTTTTAAAGCTCTTGTTTTTTCAAAATATTTGCATATAAAATCAGCACATCTTATTGACATTTAATATTATATATTTTGTTTTGCCTTTGCTTATTTGACGAGTTAAAGTCATGGTTAAAAATTATAGGCGAAAGTAACTTACTTTAAGTTAGACTCTAACACCTAAATGTGAAATTCCCGAATTGTGTTTCATGCACATTTTAAATTTACCTTGAAACTATCAAATGACTGTCCACACTGGCTTCAAGGAAATTAATTAATATCTCTAGGCCTCAGTTACTTTGTCAAGATAATATGGGGAACGATAACAGGTTATCATGAGGATTAAATGTGCCAATGTTTGTAGCATCTGTAAAAGTGCCTGCTATAACAACAAGCATTAAATAATGAATGGTTGTATTATCTAGGTCCTCGTCTGTTCTAACATTTTTCTCTAATTGCTTTTGAGCAAGAAATGGATAGTCTCAAATGGGTATTTAAGTATGTGATGGGTATTTGTTGTTTTGTTAGTGTCTGAGCAACATTCAACCTCTTTCCATTTGAGGAGCATTCCACATGGAATGTAGCATTGTTGGGACACACCTTCCCTGTTTACCATGATGGCTGAGGTGACACATAACCAGAGGGATGACAAAGAAAATGGAAGATAATAAATAGATGTGAGACATTTAAAAATATGCTGCTAAGCATCTGATAACTGACCGAGTACAAATGGATAAGGGAGACTAGAAGATGGCAAGAGTTTAGGTAAAATTAAGACATTTAAGAAACTTGGAGTATATTCTATTAGTAGAAAATAGGACAATGGATTTGAAAGTGGTTTGGGAAAAAGAGGAGTCAGGTTTTAGACATGGTGATTTGAAAGGGACATCTGGTCTGTGTTGGAAGAATACTCGGCTGTAGCTCAGGAAAGTGGAAGAAAATGGAACTAGATTAGAAAATATCCTGTGTGAGAACTACTGAAAGCTAGAAGTTGAGAAAAGAGAAAAGTCTAAAGGATTCTGTATTGGGAAGTACTGATAGTAGAGGGTAGGAAGAGGTAGGAGGAAATAGCAGGAGAAAAGGAGTCTACGCTGTTGTTTAGGTTTTTCCTTAATCTACATTCCTACAATTAGATTTGCTGATTTAGAGGACATGAATTTTGCTTTGCTGTGTAGTTCCAAATTGGGGGCTAAGGATTCTGGTAGTGTGTGAGCTTGTCTGGACAGGATGGTCCAGAGTGCTAATTGCTAAATAGTATTATAATGTATGAGTATGCAGTAAAAAGTATTCTTTTACTACAAGTGACATGTAGTAAAAGTAAATATCCATACAGCAATGGTGGAGGAAAGGAGAATATAGGAGCAGATGGCTTTTGTAATATAGGGACAAGGGAGATCATGGAACTGAACAAAAATATATGAACACGTATGGGCCTAATGCAGTGATTCTTGGATAGCATTTACCTCTAGCGAAGGAGAAATGGGAAAAGAGGTATCAGCTTTATCAGAATCTTCAATGCTTTATTAATTAATTTTTTAAAAAAGAGAAATCTGAAAAATATAGAAAAATGTTACCATCTGTCAAATATGAGCAGTGATCGCCTTATTACTTTAGGTTGAATCCCTTTCTGTTTGAAATATTTTATATATATATATATATATATTTAAACAAGGGTCAGAAAATTTAGGGTAAAAATTTGAAGATAAAGAAAAAAAGTTTTAAAATATTAGTTCAATTCCAAATAAATTTAAGCATGGATAACACTATTTTTCTTATGTTTTTCTCTTTAACACGAGTAATTAAAAATGAGGTAAGTCGATTAGACCAATAACATTTGGAAAGAAGAGGAACATGTTTGCTATTAATATTTTTAAAAAAAGTGTTTTGAGTTAGGTTAGTCATTTCATTACTTTTCTTATGAGTGCAAAATTTCTTTCTCCAAAACTTCTAAATCTGCTGTGTTTAGCAGCACGGAGTTCTGAAATGTTAGTGAATTTTTCCTTGTTTGTTTGTTTGCCCCAGTTCATGAACTCAGACCTTTTCTCTTCAATATTTTGCTTCTGAACAACTTATTCTGATACTCTCATCACCTGAGGGACCAGACCCTCAGAAAGTTTTCCTTATGTGGATTCAGCTGATGAATTTCCACAAAAAAGGTGACATTAAACATTGATCCACTTGTGTAAAGTGATTCTATCAGTTATATAGCATTTGGTGCTTCCAGTAAATTGATGCAAACTTCATTAAAGAAAATGACAGATGGCATATGGCTGCAGGCAAAATGCCAGTCCACATGATGAATCCTACTGTGTTGTAGTCCAGGATAAACAATGTTTTTAATCACCTTGAAAAAAATCTGTCGCATTGATTTGTCTACAGTTACCAGGTAATTATAATTGTGTAGCTAGTTTCTTTTTAGCTTAAAAAAATAAATAAAAATAAAAGGTGGCAACAAATAGGCATTTGGTTTGGGTTTATATTGCAAGATGGATGGCCTAAGAAGATTTTATGACCCTTGCCTGACATGATGAGGTTTCTGCTTGCATGATGTTACAATAGACTGACCACGAAGCCCTGCTTCATGTGCTCTTCTTGAGTTGTTTGGGTATTACTTTGAGAATTGGAAGGCCTGGGGCTGCAAAAACTGATTATGAAAATTTTCTTTGCTTGACAACATGAGCAACTCTGCGAGGCAGATACATTTCTATGGACTGACTGCAGACAGGTTTCAGTCACAGGTTGTGTTGCATTCCTTTTGAGGGTGGGTGTCTAAGAAAATTGAATTTTAAGAGGATAATTACAGTCCTGGCAAATTCCGAGGTTCGCTTTATTATACATTTTTTAAGAAGTTAAAACAATCTCCATCAGCTTTTAAATAATGTACTTTTCTGGTCAATTTATGTGCAGAATATGGTCCTACAAATATATTGTTTAATGTCCCCAAATAGAGATTCAGATATCTAAGGAATAAAAATGATTTCTGTTTATAGAAAGTAGAACTAGATCCTATTTTCAGTACATGGAATTTACATAGTTAATTTTAGTTAGTGGTTCATATCAGACTTCTTTTCAAGCAACAGTAGTTGCCTCTAGCTAATTAAATGGAAGAATGTTGAAGGCTATTCACTATTTGGGCAGAAATTCAGGAGAACCAAGCACAATCTGGGTTCCCTAACAAGGTAGTAAGACACTTGTCGTACATCTCCCTGTAGTCATAGTCTAATTAGGGCACCCCACTGCTGGCTCCGCATGCACTGGGCATTTGCTTTGGCTGTGCTGGGGTTCTACTCTGCCAAAGATAATTTCCCAACTATTCTCAAATCTTTCCACAATTCTCCAGCACTGCAAAGTTCTAAGCAGGACTCTTTGATTGGCTAAGTTTGGGCCTTGTGCCAGTTCTCTGGTTGCCTGATCTCCTGGCTTCTTAGTGAGAAATGAAGCCTCTTTCCCACCAGAGTCCACACAGTGGAGGATCTCTTCCAGTTAGGAAGGGAGTTGTATTGCTGGACATCCAAAAAATAAAGAACATACAGGGACCAACAGGAGTGCATGGCAATGGAAATTCTCTGCTAAATCATAACATTTTTTCTGGTTTATTTTTCTCTTTGTTTTTGATAACCATAAACATATGAAGTAAATAATACTATTGTTAATATCCCTAAGCTCCACACTTGGTGTAGATCTGACCTTTATTTCAGAATTTTTCCCACTACAGCAAAGGCACAGTTATTATTGTTTCTGAATTGCCTGCCAGCCTCCTTTTTATGTACACATTTCTGATATTTTCAAGTTTAGAAAAAGGCCGACAATTGCCTTATTGTTCAACCCTATTTTTAAATCAGCTTCATTTCCCTCTTCTTATTTTGCCATGAGCTTTACAATGAATAAATATTTACTAAGGATTTCTGTATTAAGTTGCAAGAGCTGCCATTACAAAATACCACAAACTAAGTGGCTAGACAATAAAAAGTTGTTTCACACTT
>NW_011888788.1:10743274-10748605 GCF_000151845.1 Pteropus vampyrus
GATATACTGTTGCTCATAGTGTTCCCTTAAAATCTCTTTTATTTCTGCAAAATCAGTTGGAAAGTCCCCTCTTTTATTTCTCATTTTAATAATTTAAGTCTTTTAGTTTTTCTTTGTCAGTTTAGCTAAAAGTTTGTCACTTAAAAGATTTTTTTTCAGATAATGTACTTTTGGATTTGTTGATTTCCTCCTATTCAAATGCATTCTCTATTTCATTTAGTTCTGCTTAAACCTTTATTATTTACTTTATTTTGCTTTGATTTGGGTTTAGTTTGCTCTTCTTTTTCTAGTTTCTATCACATCTTCTTTATGGATATGCTCTAAAGTACTAGAAAATTTAGACAAATTCTGGTTTCTTTCTGTATTGTATTAATTATCAGTGAAATACTAGTGTAATAACTCCCAGACAGATTTAATGGAGGCTGCTTATTTAAATGAGTAATTTAGATCTCTTGCAAGAAAACATTTTACTGAATATATAAATGTAACCAAAAGGACATCTTTAAAAACAGAGGCAGTTAGATTCCAAATTTATTTATTATATTCTCTCAAATTTCTTTCCAAGGGCTCTGATGGAAGATAGTGTTATTTGATGTAAAAATGGTTTAATTTTTGCTTATATTACATGCATTCAATGCTACTGCACTTTAAAAATACTTAAGATACTATTCAGCATTAGATAAAGTTTTTGAGCTTTAAAAAAACTTTGCAAATTAAAGGTTGTAAATGGAGCTTTTGCAATCTTTTAATGCAAAGCAGTTGTTTTTATTTTCCAATAAACTGGTAGAAAGAACATTCATGACATTCTTAGTCTTTCTCTTAAATATTTTAGTGTTTTCCAAAAAAAGATAAAATTGAAAACAAACAACCCAATTAAATACTGTTTTTAAAGCAGACAGTATTCTAAGTAATTGAAGTTGATACAACAACAGCAAACATTTGTTTGTGAAATCCTTGAACAAGCCTTAGAATATATTCTGTTAGGTTATGACCTATTTTTGTAGTTTCATGAAAATTTCTTTATCAAATAGTCTATAGTTCAAGTATTGGAAATTATCTAAACGTGCGACTTTGTGTCATAAGAATTTATAGATTACAATATGTGGTGTATTTAAAATAACCTTTGTATTTAAAAAAAAATATTAAAATCACCCAAAGAAAATAAATATTGTTACTTTAGAAGACAGAATAAATACATCAAAACCAAAACCAGGATTAATATCTAATGGACTGGGACAGTTTCTCTTACCTATGGGGATAGACATCTTGAAAAGTTAAGGTTCTTTAGTATTATAAGTTTGTATGTCTATCAATTTGGTTGCCTGTTGCTTCATTTGACTATTGCAGAAGGTAGAAAAGGTCCTATCAGAAATGTAATGAAAATGGGAAATGTAATTTAAAGTACAGGTCAAAACTTTTACACAAAATTGGTATAAAGCGTGTACACAGAAATTCATTCTAAACAGCCAATAGTAGATAAATTCCTGAATAGATGTCTTGAGGACCATCTGCAATAAGTAGGACAATTGACATTTAACATGTACTAAGAGCTTCTAATTTAATGGAGACATTGAAGCACCTTTTGTAAAGAGAATTATGTTTTCATAATGTAAAAGATCTAATCATTTTAGGAATGCATATTTTTTAAATTAAAATTTCATAAAGCAGCCATAACTGTACTTATTTGTTTGTTTTAATTTTGGGAATTTATGACTAGGAGATAAGTTTTTTTAAGTAGAGAGAAGCCCTATTTTACCCTTCATTTATTCTAAGTATTGTCTGTAAGCTAAATTTGGCAGGTGGGCAGCACATCATAGGTCAACCACTTTGTTCCTTGCCTTGCTGATACAAAAGAAAAATATTTCATAGTGAAACAAGAGTTGGCTTCAGAGAAACTCTGTTCTATGTCTTTTAAAATGGTCTTCTTATGATATTCTTTTAGAAAATGAGCATTTGCCTTCCCCATACCACAAGAGTGAAAAAAATGACCTATTCTAGAGAGCTCAAAGTCAAATTAGTCCTGTGAGTCAGTCTGGAAGGGAGTGAGAGTAAGTTTGTGGAAATTGAGCAGCCAAAGACCCAGTGTCTGAGAGAAGAGGCAGAGTGGTTGGAACATACTGAGCATGATTGCAAAACTGTAAGGACTTCGCAGCCATAAAGCCACAGTTATAACTTTAAGGGAAGTACAAGCTCTAAAACCTGTCTCAAAACAAAGTTGAACCTTGAGAGCAAAAGCTGGGAGGGACTCAAGGACTATCATAAGCTACACATAAGGGAAACAGAACACAGTAAATAAATGGAAGAAGAGAAAGAAACATGAAGGTAAATTCAGAGGATACCATGTAGAAAGTAACAGAAGCAATGAAACAAGGAAAGATCAGAGGTCACTTTTGCTCTTCTGTCAGCAAAATCCATATAGTAAAAGAAGTGGACTGTAAGTAAGAGCAGAGATATCTGAAGATTTCCTACTAGATTAATTTGAAGAACACAGAAGCAGACAACAGAGGAACATAATCAAAAACTAAGAACGAGGCTAACATGATGTAATTAACCCTGGTGGATCACAGAATTCTTACCAACTCCTAATGAGGATAGACTAACACTAACATAGAATTATGCTTGCAAATAATTTAAATACAGACTGGAATTTGTTTTTATTTAATCAATAGTGTAATTTGGTTATTATTTCTAAAATTCAATTTTTAAAAATCTTATTCAAATATATTAGGAGTAAAAATTGTTGAATCTGGAAGCACTAAGTCTATTAAAAGGTTGCTATATGTATTAGGATAATGAGAGATGCTGTAACAAATAACCCCCAAATTTCAGCAGCTTAATACAATAGAGTTTTATTAGGTTCTCATATCACAGCCCTATGTGGATTGGTGTTCCTGTTTAACAGGAGTTAGGGGCAGATCTGCTACACACAGTTACTTAGAAATCCAGGCTGATGAAGGCTTTCCTACTATCAGTGCATGGCTTCCATGATTACTCTGGACATTAATATCTTTCTGGCTGAAGGGGTAAAGACATGAAGAACATACAGGGAAGCATTTATGATTTTTCCTCATGTTTTCTTGGCCAGAATAAAACCACAGGACCACACTAAACTGCAAGAGAAACTGAGAAGTGTCCAACCAAGTACCCAGAAAGAAGGGAGATAGAGATTTTGGTAAATATTAAGGTTCTGCCTGGTACAGGCAGTTGCTGGATTCATGTAAGGGGCTGTGATTCCATGTCTACCTCTACCAAACACCCTTGAAATACTGGGTTTGGGGTAGGCTCCTAAATGGGTTACAAAGTTGACTCTTGAATAAATGTCTACTTTTTGTAGACCTGGCAATAATCGAATGTTGTTGGACAGAGTCAAATTTTGCTAAAACATAGATTTCTTCTATCTTTTACTTATATTCTAATCATTGTGGTTTATATAACTCATTCATATAAAAATAGGACATATCAGTGTGTATCTGATCATATAATTGGTATTATTCACTGATTCTATCCTTATAAAGTAATTTTTATGAAAGAACTAAAAATGAAACATTTCTTTGAAAAACAATTATTCCTAATTAAAATAATATATTCAGAATATAATTAGAACATATATGTGTATGTATATATACATAAATATATCTACACACATACACATGTACTTCAGTATGTGTATGTGTTTGTCTGCCAGTGTATGTAACTAAAGAAAGTCCTGTAGAGTTGAACTTCACAACAGTAGAGCTAAACCCATAATTTGTTTGCTATTTCATGGACTTTGGAATCATTTGGTTTTAAATTTTGGTAATGCCATTTAATATCTAAATCACCCTTAAACAAATTACTCGACCTCTTTAAGCCTCAGTTACTTTGTGTTTACAATAAGAGTAATAATAGCTATTAATCAAACTGGGTGATTATATATAATAAAATGAGATTATGAATAATCTCATTTATATATAGATAGATAGATAGATATACTATTTATATATAGTAAGAAGTTTAACATACTCTCCAGAGCTCCCATAACACAGAAAAAAAATAAATGCAGATAGACTAAAAAAATAGATAGGAAATATACTTACTGGCTGCTGAGGTTTAGTAGTTTTATTCATTTACTCATTCCTTGCATAAACACTGTTAGACCCTTAATATGTACAAGCTCTGAGCTATGGTGGGCACAAAAAATATTAAGGCAGCTTAATTTTTGTTAAAGCATTTACTACCTGATTATGGGAACTCTAAAAGTCATAGAAGAAATGCTACAAAGTGATATATTGTTTTAAAATAAGGAAAATCATTTCTTGGAAGGGAGGGAATTTAAGAAAATGTTTTGGACATTTAAAATTCCCTGGCTTTTAAACTGGCTCTTAAAATCAGAATTTAAAGAAGTAGATAGACAAAGGAGAGCCATTCCATACAGAAAGAAGAACAAACATTCCATTCAGAAAGAAGAGGAGAGGCAAGAAAACACTCAGGATATATTTAGGCAAAATTAAGGAATAAACAATGAGTACTGTGAAGTCGAGTTGGAAAGTCAAGGCATTGAAGCCATTCTATAGTTGAACTTTATTCTGTAACGAAATTGTATAAAGATTAAAGGTGAAAAAGGAGCAGCAGAATAACATCTATGACCTTGAATATTTTACTTGACCTTTCCACCATCCATTTTTCTCCCATAGACAGCAAATGGATGGGACCAAGATTCCTTCCTGCCTTAACACTCTCAGAGCCTTCACTGATATTGCATTCTCTAGAGTCACTTTTGTTCTAAGTCTGTTGAAACATCCCTTTTCTCTTCGTTGGACCTACCCCAGTGCTGTTTACCTGGGCTCCACCGAATACGTTGTCATATCCTTCAGACTCTGGGTTTTGCTTCTTTCCTGGTCTCCCTTTCATCCCTTGTGATGGGGATATATTTACATGAGATATATTTCATTCATTCACAGAGGCATTCTGCCTACCCAGATCTCCAGCTCCTGACTCACTCCATTGGTAATGTCTTGATTCTTCCTTGGGCCTCTTCCAATCTCCTTTATTGTACTTTTTCCACCCAAATTGTTTCTCTTCTAACTTGCGGTTGTGTTTTTCTATTCGTCTGGTACTTCCACTTTTCTAAAAGAGTAGAAGTGAAAATATCATCAGAGAAACAAATAAGCAAGAATTACTGGCGAAAAGTGATGCCTTTATAAGAATAAAATATTGTTTGCCACTATATATAAAGTATAATTAGGGGGTAATCCCCCTTGTTTCTTGTTAGAGTTGTAAGGATAGTTATGTCTGCATTTTGTTCAAGGTCAGCAGCAGCAATGACAGGGTTATGATGTCACATTTACTTAT
>NW_011888788.1:10748655-10754429 GCF_000151845.1 Pteropus vampyrus
TTTTGTTAAAGCATTTACTACCTGATTATGGGAACTCTAAAAGTCATAGAAGAAATGCTACAAAGTGATATATTGTTTTAAAATAAGGAAAATCATTTCTTGGAAGGGAGGGAATTTAAGAAAATGTTTTGGACATTTAAAATTCCCTGGCTTTTAAACTGGCTCTTAAAATCAGAATTTAAAGAAGTAGATAGACAAAGGAGAGCCATTCCATACAGAAAGAAGAACAAACATTCCATTCAGAAAGAAGAGGAGAGGCAAGAAAACACTCAAGATATATTTAGGCAAAATTAAGGAATAAACAATGAGTACTGTGAAGTCGAGTTGGAAAGTCAAGGCATTGAAGCCATTCTATAGTTGAACTTTATTCTGTAACGAAATTGTATAAAGATTAAAGGTGAAAAAGGAGCAGCAGAATAACATCTATGACCTTGAATATTTTACTTGACCTTTCCACCATCCATTTTTCTCCCATAGACAGCAAATGGATGGGACCAAGATTCCTTCCTGCCTTAACACTCTCAGAGCCTTCACTGATATTGCATTCTCTAGAGTCACTTTTGTTCTAAGTCTGTTGAAACATCCCTTTTCTCTTCGTTGGACCTACCCCAGTGCTGTTTACCTGGGCTCCACCGAATACGTTGTCATATCCTTCAGACTCTGGGTTTTGCTTCTTTCCTGGTCTCCCTTTCATCCCTTGTGATGGGGATATATTTACATGAGATATATTTCATTCATTCACAGAGGCATTCTGCCTACCCAGATCTCCAGCTCCTGACTCACTCCATTGGTAATGTCTTGATTCTTCCTTGGGCCTCTTCCAATCTCCTTTATTGTACTTTTTCCACCCAAATTGTTTCTCTTCTAACTTGTGGTTGTGTTTTTCTATTCGTCTGGTACTTCCACTTTTCTAAAAGAGTAGAAGTGAAAATATCATCAGAGAAACAAATAAGCAAGAATTACTGGCGAAAAGTGATGCCTTTATAAGAATAAAATATTGTTTGCCACTATATATAAAGTATAATTAGGGGGTAATCCCCCTTGTTTCTTGTTAGAGTTGTAAGGATAGTTATGTCTGCATTTTGTTCAAGGTCAGCAGCAGCAATGACAGGGTTATGATGTCACATTTACTTATAGCCTGCATCTCTTTCCATGAATGAGATTTAGTAGAGATATCATTGAGTATACTAATTAATTTTTTTGTTGAGAGTAAATAAATATATAATATGCCAAAATAGTATTCAATAATGCTCTTTTGAAACTAATATCAGAATTTACACTTCTTGAAAAAAGGTATTTTCTATTATTGTCTCCAAGTACATATATTATTTCTTGTGTAAGTACTCTCAGGAATTGAAACAAAACTGCTTTTTAAATTTAATCCAAAATATTCTGTAAAGCTTTCAGTCTCTGTCTCTCTAATCATAGCCTGCAGTATTTGTTAATTCAATGAACATTTTGGGGTGCTGTGGAGAAGAAATAGATTAAGATCAGCCATTGAAAAGTCCATGGAAAAGGAGGTTGACACATAAATATATAAGTGCATACAATGTGGTAAGTACATGGTCCAGGAAGGAGTGATCAATCTACCTAGTCATTGCGGGTGCTTCGCAGAGAAGGTGATTTGCAGAGTAGATCTTGAAAGATAGAGTTTGCTGGATCAAAAATGGAGGAAAAGTAACCCAGACATAAGGGGAAAAAAGCAAAGACAAAGAAGGAAAATAGGAGATGGTGCAAAATTAAGTATGGTTTGAGGGTGAGTCTAAGATGATGTGTGATGAGAGAAGACATGGGAGGGATTGATAGGGAATAGATGGTAAAGGGCTTTCTATAACCCTCCAAAGAGTTTGGATCTTGGTTCTTGATTTCCATTAGTTTATTGTTTGTCTGCTTTAGTATTTGTTTTTTATTCATTATTTTTGGAGGACTCTTCCCTTTAGGAATCTGCTGAAGAGCTCAAGGCCTTCTCTCAAGAGAAACATGCATACATAATCACTTTTGCATACAAGCACGTTCATGAACTTGGAAGCCAAGTTATAAACCACTGCTAAAAGTCACTAGAAACCATTGAAAGTTATTGAACAACATGATCAGAAGAATAATTTTAGAGAGTGAACACTTACAGGAATATGAAAATATATTGAAAGGGATGAGACTTGAGTTAGGGAAAATAAGGATTTATTGTAATGTTTCAGCTAAGGTTTACAGTAAGGTTTCAGCAAACATTTGTTTTTAGTATACGTGCTGCCAAAGCGAGCACAAACATTTGTTTTTAATCTGAGTCCTGCTTTGTATGTGTTAGTTTGCCTATCAAGGAGACAACGCTACAGGAGTTAAATAGGTGAACGGTGATGTCATTTACTAAAGTAATGATTTCAGGTAAAAGGACAGTTTAATGAGGAAGGATGAGAAATTCAGTGGCATGATAAACTTAAAGTGCCTATAGATTATGACACTGCAGATATGGGTCAGCAGGTCAAAAAAGAAATCAGAACTGAAGATTTTTAAAAATATTCTGGATGATTACATAGAGGTGATAGATTTAATAGTGTGAGGGGATGAGACCTCAGCAGCAAAAGACCATAGTTAAGAAGAGCTGGAGGTGTCAGGCTGGAGACTTGGTAGGGTTTGTTCCGTCTCAGGAATTTTAGCCTTAACTCTCCTCGAGTATTGCTCCCTGTTGGTACCAGGTTGGTGAACGCTCAAGCCAGTGAGAAAAGAGGGTTTCTCTCTAACAGTGAAAGCCTGCCCAGGGCTTTGAATCTGGGTAAGTAAAAGAATGAAGAGGACGGTAAATTTTCAGGAATTATTTGATGGATGTTGTTAGGTCACAAGCTTGACATTCATAAAGCTAATGGGCCTATCTTTTGTTTCAAGCTGCCTGAAGTTGGGTAAATTATTGCCTGAATTAGAAGTTTGACTCTGACACTTGTTACTTACGTGTCTGAGCCTAAGTTTTTCCATCTGTAAAATGGGAGTAGACATACTCTTATTTTTAAACCGACAAGCAGAGGAAATGAGGTAACCTATATAAAATACCTGTCATGGTTCTTGTTTATGTTGCTGTTATGTGCCATTGAGTTGGCTCTGACTCCTGACAATGCTATAAATGAATGATGCCCTGTTTATAAGAGCTATTTAATAATTAGTTTGACTTGGAAACTTCTTCATCTACCTTTTTCCTTAATGTTTCTAAGAAACCTTCAAGTTCTAAATAATCAATGAAAAAACTACTCTGATTCTCAAACCTACCAGTGTTTTTACCTATCTGAAAAGACAGGAATTGAAAACCTTGTTTTAGAGCTATATTTATGTTTAGCTAATTTACTTTTCTTCCTCAATGACTTGTGGCTATGGGATGAAACATAAAATTGTATTGTAGTCACTTTAGAAAGTTTGACCTCTTTGGAAATTAAAAAGTAATTACATATCTTAGACTAACTGCCTTATTCGAGTGCCTAGTAGAGTGACCGCTCAAAAGATTCTTGGACATGTATTATTTTCTTGAGAACCTCCAGAATTCTAGCCAGATCACGCTAATAAGAATCGCATAGCCTCATCAAAGTCCCACTGATCTCTTTTCTATACTTCCAGATATTAAATGAAACTCTCTTGGGAGTGTGTTTGAGTTGGAATGGGGGATCTCAGAAGTCATTTAATCTAACTACTTCATTTTATGGGCCACAAACTATTCATTTTAAGTTTAGTGTACTCTAGCACTGATGATCACATTTTCTCCTCTATTCTAATATTATAATTGAAAGAATCTCAGCCATGTGCATCTCACTACATATTAATATAGAGTCCAGATTGTAGGGAGAATCAGAAACTTGAATTGGAGAAAGGAGATTGGGGAGCAGAATTACAGTGTGTTATATGGTACTTCAAGCCCTCGAGGGAACTGTAATTAATGTGTGCAAGGAAAACACTGCAAGGAAACCAATTTAAAGAACATACTGAAACAATTTTCCCCTGGCTTTCCAAAATAAATAAAGAAAAAAAAAGAAATCACCATCAAGCTTTGAGGAAGCTCGAAGAATTACAGCAGAAAGGAAATTCGTTGAGAGACCAAGCTG
Source organism: Pteropus vampyrus (assembly GCF_000151845.1). Taxonomy (NCBI): domain Eukaryota; kingdom Metazoa; phylum Chordata; class Mammalia; order Chiroptera; family Pteropodidae; genus Pteropus; species Pteropus vampyrus. The sequence continues at coordinate 10,752,732 of NW_011888788.1, forward strand.
GGGCTGGTAATAATAGATGGTTAGGATGTAAAGCCTCTTTTAAATGTTGGCTTCTTCCGCTATTTGTCAGAGCTCCATGGTCCCCGATTCATTCAGTAAGCATTTCACATGCATGTCACTTTAATTATGGGCCACAGCTTGGTTACAGCCCACTGACTGCTCTTTCTTTGCATCTTGGTAACTCAGTCTTCACACCAGTTGATATCCCACTAGCCTTTCCTTCCTTTTCTCTTCTCCCTCCTCCTTATGCCCTTTTTTATAATCCTAAACGTGTTAGGTGACTCCAGAGTTTGGAATGTCTTGTGATTGCATGTCACTTGATGTGAATGCTGTGAATTTCTTAGTGCAAAGCCTTTCCAACTTTTTGTCTACAAACCATAAAAATAAATTTTTACATCTAATCCAGTACATACATACCTATGTAATTGAATGTTCTGAACAATGCATGAAAAAAATGCTATGTGTGATATGCTTTGATACTTTTGCTTCTCTTCAAATCTATTTCATATATTTTGGGAAACCTGTGCAGGCCGAGATTAATTAAAGACCATTTTTCCCTCAGTTTTCAATCACAGCAAATGTGCTTCACAAGATGAGGTTTTCAAACCTTCTACAACAAATCATTTGGATTGTCTGGTCCCAAACTTTACCTGAGATGTACTGAATCAGTGTCTATACTGGCCAGTTGATTTTTTTTCTCTATCTATCCATAGCGAGAGCAAGGGCTCTTATCTCTGAATTCTCCTTTCTTTTTGCTGAACAAGGAGAATTATAAGCTGGTTCAGAAGGTACCAGAAACATTGAACATCTAATAATAGTAATAAGGAAGGTTATATCCTGAGTACATTATATGAATTAAACCTCACAGCAATGTCATATGTGCTGTATTTGTCACTGAGATTCTTAGATTGTACCCTAACTTATGATATGCTGCAGGAAGATACGTTAGAAGTAATTCGGTCCCAGCTCTTACTGAGCACCCACCCCTGGCTCTGGTGACTTGATAATTATGCTTCTTCCACTTGTCCTTCAGCCTTAGGGAGGAGGAAGGGTAGCAGCTTTCTGCTGTTGCTCTCTCTGACTTTGACTCATTGTCTCCTGTGAGGCTAGCATCACTTACTTCACCTGAATAACCAATTTAATCCATACTTTTCAAATCTACACTTTCAAAAGAATATAATTCAAATACTTTAAATACAGCAAACTCAACACTTAGTGATTATTATGTCATATAACAAATGCTTTTACAGATTATTAAGTTCATTGTATCCAAATATTCAAATAGTTCTGACCAAGGCATAATACAAAGGTATAATTTAAATTATATGTTTAGAGCTAAATGGCCTTCAAAAGACATTACTAAGGAAACTTTGCCAAGTTTCTTGTTGGGGCATGCCAACCAGTTTTCAAGGGAATTTTCTAGCATTTTCCCCAAACACATGCCAATGCAAAGGGAGATGATAGGCAAGAAATGAATCTCAAAGGGTAACTTCAGAGGATATTCCATCAAAGCCAAGTTGGGACTATTGGACAAGCAGAGAAGTAGAGGGACAGAGGGATCAACTTATGTGAAGGCCAAAACGCATGCAAGATAATGGTGTCTTTAAGAGCTAGTACTGGATGAAGGTAAAACAATGCAAGATGAGACAAGGAAGGACTGAATTAAGTTGAGGAGATATTTACAAACTCACAATTCAG
>NW_011888788.1:10754479-10756412 GCF_000151845.1 Pteropus vampyrus
AGGGTAGCAGCTTTCTGCTGTTGCTCTCTCTGACTTTGACTCATTGTCTCCTGTGAGGCTAGCATCACTTACTTCACCTGAATAACCAATTTAATCCATACTTTTCAAATCTACACTTTCAAAAGAATATAATTCAAATACTTTAAATACAGCAAACTCAACACTTAGTGATTATTATGTCATATAACAAATGCTTTTACAGATTATTAAGTTCATTGTATCCAAATATTCAAATAGTTCTGACCAAGGCATAATACAAAGGTATAATTTAAATTATATGTTTAGAGCTAAATGGCCTTCAAAAGACATTACTAAGGAAACTTTGCCAAGTTTCTTGTTGGGGCATGCCAACCAGTTTTCAAGGGAATTTTCTAGCATTTTCCCCAAACACATGCCAATGCAAAGGGAGATGATAGGCAAGAAATGAATCTCAAAGGGTAACTTCAGAGGATATTCCATCAAAGCCAAGTTGGGACTATTGGACAAGCAGAGAAGTAGAGGGACAGAGGGATCAACTTATGTGAAGGCCAAAACGCATGCAAGATAATGGTGTCTTTAAGAGCTAGTACTGGATGAAGGTAAAACAATGCAAGATGAGACAAGGAAGGACTGAATTAAGTTGAGGAGATATTTACAAACTCACAATTCAGATTTGCTGTCCTCTCACCCCCATACTCATCCGTTTATGGAGGAGATCTGTCAGGTTCTCATGGTAGGAGCTCCATCCATGTCCTCAGGTAAAGAAACTTTCCTGAGACAGACAAGCCTCAGATGGCTTGGGCCTTGCACTTGGCTCCAGCACATAGAGTATCTAGAGCTACTCAGCAGGATGGAAGCCCAAATCCTCTCTCTGTTTTATAGCCCAGTTCAGTTAGGAAATAAAGATGAAAGTGAGGATTAGGGGGTTGTGATAGCTATGAGAGCAAAGGCTGTGTATGAATGTGTGTGCATGTGTGCATGCATGCACATAAGTGTATCTTACGTACATATGTACATTCTATCAAGTGTATCTTAGAGCTAAATGGCCTTATGTACATATGATAGAATGATCTGTGTTTAAGCCAAGAGACTAATAAATTAGATGAAAATGCTAATTTATTTTTTCTTCTTGCTATTCTTCACCTGCTGTATGTTTTTCCTAGTCCTTGAACCATCGGGCTTTTGGTTACTATGATTGTTATAATACTTAAAGAAGTACCATTTATGTGTGGACCATAGTTTATACCTCAGAAATTTTCAATATCCCTAGTTATGTATTATTTTTAACTTTTTATTAACATATAAAAACATTCCATATGAGAGACCATCCCTAAACGTACTTTTTCATCTGCCCCTCCCCCACCCTATGGCAGACTAATTCATAGTGTGTTTCTTCATAGTTATTTGGAATATCTGTACTGTAACCTTATCCTATTTAACTCCGATAGGATACTTCAGAGTCTGCATCATGGACCATCCTGAGGAAACATCAACCAGCATCTAGGACTTAAATACAGCTTGGTCTCAGGCCCATCTTGGGCCATAGTTCCAGGCGCTGCTAAGTGGCGCTAGAATCATTCCCGTTTACCTGGTTGTAAATATCTCATACTCTAAGCAATTTACAGCCTTCCTCACATAAGAAATGTTTCTGAAAGGCAATTCCCCAAGCCCAGCTCTTCTGGATATCTTTGCTTCAGCTCGGAAGCACTCTTTGTTTCTGAAACACGAAGAGCTGTTGTATTCTCAGTTCCCTTACTTAGTGCAAATATGCCAGGAATTCAATGTTATAACTGATCTCAATTGGCATGTTTCATTCCTGCCACAGACTTGAGGGAAGCATCATGAAGATTTATATTATTAAAGATTGTACTGTTAAGGAGTAGGGAAGTAAATGTGTCAAAGAGAGTCTCCTTCAGAATATTTGGTATGCGGTTGTAACATGTTTTTAAGCTAA
>NW_011888788.1:10756462-10761071 GCF_000151845.1 Pteropus vampyrus
TCTGCCCCTCCCCCACCCTATGGCAGACTAATTCATAGTGTGTTTCTTCATAGTTATTTGGAATATCTGTACTGTAACCTTATCCTATTTAACTCCGATAGGATACTTCAGAGTCTGCATCATGGACCATCCTGAGGAAACATCAACCAGCATCCAGGACTTAAATACAGCTTGGTCTCAGGCCCATCTTGGGCCATAGTTCCAGGCGCTGCTAAGTGGCGCTAGAATCATTCCCGTTTACCTGGTTGTAAATATCTCATACTCTAAGCAATTTACAGCCTTCCTCACATAAGAAATGTTTCTGAAAGGCAATTCCCCAAGCCCAGCTCTTCTGGATATCTTTGCTTCAGCTCGGAAGCACTCTTTGTTTCTGAAACACGAAGAGCTGTTGTATTCTCAGTTCCCTTACTTAGTGCAAATATGCCAGGAATTCAATGTTATAACTGATCTCAATTGGCATGTTTCATTCCTGCCACAGACTTGAGGGAAGCATCATGAAGATTTATATTATTAAAGATTGTACTGTTAAGGAGTAGGGAAGTAAATGTGTCAAAGAGAGTCTCCTTCAGAATATTTGGTATGCGGTTGTAACACGTTTTTAAGCTAATTTAGACCAATGTTTACAAAATTCGGAACTTAGAACTCCAGACCGTGGTGGCCAAAGTTACTGACCTTGCTGTGAACAAGTTAGATAAATTGCTAAATACACAAGCTTTGGGATTAAGGGAAATAAAGCACCAACCAAATGTCTTGACAAAACATCCTCCTGCAATGTGATTCTCCTAACAAACCATAAAAAATCAATTAGAGATTGAGCCACACATTTCAGTATTTAAAGAGTTTCAGACTAACTGGAGATTTGACAGCTACAAAAATTTTATTTTTATAAGCATTTATCTTAAAAAGTAGAAGGACATTTCCTTTCTCTATATCTATACAATATTTGGTTTTTAAAAAAGTAAAGCTTCTCTTCAGTTTTTGCTGGCATATGCTGTTTAACTCATTCATGCAGTCAGACTCATCCAGAAATTAATTCTCTTAATGCATGTCATATTTCATGTTGTATTGGTTGCTTTTGCACATTCTGAAGAAAATAGGAAGGAGAATGTTTTTTTCTTTTCAAATTTAATTTGTGTCTGCATATGATAGAGAAATATAGAATGCTATACTCTCAAAAGACAAAATCTAAGATGGCAGCAGATATGACTGATTTTTACAAAGTCCCATTTTATGTAATATGGGCAGTAAGGTACACATGATTGGATTAAAGCTTTGTGTTTTTTAAATCTCTTTCTATACTTACTTTATAACCATAAAGAAATGAAGCTATTTTTGTAGAAAGTCTTATTGCAAATGTGTGTGCATGTTTGTGTGCAATTTGTAAATTTAACTTTAGGATGATATAACAATAAAGTAGAATTGAATTTGGACCCCCAGCCCTTAAGAGTTTCAGGAAAGCACACATGTGAAAATATAAGACATGACAGTGAAATAGGCACTGACTCTAATGGCATTCTTGGTGTCTTCAAAAGATTGCCACCAGATGAAGTTTAATGTGTCAAAATGGCAACTCCAAATAAGAGAAATGTGAGAAGTTCAAGGAACAGAAACTATTTGGGGTAGATGATTTGAATGTCTTCCAAAACCTTCAAGAAGCATTAAGCTCAAGCTCAGCCCTTTATCTTTGACAAATACCACACCGCGTATCTGCTTGTTATTTTGTGGTCCTGTTGCTCCTGTCAGCTTGTTAAATGGAACTCTGGTTTCAGCCGAGAGATGATAATGTGGTAATCTCTGGGCTCTGTTTGCCTCGGCTTCCAGAGGAGCCTCTCTACTGACAGTGAGGCCGCCCAGTGCCAAGGGTAAGCACTGGCAGCTGGGCTGATGGATAGCAGCCTGTACCAGCAGACTGAAAATGTTCTTTTCAGATCTTTAGGTTGGAACTTGAGCTTTACTTTGAAAAGTTTTATGTCCACAGCACGGATCACAAAATAAATTACTAAACCAATTGCTTTGGGAGCTTCCAAGCTGTGATATGAAGGCAGCTGAGAGTCATCATTCTTGATGAAATTCAAAGGAGCAGCTTCAGAAATTTTGTTCATCAGAGGTAGCGTGGGCAAACCCCGAAGAGTATACGAGTCTGCAGATCTACGGCAAATGGGTCTTATTTATAAGCAGTAGATGAGGTAAAAAGCAATTAATTTCAGGAAAGAAAGAACTGTGCCTTTTTGAGTTCTGACTTCTTCATATTAATTGGAGGGAAAAGGGTACCTTATTTAATGGGATTGTATATTCCCACAAAGAAATATTTGTAGTGGAAGAGAAAAATACAGTTCCTTTTCTCTGTTGAAGTTCCTCACCCTGCAGTGCCCTCTTTATTTTCCCACCAGACTACAAAGGAAAACAACCAAAGCCAGCATCCTAGAATACAGGGTTATAATTTCCAGATGGGTCAGAATCCCCCTCTCTTTACTAATTGGGGAGCTGAACTGAGCAATCAGACCTCTCCTTTGATAGTACCCCTAGAATACCAAACCTGATAAAATTAAAGATGTTTTATACTCCCCCATGCCCCCCAAAGCTTCAGAAACTCTAAGGGGATTCTGAATAGGGATGGGGATGGGAACTTGAAGGGGTGGGAAACTCATAGGTTAAAAACACGAACTTTGGAGAGAGACAGACCTAAGTTCAAAATGGGGTTCTACTGTTGACTAAGAGTATGGCTTAACAAGTTACTTGGAATTCAGGCCTTCTGCTTACTCATTTGTAAAACAGAAATGATCATAATCACCTCATAGAATTGTTGGAAACATAAAAAAAAAAAAGATAAATTGAGGGATGAAGTATAGTCATGTCTGCTGCTTTGAAATGGATAAAAATAAAACAGATGGATATATATAGATTGATAAATAGTTGATATATCATAAAACAAATACAGCAAAATGTTAACAATTATAAATATAGATAGTGGGTATATGAGTGTTTACATAGAATTCTTTCAACTTTTCTTTGTGTTTGAAAACATTTTAAGAGGAAGACATTTAGAAGGGCAATTCTTTTCAGTGCAAGTACAATTCTTATACCCATTACTTCTACTTACATTCCCAAAAGGAAGTCACATGGTCATACTGAACTTCAAGGGAGGCTGGAAAAAAGTCGTTTTTATGGACCACTGTGAGCCCAGCTAAGGTTTAGGGATTCTGTTTCTAAGGAAGAAGGGGAGAAATAGGAGTCTCTGCTAGTCACACAAATTTAGCTCTTTCTTGACACATCCTAAGTGCTAAATAACAGATGGGGCAACTATAACATTAAGGAAGAAAAGGAATGGCTGCCATTTCTCTACCTCCTCCGGGTGGTGTGGACTCCCAGTCTCGTCATCCTTCTCTGAGTGACCCAGCGGCTTTGTTTCTTTCATCCCTGTTCAGCTCTTTTTGCATTCCTGTGGCAGTGTGTTACTCCACCCTCCATTGTGTATCCTTGATTCTCTCCAGGATCCCTCTCTGTGGAGCCTGGGGTTAGCTTTTGTAGGACATGGGGGTCTCTATTCTTCTATGTATTTAAGCTCAAAAGTGCTTCCTTATGGCAGAATTTTCTTAAAAGTCTCTAGTGTTGTTAACTCGTTGAAACCACTGCAGCATAAAGACAGCTGATTGTTGCATTATGGGTCCCAGATGAGGGAGCCTGTTGTTCTGGTTCCTTGGCATTGCCTCCTTGGTGGGTATTTCCCCTGAGGCAATCAGGGAGGCTTCTCTGATAGAGCAGGCACTTGGCCTTTGATTTCCATCCAGGGAACTTCTTCCACCTGCCTGTGGGGGAAGTGTACTGTTGAAGGGGGCCATGAACCCTGGGGAAAACCAAAACTTACAGAATGGGCACAGGAAAAGGAACCTCCAAAACACACTAAAAACCAGAAACAAAACAATAATCAAAACTGGAAACAGGCATCTCACGATGGAAGAGAAGAATCAGGATGGGGCTGTGTCTAGAAAGTCCAATGAAAACTCATTCCAGAAAGACTGGCAGATGATAGTTAATGCTGTCCAGCAGCCAAGGACAATTAGGACTGACCACTGTCCTTCAGTCATTGGTGATTTTAACAAAGGGCCATTCCAGGGGAGCAACAAGGACAGAAGTCGAACTTTGGGGGACGATGACAGAGGCAAGCACGAGAAGAAGCAACTATGAAGGGATTCAGCAGTGAAGGGGAGAAGAGGGTAGTTGTTGCAGGAGGAAGGTAGGGCACAGTGAGGGGTTTTTATGAGAAAGACTTGAGTGTGATGACATCAGATGAAATGCTGATGAGAAAGAACCGGAAAAGAGGCAGAAGTTAACATGACAGAAGAGAGAGAAGGTAACTGCTATAAGGAGGTCAAGTCCAGGCAATCGGAGGAGGATTGGCCATTGGTAGAAGGACTCCTTTTACACTGAGACCGGAGGGCAAGGGTATGCCATAATTTGGCAGCAGTTCAGCCAGCAGAGTAGAATAGTTAACTTCGTTTATTCAGCTAACGTGTTTCTCTAAAGTCGGTCCGCAGTCACATCATGTTAGCTCTTTCTGTGACGCTTGTTTTTTCTGGAGTTGATTAGCAAACAACAAACATTTTTTTAT
>NW_011888788.1:10761121-10776329 GCF_000151845.1 Pteropus vampyrus
CATTATGGGTCCCAGATGAGGGAGCCTGTTGTTCTGGTTCCTTGGCATTGCCTCCTTGGTGGGTATTTCCCCTGAGGCAATCAGGGAGGCTTCTCTGATAGAGCAGGCACTTGGCCTTTGATTTCCATCCAGGGAACTTCTTCCACCTGCCTGTGGGGGAAGTGTACTGTTGAAGGGGGCCATGAACCCTGGGGAAAACCAAAACTTACAGAATGGGCACAGGAAAAGGAACCTCCAAAACACACTAAAAACCAGAAACAAAACAATAATCAAAACTGGAAACAGGCATCTCACGATGGAAGAGAAGAATCAGGATGGGGCTGTGTCTAGAAAGTCCAATGAAAACTCATTCCAGAAAGACTGGCAGATGATAGTTAATGCTGTCCAGCAGCCAAGGACAATTAGGACTGACCACTGTCCTTCAGTCATTGGTGATTTTAACAAAGGGCCATTCCAGGGGAGCAACAAGGACAGAAGTCGAACTTTGGGGGACGATGACAGAGGCAAGCACGAGAAGAAGCAACTATGAAGGGATTCAGCAGTGAAGGGGAGAAGAGGGTAGTTGTTGCAGGAGGAAGGTAGGGCACAGTGAGGGGTTTTTATGAGAAAGACTTGAGTGTGATGACATCAGATGAAATGCTGATGAGAAAGAACCGGAAAAGAGGCAGAAGTTAACATGACAGAAGAGAGAGAAGGTAACTGCTATAAGGAGGTCAAGTCCAGGCAATCGGAGGAGGATTGGCCATTGGTAGAAGGACTCCTTTTACACTGAGACCGGAGGGCAAGGGTATGCCATAATTTGGCAGCAGTTCAGCCAGCAGAGTAGAATAGTTAACTTCGTTTATTCAGCTAACGTGTTTCTCTAAAGTCGGTCCGCAGTCACATCATGTTAGCTCTTTCTGTGACGCTTGTTTTTTCTGGAGTTGATTAGCAAACAACAAACATTTTTTTATATAAGAGCTTCTGCTAAATAATGTCTCCTCTGTCTCACATTTATGCCTTTTTTAAGAAATAAAATTCAGGTCCTGACATTTATTTCCATTAAATGCCATTCTATTAGATTTAGATCATGTTTCCAATTTGTCGAGATCTGTTTATATCTTAATTGAACTCACAACATATCACTGATATATTTCAGCCATGTGTCACCCACACATTAAAATATCAGCTGTATATCTTCATCCAAAGAAATGTCTTTAGCTTTATTTTATTTCATCAACCACCCTGCCCCCACTGCCCACTCATAGAAACTGGAGGGAAGAAGAATTAGACTAGATTCTTTGATGATAACTGATAAAGCTTTTCATCCTGAGGAGTCCTCTCAAATTGGATTAAGTGGATTCATTTGTGGTTTGCGGTGTTTATGTTTTAGAGAGAGAGGCATGTGAAAACTCTCACTCTCTCTGTGTTCATTCTCACAAATAGATGGATACTGTCACTCTTCAAGGCTTGTCCATCTGGAATGCATCACAAACACATGGCTGGGAAAGTAAAAGTTCCAGAAAGAGCCTCGTTTCTCTTTAGAACTGTGAAATTGAGTGGTCTAGTTTCTTCCATGTTGTTGTAAATTCGCAGGAGTGTAGCATAAGCTACATCTTAACCATTTGGGATAGCTTATGATTGAATAATGCTTCCTACGAGACATGTTTTTCCTTTATTTATCACTTACTTTTCTGTCTATTTTCAGCAACAGCAATTGCTGATTATGGAAATGACTCCAATTGTTCAACCTCTCATAACCACATCTAGTCACCAAAAGCAATCTATCCACTACTTTCAAAAGCTGTTCAACAAACAAGCAATTTATTCTCGTCTCCTTGCAAGCAACCAAGGAATTCAGCCACGTTCTCTTTGCTCCTTGCATTGCTTTGGAGCCATGAGTGCCTCTTTCTAACGTGAATCAAAATCAACTTGTTCCTAACTGCTGCCTTTGCAATCAGTAATTTGACTCAGTGGGCTTAATTCAAAGCAGGCATTCACATTCTTTAGACTATTTGTCAGTCTTCCAGGAAATCAAGGGGAACAACAAAAACAAACAAGACTGGCCCAAATTAAACCAAGATGGGGAAGAAGAAATGTCAAAGAATGGTGGAGCAAAATAACAAAAGAGTCAGGAGAACTAAATAGAAAATACTCCAAGGTTCCACTTGCTCTGGCCCGTAAGCTCCCCCTTTTTCTTCCTTTCCTGGAAGTAATCAACGCATCTTCCAAGAGTAAGTGTTAGTGGTCAGCTTCCAGAAATCTACAGAGCCTGCTGAATCTCCCTCCTCTCACCCTGCTGCCAGCAGGCGAGCGCACCTGAGACAGCTCCAGGTGGACATTTCTAGTGATTTCTCCGCATCCCAAACAGCCAGCGTTCCTGCAGAAATCTCTTCCTTTTGCTGAAGTAAGGGAGGCAAATTAATTACTTTTTGAGTTAACCCCAGGTTGACTCCCCACAGCAACTGCCAGTGCTGGGACAGAGGAGTTGGCAGCCTTCCTTGAAAACCAAATAGTTTTTCTTCTGTGCGACCTGCTCGACTTTCTCTTGCCGCAGGCTTAAAACGAAGGTCCAGTCTTTAATTTAACTTGCTTTGTGTGAATAACAAGGAAATAGTTCAGGGCTCAAGATAATAATAGGTTAGCGCATTCCAAGTCGAAAACAGGGGTATTCCCTGGTAAGTCTGATTTTATCCAATGTTTCCTAAATATAAGTAGACTAGAGAGTATTCTTTTCTGAATATCCTTTAATCAGATATTTTTATTTTGTGTTTTAATTTTATCAAAAACTTTCTCAGGTTTTAAGTGTTATCTCTCAGCTCTCTCACATCTCTCATTTAGGGTTTTTTTTTTTAGAATGACTCATTGAAGATGAAATTTTTTTCAAGGTATTCACAGATTTAGAATATTTGAGATATCTGTGATTCATATAAAATATGCATATTTATCCAGTTACATTCCAGTACAGGCCTTGAGCATGTTATAACGGTTATATGCAGAGAAAGTGGTGTTGAGTGTATTTAATATTCCTCCCATGTTTTCTATTGCTTGGGCTTCCTCTAGGATGAAGTTGCAATGTAATGAGTGCAATTAATAAAATTAGAGTGGTATGTGTAACTAGAAAATGGGGAAATTGCTTTATTCTTTGATGGCAGAATATTTTATAAGGGTTCCTCCACACTTATACCATAGAAGAGTTACTTGTTGTTTAGGTTTTAAAATAATAATTTAACTTTTAACGAGCCTCATCTTTTAAAAAATCTTTAAGGTCAAGAACCCCTTATTGTGAGCAAACATGAAAGAAGGGATATAATTTTTAAACTATAACTATCTTTATATAATTTGTAGACTCAATACTGGTGAATCAAATCTGTACTGTGATCTGGATTACTAGTCTATCGATCTGTGTTTGAGGTGTTTAAGAAACATATGGCATTGGAGGCAAGGCAGTTATTTCCCATGACATGTTAAAAGTCCATTTATGTATTACATATTCCAATCTAGTGAAAATTAGATCTATGCTGTTTAGATTTGGCATCCAACACTTGTTGGCCATGGCATTTGATGTCATTTTAAGCTGCTCATGTACATTTAGAAGGAGATTGATTTACAGCAGTCTTTGCCTGAGACGAGTGTCATTTAAACTAATTCCTACTGATCCAGAAACATTTAAGATTGCTTCTGAAAATTCTCAAGAATAGGGAGCTTTGGATACACGAGCCATTTTACTAAGCATAATTGTCATATATATAAAAGCATGAAACAGTTAATGCTTACACTTTTTTACTTGGCACCTTCGTTAGTCACTGCATACCTAAAGGCTAATTCCTGCTCCAGATGCTGTGATGTCTGCCCAGCTGTTTTGAGTATATGCTCTTTGCAAATGGTAATGTGAACAGAATATCCAGAACATTGTGCAGGCTGGGACTTTGCCATTATGGTTAAGATGTATTTAGTGTCAGCTATAATCTTTTGATAAATTGTAACCAGGATGGAGTTGAGGAAATGGCAACAGGTATAGCAAAGTGCCTCATAAAAGAGCCAAATGAAGAAATTATTTATCTTAGTATTTTCATATTCCCGTATCCTGCATCCTGCCGATTGAATTCCCCATGAATGTACAAACTCTGTGTGCAGAGTTTTCAAAGATGTCTGATATTCCACATACATTATTTAAGAAAATCACATTGCATCAGATTCTTTAACCAAGTCTTTCAGTATCTAAAGGAGTAGTTCTAATTGTTTTCTGATTGCAGGGCAGCCTTCTCAGAGCTACTCAACTTGGAGTTTGGAAGAGATAGGTTTTAGGTTCTAGCAATGTCTATGACTATTCTGTGATATTCGATGAATTTCTCAGTCTTTCTTTTACTGTTCCCAGCCTCTCAATTCACAGTTTGAAGATATCTGCATTTTAACTGTGTTTGTGCTTCCCCCTTCCCAAAGAGATGCTTTACATATGGTCTAGGATTATTTGTTTTTCAGCTTTTCCCCAATACCTCTTAACTCTCTTTAGAGGTATTCTTCCCTCCTGTCCACCTTTTCTCTTTCTCTCCTTCTCTCTCTCTCTCTCTCTCGCGCGCTCTCTCTCTCTCTCTCTCTCTCTCTCTCTCTCTCTCTCACACTCTCTCTTTCTTTCTCTAATAAGCTGCTGGACAAAACTTGATTCATTAACTTTTTTGAACCTTTTAAGGTGTTTTCTGTCCATCAAATCTACAGCTTCCTTCAAGCTCCAGACAACACACTAGTATCTAGAGGAGAAATGGCAAATGTTCATATACAGTGGCTACAATTGATTTTATCAGCTTGGATGGTACCAGAATAAGAAAATTATCCATCTGGGCCAAGTACTTTGTCTTTCTGGAAAACCACTAAACTACATTCCTAATAATACAGTCACTGAGATAATTTCCTTTATTGAATAATTTCCTCATTCAGTAAGGATTTTAAAAGCCTCGGGTATTCTGAGTGTATGGTTTAGGGACACCATTTTAAAACATGAACTATCAACAGAATTTCAATATAATCTAAGTAAAATAGCTTCCTAAATGTTACAAATAAAGCAGGATATTTCTATAAGAGACAAGGATATTTCTACAAAATCTTTTGCTTTTGAGGTAAAGTCAGGAGCTGGAGATTAAAAAGTCTTTCCTCAATGGTGCCGTATGGCACTCGTGCATCTATCTGCAATTGCCAGTGGTCAGTTCTCTCTCTCTCTCTTGAAACAGTTGGCCACTCCTCCCACGTCAGTTTCCTCACTTGGATTCCTCCTACCTCACTGCTACTTTGCAATCTCTTTTCCTAGTTCCCACTTGTTTTGTTGCCCCCTTAATATTGAATAGCTCCAGAATTCAATCATTGAATTCTTATCTGTCAACATTCATTCTTGGTGATCTCAACTAGACTCAAGACTTTAGGTACTGATAAATCACAAATTTGTATCTCCAGCCCTGACCTTACTTCTGAATTACATACTTGAATATTCTACTCAATATCTCCACTTGGATTTTTAATAAGCATCCAAAGCTGTGATAAAACTTATCACATCCAAAACAAAATTTCTTCTTTAGTGCTGCACTTAACCTCCACAAATATATACATACCTCCTCCCTAGTTTTCCTCATCTTAGTTCATGGCAACCTTGGTGTTCTCCTTGACCAACCTCTTTCTCTTACTCTCCTATGTTCAGTCTCTCAGAAAATGTTGAGTTGGCTCTTTGTTCAAAACATACAAAATATCCGATCATTTCTCCCTCATATCAATTTACTTCCCCCACTCTGGTCCAATCATCATCATCATCATCATCATCATCATCATCATCATCATCATCTCTCATTTAATTTACTGCTGCAGTCTCCTAATTTTCTCTCTGCTTTAGACCTTGCCCTCCTACTGGTATTCTCAACATTGCAGCTGGAGTGAGTCTTTGAAAAACAAGTTAAATAGGTCACTCCTCTGCTTCAAACCCTCTATTGACTCCCCAAGTCATTCAAGTAAAGCCAAGTCCTTACAAAGTTCACAAGGCCCTACCCCATCTCCCCCTGTTCTCCTTGCTCACTCTATCCCAGCTTCGCAGGTCTTCCTACTCTTCCATCACTTGAAAAAAATCTCTTTCTCTTCCTGCTCCCACTTCCTTCAGGTTTCTATACAAAAGTTACTTTTTTAAGGATGGTTTCCTGTGAGCACCCTACCCAAATAGCAACAATTGAGAACTCCATATTTCTCTTTCTTTATTTTTCTCTTATTCTTTATTACCCTCAGACATACCACACATATTGCCGTATTTTATTTATTGTCTTTCTACCTCACTGGAAGGTATAATTTATGAGCACAGGGATTTCGTCTGTTATGTTCAACTTTATTCTCTAGAATTTAGCAGGCTGTCAATAAATATTTGAATGAATGAATTCTCATTGAAATGATGCTCTCCTTAAGCTGACATAATAACCTAGCCAACGTGCTTTTCAATTGATTCTTTTGCTCTTTTTTTCCCCCTTCATGTCACATGGTAATGTAAATTATGGGAAATCTACCAGGAAATAAATAATCTGAAGAGTCAGAGCCAGCGGAAGGGGGATGAAGGTGTCAAAAAGGGGTAAACACTAGAAGCCATCAAGAAAGACAACTGCTTCCAATTTACCTTAGGATACCTTAAATTTCTCCAGAATGTAATAATATTAATTCAAAGCTCTCCAAGAGGTAGTAATATCTGAGAATCATTGTTAACTCTGGGATGAGCTCAAACAATGTGAAATTTTTTCTTGCGTACTTATTCCAGTGGTCTATTTTGTAAAAATATCCAAGATGGGTGACTGCATGGGCCTCCAGGGCCCCTCTGAATTATAGGCCATCTGCTTCAGGATTTTTTGGGCCGGAAGAAAAAAAGAAGAATCTTCATAAAACCAGAAAATGATTCATCTATGTTTCTCTGCATTTTTTTTTTAAATCAGTGCTCAGTCTGAAAAGATATGATGATTATCAGTCAATAAAAAATTAATTTTGAACTTATAAGCAATCTTTTTTGGGTCTTTCTGTCATATATATTGTAATCATTATTAGTTAATTTTTGTATAGAGTATAACTCTTTTCAACTGTTATGAAAGTGTTTTAAATTAGACCAAGGCTATTTTGTTTTTATAAAATTGATTTATAATCAAAATAATGATTTTTAAAGAAAAATTTAAGAATATGATATACAACTATAAAAATATTCTTATATGGAAGTAGAGTTAAATACTTATTATACATAGAGAAGGTCTAAATAATATTAAAGAAATAAGAGTGATGAGGTTATGAACTAGAGAAGGTCAGTTGAGAGCATCTAAGATCGTTCATGGAGGTAAGCAGACTCAACATTCACCCTTACACATGTTGTTTGCACTTCAGTCTGAATCAGAACACTCTAAAGATAGGGAGCGGGAGGGCTCAAGCAAATATCATAGTGTTACTGTCTTTACCCTCCTTCAACAGAAACTAGCACCTAGACTGCAAAATTGGAGATCTAATCTCTGATTTGAAGAGATACAAGTGAGAGCAAAAATGTTACTACATTTTTCTAGCACTCAGTCTTTTCTCTCCTTGTTACAAGTTACACATAAGAAAAATGTAGAGAATGCTGAAAAGAAACCAACAATATAATCAGAATCATTGGCCTGTAAATAGGCTTTGTATTTCCAATTGCCTTGTCTTGCCTCCTCAGACTCTAATGTTTAAATATCTCCTCTGTATATAATGTGTCAGTGCGAGTTTTTTTTCTTTTTTCTTATTTACTTCTCCTCTTGAGGTAGATGGTTGAAACTAGGCAATGCTTGTTTTTATGGCCATCTTTAGAGAGAATCTGTTTTCATATTCTGTATTCACTGGATGATAATCTCTTCTGGGGTTTTCCTTTACCCTTTTGATAAATGGGAGTTAACAGCTCTCTTTGAACTTATGCCATTTCCAAATGTTTTTTTTTTTTTTATACTTTTAAGTCTTCTGTAATATAGCATCGTGTTGCTATTATAATAAATGCAGAAAAAAGAAAACGAGTTTTCCTTTACTGCTGCTAACTGATTTTAGCTTCAGAAAATTAGCTTCACATAGGGGTTACATGTAATGATTACTTTACATACTTTGCTTGTTCACCAGGATGCTGTTCTGTAATGAAAAATCCAGGGAACACTCTGAAGGCATAATGCGATCATCAAAGTGCTAGATTTTAAAAGACCATTACATGTTTCTGTCTTTGTCCATTGGTTCTGCATGAGTCATCATCTTTGCAAAGGAAAATGACATTTCTCCTGTCGGAAGTTGGTAGAATACACATAGAAAGCTTAACTTGTAAGGTTCTCTGCACATGAGACTCTTGAGCTGTTATATCCCCAGAAACTTTTATCATTTATAGATTTATGATTTATAGTATGGAATGTGTTTTGCCAATCTTCCTTCTACACCTACTGTGATAACATTCTCTTCTGTGTCCACATGACCTTTTACATTTTCAGGCAGTAATGTTTGCATTTGAATGAACCTTAAATTATATTCTCTAAACAAGATATCTTGTACAGTTCATTGAAGAAGATGCAAAGAGGGAGATAGATACACAGCAAGGTTTATCAATTGCCTGAATCTCGGGAACTTACAAAATGTCTTGACAGCTCTGGTGAGTTTAATAGCAACGTATTTGGAGACAGTTCTGGGTTCCAGTCTTGTCTCTGTGTCATACTAATGAATTTGGGCAAGTCATTTGGCTCTTCATATGGTTGTCGTGAAATTGAAATAACAATCTGAATTCAGTATTCAGTCCCAGCACCTGGGATAAGTAACCTGTTGGTGGTGGTTAGTTTTCTCCCACCACCCATTCCTGTCCCATCTTCACTATTCTGCCAGAATTGAGAATTTTCTATAGGTAGTAGGTAGTACTGGGATATTTGTCATAATTTTTGTTAATTGAGAAGTGTTTGAAGCAGATTTTTTAAAAAAAACAATAGGGAGCAGTATATTTGAATGCTTATGCAGCCCCAGACAATTATATGAAAAAGTAAAATCCAATGCAAGAGACATTACTTGAATAAATAGAAATGATAGTGGAATACTACAGGGGCCTGAAATTAAAGCCAACCCAGACTGTTGGATATGATGTCAACTTTTCCAATAGATGTGAATATTTTTCCTTCTGGAGAGAAAGTTCTAGCTTAATATATCTTGTGTTTGTCATATGTATGTGGGCTAGAAAAGGGAAAAAAGGACAAAAGCAATTACTAATTATGAAAGTTTACTTGAAAAGTTCAGAATGTTTCAAGAAATAAAATTAACTTCACAGCTTTACCAGATTGGTGATAATTATACTGGGCTTTTTGTGATTTCAGTGAATATAGGTTTCAACAAAATACACTTATTGTCAGTTCACCCTTTGCATTATTATGGAAGAAAAACTCCTAGTGTTCAATTTCTTGGAGATTAGATATAGATGTAGATGTAGATGTAGATGAGATGTAAATAGAGATAGAGATAGAGATAGAGATAGATAGAGATAGATAGATAATTGTTTCAATATCTTGCCTTCTTATATCCATTTAAAACTTTCCCAAGATGTACTGAGCGCAGGGCGGATCTTAAGGAAAGAGATTGAGATTCTCATCTCTAAAAAAAAAATAAGTTGTTACCGCTGGCTAGAGGGTGGAGGTTCAAAAAGGAAAGAAAAGAAAGACCAAAAAGGAAAGAAAAGGAAGACCGTCGCGTAGATAGTATATGATCAGTGTTCTCGGTTGCATAGTAGAGAATCCATTCTGTATAATTTAAGCAGACAAAATACAGCCAAAGCTGATATAATTTTAAAAATTCCCAACCACAACACCGGACTGTCCAAGCTGTTACTACCACATCTTGGCACATATGACATTAAGGTCTGGGTGCCAGAAACTCTGGCACAACTCCTAAAAAGAACCAGATACTCTGCCATGATGTTTCCTCAAAGAACCGTCCTTTCCTGAAGCTGATACTTTGTGTTTTTTGTTTTCATCTTCAAGGTTCACTCAGTTGAATTGGTTTGGGGGATCCGTATTACATGCCAACCCAAAGAGAATCTGGGAAATGTGGTTTGACCTCTCTATCTTCTGTAATATAGCTGTGAAACTAAGCTTGAGAGTAAGTTGGAATGGATGCTGATTGAAGCACTCCAGATCTTTCATTTCTGGGTTGTGAGATCCGAGGCAAGTTATTTGCAGTCTCTTTACGTCAGTGGTTTCATCTGTAAAACGGGGGTGTCAACAGCACCTAACTTTTAGCATTGTTGCGAGATTGAGATGATGCATGGCAAGTACGTTCTGGCATAGCTAGCTCAGAACTACTGGTCAATATTAGCTTTAAAAATTTCTAGTTCCTGTTCATATTTTTTTTATTCACTCAGAAGATATTTATGGTGCACCTTCCATGTTCCAGGCACTGTTGTAGCCACTGGAAACACAGAAATGATGACAGATGAGGTCCTTAATGTTGTGGAATTTTTGAACATTTTCTAATTCAGAAAATTAGGAAGTGACCAGAATGCACGTGCGTATGCATGCATGTATACACACATACACACAATTTTCGCCAAGAAGCTTTGTAAAAGTTTCAAGTTAACTTCAAATAATTTTTGAAAGCATAAGAATAAGTTATAAATGAATAAATATATTCCACATAGCTTCCAATTATTAAATACTTTCTATTAAAAAACATCAAGAAACTGAACAAACTTAACAATCTAGGGACTTACCTAGCAAGACATAAGGAAAGTAGAGTAGAGAAAGTTCCTGAAACTGACACTGCGCCTGATTCTGGGAAGGAGAGGACCTGCCGTTGGCACAAGCCTATGAGACCCTTCTCACTTCCTTGAGAAAAGAGAGGTGCTGGGAGTTTTTGTTAGGAGGTCTGCAGATATTGCCCAAAGCTGAGAATTTTTTATTTAGATTTATTATTCCAGCAAATGGAAATGAGCTGAAGGAACAGCCATGACACTGACTTTCAGCTAAGCAGGAGATGTGCCTTGGCACAAGCACATTGAAAACCCTAACCATTACATTAGCATTACTCAGCTCATTTTACCTTTTCTCTCTCCATCTTCTACATAGATAAGATGCTACATCTTTTTTTGTTTTTGTTTTTTTTTTTTTGCCTCCATTCTTATGCATCACATAAAACCTTTTAAAAGTTATTTATCTTTCTTCATTCTCTTTCATGGATGTCCATACAGACACCTCCGTTCTGTATATTTTCAAATATACTGAAAGATCATTACATGTCCCAAATGATTCTGAAGGATCACTTACAGTCGAAGATTGAATGGCAGACAGAATAATAATGAAATATTTAAATAATATAACCGTAATTTCTAGCTACATTGGACTATGATGTCAGTTTTTTTTCTTATTATATGAACAAATACAATTGTTGAGGATTTAAAATAAATATTAAGTAATAGAAAGAGTAGTTTTCAGCTAAAAATTCTCCTAACATGACCACCTTTTATTTGTTTGTTTGTTTGTTTGTTTCACAGAGAATTGTCATAGTCGTCAACATCATGCTTTATGGTTTTTGAAACCTTAAACTTTAAGACAAAATCTCTTTATTCGTGCTGGAAATTACTATGTCTTTTGGTTAAATTTGAAGACTTATTCAGGCTTCTTACATACACAAATAACATACCACCATTATCTGTGGCAACAAGGGTAGGGCTGGCATGGGTAATTGGCTCTTCCAAACTGCATTTTTTACATCTTAGCACAGAAGGAAAATATTAGAAAAAGTCCAAAATGTTTTTAAGTTTTCTATTGGTATAAATGGTTCAATGTCTCAAACTTTTATTTTAATGTCATAATCTATAGTTTAATGGTTCTTGTAGACAAAACTAATTTCTGCAGAAAATAGCCATTTAAAAATGCCTTGCTATTTATAGAAAAAAATAACATAAGCCACTATTCATTATGAAATATACTGGTTTTCTCTGAAATTACACAATGGGGTGTGAATTTTTATTTTGTGTATTTATTAATATTTATTTTGTGCTAGAGACTGTTTTAAGTGCTTGATAGGTGGTAACATCCAATCCTCATAACCTATGATAGAGATATTATTATTACTATTATTTTCACCCTACAGTTAAGGAAATAGCTCAGAAACTCAGAGAGATTAAATAACTCATCCAAGGTTGAGCAAGTGATAAATGCTAGAGCCAGGAGTTGAATCGAGAGCCATGTTTATGACCACGATACACTGCTGCTCCTTGCAGCATTTTGAAGACTTACCTAGGCAGATGAGCTCAGAAATGTAACCATTTAACCAGCAATCTGTTTCCCTTCTGGCCCCTCTAGGATGTCAAATTTCCCTTTAAAATGGGCATAAATTGATGAGACAGGATGTGTATACAGAACCATGGGATTAACACCTGATTCTAGACACGTGTTGAGGGAATATAAGAGGGCCACATTTTCAGAACCCTATCTACCTTAAACCTATCTTCCCATTAGATTAGGTGTATATATCAATGATATTCTCAAGAAAAACAAATGACACATTCAAATTAAGAAAAGTTAGGAAAGGTTTAATAAAGGGGGATGCCCTGAAGGGAGAGAATCATGAAGAAGGCTTGTGACCTTCAGTTGAAGACAGACCTCCAACACAGAGAGGTGAGGGAATAAATACACAAACTTTGCTCTCTTCTCTTCCTCCAGTCTCCTGAGAGGATTTTTTATTGGCTCACCAGAAGCCAGAGGTAAAGAGAGGCCATTGATGTGGTCCTACAAGTAAGCCTCTAGCTCAGTGCAGCATGGAAAATGGAGGTCAAACTAAGTGGGTCAAATGGAAGATATTTGGCACAGTCTTACCAATCCTATATTTCACACGCGCGCGTGCGCACACACAGACACACACACACACACACACACACACATTTAGGACAGGATTTCCTATTCTTTTGTAAAAAAAATATGAATTCTTCACTCATTTACTCAACTTCTTTGATATGTTAGAGAGGTTCTAAGAATATAAAACTCTAGCATCATATGTGTCTTATGTGTTTCGTTTTCTTTTTTTCACATTATTTAGGCCCATGAGGGTCTTTCTGCATCCTGGTTTTGTCGTGCAACACAATGGTCTTCAAACCCAGGAGCTGCATCTGAGAATCTCTTGGACAGATTTTTCGTATAGTGAATTTTCATTCCTCCTCCAGAGATTGAGTCAATCTCAAGTGAGGCCCGGGAATGTACATGTGATTTTTTATTTTAAATTTCCCAGGTGACCCTAATGTAGCCAGTTGAAACATAGGCATCTGGGATCCTTTGATATGACAGATTCAACACAAAGCATGTAACAGTCCAGTAGACACTTTTTAGAGTTTATCCAGAAATTCAGGGATTTCTACAGTGGCTATGTTTCAAAGTGTGGAGCTGAATATTAGGAAAGCCTGGGGAGCTTTTCTTAACTTTGTTGCTTCACCCTGGTTGGCCAAGCTGCCTTCTCAAATCCACTGACAACCACAGTGAACTGCTCTCATTGAAAAGATTATGATGAATCCCTCCAGTCTTCCAATGCTGAAAGTCCTCAAGCCTCTGAACTCATTAGTAATATTCTTTACATATGATTGTTTGACTTGTTTTGCATTAATTTTACTATTCATATAGCCCTGTGTTGTCCTAAAGAATATTATAGCAGACTTTGTAAATATTTTACTGAATTTGAATCACATTTACCAAATTTACCCACCCACCTACCTAACCATCAATCTTTCTTTCTTCCACAAATGCTAATTGTTCTAGAAGTCATGTGCTGTTTTAAGTCTTAAGGATACCATAGTGAACAAAGCATTTATGGTTTCTGCCCTCTTGAGCTTACGTTCTGGTGGGGGAAACAAACATCCAATAAATAAACAAATGCATCAGTAAAAAAAATATATTTTGAATAAGAATATGTGCTATGAAAGAAGTAAATGGAGGAATGCGATGAACTATAACAGGTGGGTGGAATAGAGACTCTCAAATAATAGCATAGGAATTGAAAACCGAGGGTCAAGAAGGAGCCAGTCTTGCATAGACCTGGGGAACATTCTAGGCAGCACAAATGCCCTGAGATATGACAGCCATTGAGGCCATTTAGGGTTACTTGTCCTTATTGCTTCCGTGCTGACCAGTGAAGAAATATCCTCAACAGGTCTCATAAATCATCTCTTTGAATACCTGCTGAAAATATTTCTGTGTCACCACAAGCTTTTAGCCAGCCTCTCTTTATTTGTGCCTATAATAGAGTAGAATAAAATACTTAAAAACTGCTGGTAATCCAAAGCCATAGGAGTAAATATTCATACCTCTTTCCTTCATGGTCTGATCTAGGTTATGTGAGACCCAAAGCCTTTACAATTTCAAGGGCCTTCTTCAAGAAAATAACAGATTGCAAACAAAAAATTACTGGGGCCCCACCCATTCAAATGAAGGGCCCAGAAACTTACTATTAATTAGCTTATGGTAAATCCATCTCTGCCTGGCACCTTTCTGCAGTTAAGAAAGTGAGTCAGAACACGGAGAGAACCCTGGTGAGGAGGGCTTAGAAGTCCCAGGACTGTGAGAGGCACGGCTGCTCATAAGCAGTGAGAATAGCTAGGAAACGACATTCCTTACCATTACAGCTGGTGAGAAGAGAGGGAGCGAGAGGAAAACTTGTTTTGGTTTAGTCCATTCGTATCAGGACTTAGTCCAATGAACTTAGTCCATTCGTATCAGGACTAAGTTATAAGGAGTGGAAATAAGAGTAAGATTTAACCCGCCACTTTGTAGTTTATAAAGAAGTCACTAAAGAAAGCTTTAAGGCAAGTAAATACGCATAAAACAAAACAAAGTAGGAAGGGCTAAGTGCGCAAAGAGAGCTAGAGGAAGAAAGGGTTGGGTAGGGTTGGAGCCAGTGGAGGAGGTGGGGTGTGTAGGGTGCGTTGGTGGGCTGGAGGAGGAGGACTAGGACATGATGGGGTGGAGGTAGGGGTGGGAGTCACAGACCTGGTAAGGGCTTAGAAGGAGTGAGGTAGTGAGTAAAGGGAGTAGAAGAGGTGGTAGGAGGCTAGTGAGTGGGTAGAGGGGAAAAAAATGGTGGTAGTGATTGAAGTTGTAGGGCAGAGCTGGGTTTCATCTGGGCTTTGGATGATCAATTCTTCCTGCCCTATATAAAATGCTTCATTTCATAATTAGTTCTTACTCTCAGAAAAATATTCTTGTGAATAAAGAGAACT
>NW_011888788.1:10776379-10782716 GCF_000151845.1 Pteropus vampyrus
AGTCTTAAGGATACCATAGTGAACAAAGCATTTATGGTTTCTGCCCTCTTGAGCTTACGTTCTGGTGGGGGAAACAAACATCCAATAAATAAACAAATGCATCAGTAAAAAAAAAATATATTTTGAATAAGAATATGTGCTATGAAAGAAGTAAATGGAGGAATGCGATGAACTATAACAGGTGGGTGGAATAGAGACTCTCAAATAATAGCATAGGAATTGAAAACCGAGGGTCAAGAAGGAGCCAGTCTTGCATAGACCTGGGGAACATTCTAGGCAGCACAAATGCCCTGAGATATGACAGCCATTGAGGCCATTTAGGGTTACTTGTCCTTATTGCTTCCGTGCTGACCAGTGAAGAAATATCCTCAACAGGTCTCATAAATCATCTCTTTGAATACCTGCTGAAAATATTTCTGTGTCACCACAAGCTTTTAGCCAGCCTCTCTTTATTTGTGCCTATAATAGAGTAGAATAAAATACTTAAAAACTGCTGGTAATCCAAAGCCATAGGAGTAAATATTCATACCTCTTTCCTTCATGGTCTGATCTAGGTTATGTGAGACCCAAAGCCTTTACAATTTCAAGGGCCTTCTTCAAGAAAATAACAGATTGCAAACAAAAAATTACTGGGGCCCCACCCATTCAAATGAAGGGCCCAGAAACTTACTATTAATTAGCTTATGGTAAATCCATCTCTGCCTGGCACCTTTCTGCAGTTAAGAAAGTGAGTCAGAACACGGAGAGAACCCTGGTGAGGAGGGCTTAGAAGTCCCAGGACTGTGAGAGGCACGGCTGCTCATAAGCAGTGAGAATAGCTAGGAAACGACATTCCTTACCATTACAGCTGGTGAGAAGAGAGGGAGCGAGAGGAAAACTTGTTTTGGTTTAGTCCATTCGTATCAGGACTTAGTCCAATGAACTTAGTCCATTCGTATCAGGACTAAGTTATAAGGAGTGGAAATAAGAGTAAGATTTAACCCGCCACTTTGTAGTTTATAAAGAAGTCACTAAAGAAAGCTTTAAGGCAAGTAAATACGCATAAAACAAAACAAAGTAGGAAGGGCTAAGTGCGCAAAGAGAGCTAGAGGAAGAAAGGGTTGGGTAGGGTTGGAGCCAGTGGAGGAGGTGGGGTGTGTAGGGTGCGTTGGTGGGCTGGAGGAGGAGGACTAGGACATGATGGGGTGGAGGTAGGGGTGGGAGTCACAGACCTGGTAAGGGCTTAGAAGGAGTGAGGTAGTGAGTAAAGGGAGTAGAAGAGGTGGTAGGAGGCTAGTGAGTGGGTAGAGGGGAAAAAAATGGTGGTAGTGATTGAAGTTGTAGGGCAGAGCTGGGTTTCATCTGGGCTTTGGATGATCAATTCTTCCTGCCCTATATAAAATGCTTCATTTCATAATTAGTTCTTACTCTCAGAAAAATATTCTTGTGAATAAAGAGAACTCAGACAATCACCTCTTACATTACCAAAACAAGGACTTATCTTAATCACAATCGAAATTTCTGCCCTGATTTTGAGCCAATTTGAGGTAGAGAAAAGGTTTGGTTACAGTGTTTTGACATTTGGCTTCCAGGCAATTATAATGAGCTTTTTAATTAGCATCAACATCCTGGTTTTCTGTGACCACTTCAACAATGTGCTGCTTTTTCTTACTCTTGGAGGCTGCCAGATGGTCATTACCTCTCACTACATATCTGATATGTCGACGAAAAAGAGGTTACATACTAAACCTGACAAGCTCAGGGAAGGCCAGCATGGTGGGCCCTACAAACCCAGAAACCAAAATTAACCACACAGGATGGTCTGGACGTAAAAATTCCTAACTAAAAGTGGGTCATGGTGGGTAGTCACATCCTGGGCATATAGTTTTCTTGACAAAAGTCAATCTTTACCTTAAGTGAACCTGTCTTTTTGCATCTAAGATAGCATACCCTTGGAATGTCAGAGTAATCCCTTTTTTTAGACCCCTCAGGGCACAACCCACCTCACCAGAGCAAGAGAGCACAGAATTCCTCATTGTTATCTTGTTCCCCAAATACATCTCTATGTGCTAATTATTAACTACCTCGTACCCACCAGTGTAAAAGAAGTATGTGTCTCTCCATTTTACTCTTTATCCAGTCTCAGATATTTCCCCAGTTTGCTTTCTCCTGCCCCCTAATCTACCACCAGTGGATTTCATGTAACCCTCCTTATGT
The DNA here is from genome assembly GCF_000151845.1 of Pteropus vampyrus. Classification (NCBI taxonomy): domain Eukaryota; kingdom Metazoa; phylum Chordata; class Mammalia; order Chiroptera; family Pteropodidae; genus Pteropus; species Pteropus vampyrus. The sequence continues at coordinate 10,778,576 of NW_011888788.1, forward strand.
CTTCTCCTTTGATTCTACTGTATAAAATAAGCTGCAAAAGTGCCATTCTCCAGAGCATTTTCTTAACCCGTTGGATTTTGCTTCCCAGCATTTGTTGTCAGTTTGGCTCTAATAAACTCATTAAAATTCTCTATAGGTTTGGATGTTTCTTACACTGACAGATATCAATCATTTCTGTGCTTTAAGGATATGTTTATACATACATTAAATGCCATATGACTTACAGTGGCTTGTTTTAAATGTCCGGTTGTTAAGACTTTATATAGAGTTCTGAAACACAGAAGAATTGTTTTTTTATTATTATGTGTGGGTTTTTTTTTGTAAGATCTTTGATGTTTGAATGTGCTCTGAGGGTATGACCTTAATGAAACTCAAACCAAACAGAATTTGTGGTCAGGGAGAGATTTATTTTCAAATATATTCTTACTCTTGGGATATGTTACAAATCAAATGACTGCCGAGCTATTGTGTGGTCAGTACTGAGGACATTTTCAAATGTTAATGCTGAGTGTCACATATGAGCTGGAAATCATCCTGAACTCCTGAATGTAATTTTTTAAAAAATCTTTTGCTTTTGTATGCTCAGGCTTGACTTTCGACTGAATATTACATTTAGATTTATACATTTGGGCCTAGATTTTTAGAAAGAGCAGAAAGCTACTTTTTGTTTGTTTGTTTGTTCCTGAGTGTTTAAACTTCTGGCTATATGTTTGCACAAAGTGCCTTATATTCTGACTACTTTAATAGGTAAAACAATTTTTATAGAAAGACAGCCATTGGGTACAATCAAGTGTGGGAGTTTTCTAAATGCTAATTAATTCCAACCTCAACTACTTCACCTGCTGTTTCAAAGGCTGGAAGCTTGTATTCATCACCTGAATGACAGCTGTTTCTAACCTCTCTTCCCTGAAAAGAAATAAAGAAATTAAATAAACCTTTTGCATGCTAATCGCTGACATTCTGAAGTGACAGTTGCAAAGAGCTCCAGTATGAGTATAAAGCAGAATTGAATTGAAAGATTTTTGTCTCCATCAACCAATTGTTGAATTTTGACTAGATATTTGTGAAATGTAGAGAGAAAGGGTGGCAGGCCTCCATGAGGCAGTATCATCATGAGTGAGGATGTTGATAAGATGAATCATTAAAACAGACTTTACGTATGTTAAATGTCTACATTTTGGCAGTTTGAACAATATACATTTTTATGCAAGTTTTATAAGATTTGTCAAAGCAACTTAATACAGATTTTTTTTTCTTTTTATCCATTGGATTTTTATCCAAGTCAATATGTAGGTAGAAACAAGTGTTTTACATACTGTTTTTCCTTTGGAGGTCATTTAGTCTGTATGTCTCATAATGTTTGATACCATATTGCTTCTCGATTACAGAGTAATATTTTGTCAAAATGGATATTGTTTTCTGCCATAATTTCAATTTCTACTTTTCATAATCATTATTGTAATTAAGAGCATTTGACTGATTTCCCCCTAAACAAAGTAATTACTATATGAGGACTGCCTTCTCATATAAGTATGCCCCCAGTACACATTTGGACATGATTATTTAACCTTCCTAAAGGACCAACATCTAGATATTAATTGTAGATTATATTCCTTGATTTGTTTAAAAATACCTATCACTGAATTTTATCTTCTTATGCCTGCCTTTCTGTAAGGCCCCAGGTAGTATTGTTCAATTCCCAGTTCTATACCTCTCAGAGTATATTCATTTCATTAATTTAAGTTTCTTTGATGAAGCCTACTTTTAATTCAAGAAGGTATGTTTCTTTTTCTTGATGTTTTAATGCTATTATCATTCAGTAATTTTACTATCATATGGGAAAATTGATCTCTATTCGTGTATGGTTTTATGAATTAATATATATATTTGTTTAACCACTGTCACAATCAGAATACAGAAGTTTTATCATCCCCCAAACACCCTTATATGCTATCCCTTATGTGCCCCTCTTCCCTCATCCCTGACAACCACTGAGAAGGTATTTTCTGTATTAAAATACAAGGAAGATTAAGACAAAGATATTAAGTCAAAGAAGAATGAGGAGAAGGAGAAGGCAAATGTGGAGAAGCATGAGGAGGGGGAAAAAAAAAGGGAGAGATGTGAAGAGAAGAGAGGAGAAAAGGAAATTTAGGGATGTAACCCGCTGAAGTTTTTATTCAACTCTTATCGGAGATTTTATGCATGTGTTATCTTGTCAACTTGGCTTCTCTCCCACCTCCTTGGGCTGCAATGCAGAAGAGAAACTGAGAACCACGTGCCCCAGGATCCTTTTTCTTTATGGTTCTGATTTTAGATTGCCAGTGAGAGAAATTGGTGTGAGGCAGAGGGAAGAGCCAGATGTGTGAGCAGATATGGGATTCCTGGTGGCTTTGTGGCTTGAGAACCAACCACTCACTTCATTGCTGCAGACTGTAACCACTCGTGGGATATTTCCAAACTTTCCAGAACAGCTTCTCCGTAAGCCCTTGAGAACTACTGCTTTGGTGCTTTCCAGATGAGGTCTCTAGGTTGCCTCCTTGTCCTTCTGGCTACAGCTTCCTGGAACTTCCACAGTTACTTTTCTGACCTTTATCCACTCCAGCTTGACCATCATTTTTGTAAACACTAATTTCTGTATTAAACTTATATTCCTGGAATATCTTCGACTGCTTTTGTTTTCAGGCCCAAATCCAGGCTTCTAAACCATATTTTAAAGAGAAATTTTGGATTTGTGGCCAATATTTCAAATTGAGAGATTGCTTTTTGAAGTCCTAAAGGACATTTTTCCTTTGAAAAATCAGATCAGGAAACAATGGACCAGCACTGTTGCCTGAAGACAATTGCAAAGAGCTGTCCCCTTTAGAAAAGATATGATTCACCACTTTACCCAGCTCGTCTCACTCTTTACATCACTCTTTACATCATTTTCCTGGACTTTGCAACTTTTGCATTTGTGCCCCTCCTCCTTTAAATAACATGAGTCTAAGAAAAAGGATTTAATTCAATAAATATATATTAAAGTCTTACCAATCAGAAAGCTGCTTCCTAGGAACTCCTATTTGTATGGAGATATGTAAGAAGAACCCAATGCCTTCAAAGAGCTTGTTGGAAAAAAATCGAAGGGCAAACAAATAAACACATGACTGTCAGTCATAACATTGCTGGAGAGCTCGGAGCCGGTTACCAGGTTCTTGTCTTATGGCGCGAGAAACAATTCAAGGGCAAAATGAACAGCAAGCAGGATAGTATAGGTTTATTAAAGTGAGAATACACACTCAAGAGGAGAGTGTGGGCAGACTCAAGAGAGAGAGAGTGGCACCAAGATGTCTGGTTATGAACTGTTGTTCTTGGAGGCAGGTCTGGAAATATGGCACTGACATGACCTCCTTGTCTCCTCCCAGTAGGCAGGAGCTCAGCTTCCTACTCTCTCTTCCTTATATGGTATTTCTGGAACTGTCATGGAGTCAGGTACATGATGGGATCCGCAGTATTTGCAATGCAGATGAGATTATAATGATATTATAATTAGCCAAAGGTCATACCTTAGCCAAAGATGGTGTTTAAACTGGAAAAGACTGTTTTTGGCTTGTTTCCTCTTGCTAGGGCTAAAACAGGGGGAGAGCTGAAGAAAGGAAAAACATTTCTTGAGCTATATCCTGGAGGGGGAGGGGACATCCTTGAGCTATCTGTCCTGCCTTAGTAACAAAGTTTGTGGAATGGATCTTTTTATAAAATGAGAAACTAAACTCAGCAGCTCACTATTTGAGTATTTTTAAATTATCCAAATAGATTATTCAGATTGATTATTATGGTAGGTTCACTTATTGATGCTATAATTATTACTGATAAATTTATCTGCATTTCATTAGGGATTTCATAAAATGTAAATTTAGTAAATGTTCTGAAATAAATGTAAATTAATTTTTTTCAAGTAAGAAAATTCTCAAGGTATATTTGTTTAGAATATTTTTGTTACTCATTGTCTTTTACTTTCATATATGTATATCTAAACACCAATACATATATTCATATTTTAATAAAAAGGTATATTTCAGAAAAATTTGAGCTTAAGTATTTTTCCCACATATTGTCCAAAATACTCTGTTTAATACATATGTCATTATCAGGTTAATTAATTCTA
>NW_011888788.1:10783856-10794894 GCF_000151845.1 Pteropus vampyrus
GGTTTAGCACTGTCCTTGATGCATAAAGGGTTAACTAATAGTGATAATATGTATTGGTGCTAAGATATTTGTGCTAAGACAGTGGTTCTCAAATTTGCTTGTGCATTAGAATCATCTAGAAGGCTTGTTAAAGCCCAAATTTCTGGGCCCCACCTGTAAAGTTCCGATTCAGTAGGTCTGGGTGTGGCCCTAGAATTTGCATTGCTAATAAGTTCCCAGGTAATACTGATGTTGCTAGCTCTACCACCACACTTTGAGAGCCATTGAGGCAGGCATTTATATTCTGTTATTCCTATTGAGTAGTTTGGTCATGGAACAAAGTGAGGGATCAGAAGAATGATTGCATCGTTTAGCCTTTGAACAATCTTTCTAAAACAATAATCCCCATGGCTTAGTGCTCAACCAGTGTCAAGGTGCAACAAAATAGGAATTTCTGTAATTCTCAAATATCTCTCAAATATTTATAATATTTAGGGGAGCCCACATATATAGCATTTAACATTTCATTAAGACTTTCTATCTTGTTTTTTATTTAGGGGAGCCCACATATATAGCATTCAACATTTCATTAAGACTTTCTATCTTGTTTTTCACATCCTGAAACTTCAAAGAGCAGCTCACTCATCTACCCCAGAGCAATTCTTACTCTTCCTGGGCATCACAAGACCCTCATAAGCAACCTCAATCCAGCTTTTCTTTGGCACGGAGCCAGTGTCACAATCCTATGCACCCTCACTGCTGATTGCAGTTCCTTTGGGTAGTGTTGATTTTATTTTGCTCTGACTACTTTTCAGGAGAGGATCTTTTTCCTTGGATTTTGTCTAAGAAGGGTTTGAGGCATGCTCAGCGGCAATATAAAAATATTTAAAGAGAGTGGAGAATAACTGTGAACTAAATATTTTCATTCCCTCACACTTAATTAAAGTTGTTGCCTTTGCATTGGTGGTGCATTATTCCAATAAACTTCTTAACTAGCTTTGGCCCTTCTCAAACACCATTTGCTTATTTTGGCTTCCAACATGGGTGGCATGTATCGCCCATGTGATAGGCCTTTGCCAAGTTCTTTTCATACATCTTCTTTCATCTTTCTACCGAGTCTGTGTTCTGGAAAATGAGGTGGCAAAGGTACTGAGACTACAACAAGTATAACTGTTCCCGGAAGCTCTCCTGGAAACATAGACCCATTCTTCAACCTCTTGCTGGTGCACTCTGTCTGTAACACCTGTGGTGCTGTAACCTGTAGAATCAGCTGCCCTGGGCAGAGAGCAGGGCAGAGGATTACAGAGAATATACTGGGGTGGCAGACAGAGGATAAAAAATAACTAGTCCCTAGGGGAAATTTTAAGAAATTTAAGGCTTTGTGATATTACGTACCTTGCCCAAGGTAGAATAAATAACAGAACTGGGATTTGATCCCAGGGCTATGTGACTCAAATTACAGTCATGTCAATGGAGCATACTTTTCTTTTAGGAGCCTGTAAAACAGGTTGACATTATTGCAAATCTAATTAGTATTATTTTTATACGTATATTAAAAAAAATGGAATCATCCAGGAGAGAAAGTTATAGAGAATATGCATATTTTTCACATCGACAGCCACTCAGCAATGAGTACAACTATCAGAATTAGGCTATAGGCCACACATTTAACCAAGACCAAAATGTCCACTTTATTTACAGGATTTTGTTTTATCTCTGTAGAATCAAAACTCAAGTGTGGGTGCCTAAAAAAGGAATTGACTTTTCAAAAATAATCTTTATGTATATATCTAAGTTTAAAATTTTAAACTCTAATTAAATTTTAGCATACAAATGATACATTATCATTTAATGGAAGAAATTCTTCTTTAAAATAAGGTTATTACTTTAGTTATTGCAGAGCACCCACTTTCTGAAGAATTTCTTCTCCCTTTCAAAGGCAGAGTTTTATCATTGAGTTTCCTATAAATTTTCAGTGACTTACAGGTCAAAAATCACAGTTTAAGTGAATTTGATGGCTTTTCAGAAACAGTTTATAAAATGATTGCAGGTCACTGCTTGTTTCTATTGAAGCATCAAACTAACAGTGAATAAAAAGTAATGCTAATGATTGGGCAAGCCGATTCCCTGGTGAACTAGCCTTCTTTAAAAAAAATTATCTTATCTATGGTAATAAACATGACTGGATCATTAATTTTTTCTTATATATGTATATATATTTGAGTACCTACTATGTGATAATGATTATGCTTCAAATATGCTTATATGTTTATTTTACACTTTGGTAAGAGACCAGCATAATAGGTATGGCTGTTGAGAGTGCCTGCCATGTGACCAGCAGTCAACACATGTTATCTCTAAGCGTCTCAACGACTCTATTATATTTTTATTATTTTTCCACTTTACCCTTGTTTAACTGAAGCTTAGAGAAATCAAGCAACTTGATAAAGGTCACAGAGTTTGTACATGGTAGAATTGAGATCTCAACACAAGTACATATAAGGATAAATATATTTTTCTTATCATATTTTGCACCTATTGTGTCCCTTCTTAAGTATCTCTGGGGTTGTCACTTCAGCACAACTCTTGGAAGTTAGAGGCGTATTAACTCTTGGTATCTTGACTTTTGAAAAATCAAACTCTTGAAAACTTGGAGCTGAGCTGAAGTAAGAGTCAAGGTCTTATTAGGATAGAGGGCTCTTGGGACTTCGCCCATAGCAAAGTAAGATTCTGTCACTCTGGGCTACTGGAATAACCCACTCTGGAGTCCCCAGACTCACATAGTCTGCAAACATAGATGCTTATTGGGGGACCACCTTATACTCCTCTTATCCAGGGAAGACTATTCTTCCACCAGTCTCTTCTATGATGGGACATGGTAAACAGGAAATGATTGGATCAGGATCCCAAGATTCAGAAAAACCAATTGAATCCAAGATTTCATGGGACTTGGCAGGGCTGGGATTCTAGAATCTTTCATCAAAGTAAGAATAACCCCTTCAAAACCAAAGATCTGGTCCCATCAAGCCCAGAAAGACCTGGGGAGATAGGTAATACCATAGTAGGTATGCTTTGGCAGATGTGATTTTGGTAGGTTCATTGTTTGAGAAGGGGATACCTGTTCAGTGCACAGGAATTTCTGGGGAATAAGACCTTTGTTTCAAGCTTACACCCTGGACTGCCTCTGGACTTCAGAGTCTCTATTGAAGAGAACATTTACAGTTTTGGGAGAGGTGACTTCTGATAATCCTAGAGATAATTCCTGTGCCTCAGGGCTGTTGCAGGGCCTGTGTTTAAGGAGAATGTTTTAGTAGAAGACTTGATGCCAGGCAAACCTGTGGTTGTTGAGGCTATATTCCTCAAATTGGGAAGTCATTGAAAGACTAAGGATGACTTATTGGTTTACTGGGCCTGATATATTATGCCAAGTCACCAGGGAATCGTTCGAATTAGTGTGTCTTCCTCTAGTATCAAGCTTATATGTAGAGAATTAGTGTAGCTTATTGAATACCAACAAACATCAGCTTTCTCTGTGTATTAGTGGTAGTCAGTTGGGGAATGAGTCTTGAGGATGTGGATTAGAGGGGTAGAGAGTTAGAGCCTTGACTTACTGCAGTGGTCTATGGTACTCATGAATGAGCCAGCTCTGAACTCATGGTTGTTATCTGGGAGGTCTTGGAGCGGGTATCAGATCCCTGTACATAAAAGATATTGAAGTTCAGGGGCAAAGAATCCAGTCCTTTTAGGACTGGGGTATCTGGTACCTAACTCACCATGGCTGCAGAATCAGGAACCCTGATATGTGTAAACCAAGTCCACAGTAAGACTTGTGCTTTGCTCAGTAATGATGACTAGATTTCATCTCAAGTACCTCCTTTCATCAATTAGTAGTGGCTGCTCGGAGCCCTGTGTTGAGAAGGATTTAGAGGGTCTGTATCAGCTCAATTAGAAAGGGTGTCATATTTGACTGATAATATCTGTCATGAGAATGAGGTAAGTGGGGAGTGGTAGCACATTGCCACATAGTCGTCATTCCTAATTAAGCTTTGGACTTACAGCTATTGGGAGACCCTGAGGGCAGCACTGGTCCCAGAGACTGGGCAAGACAAATTCAACTAATGTGAGTAAACTAATCCAAGCAACCCACTTCTCCATCACAGCTGTTTCAAACCAATTCCATGTTTTCGAAGTTCATAAAATCGCGACAAACCTCTGTGTTCAAAAGACAACCTCTTGGATTTCTTAAAAGGAAGGAAGATATTTGACATGAGTTCTCCTGCTTTCCTGCCTCCATCATTCAATGTCTCTTATCTTCCCCCATCTTTCCTCTTATGCTTTTTTCCATGGCAGAGGATAAAGCATCCTCCCTCCCCTTTAGAGCTGGCTTCTCATTCTTTTTTTCCAGACTCATTACTCATAACTTAAAAGAAAATGGCTGATGTGGAGAAATAAGGTTTGATCGGAAATACATTACCAATCTCAGAGGCCTCTTCCACACTGTCTTGTCTTATCCTCTCTTTTTAACTTACCAGTGGACATGATTTTCACAAATTACTATTTTTCTTTGTTTCAAATTAATTTTGCTCTCATCAAGCTATCAGATTGTAGTCCCAATTCTAACTAATTGTGCATGGAATTTGCATGATTTTATAAAATACAGACAAAGGAAAATGGAAATTCAGCCTCTTGGTTCCCACCGCTTGCTGAGCATGTCTCACACTGACCTGATTTTGTTTGATTACATGAGTTGAGGTTCAAGGGCAAGTATAAAGAAATTGAGTATAATATTGCCATCCAGTAGTTCAAAGGAAATGTAATTTATATCTGTTATTAAGATTGTGTTCTGGTGTATTTGAAGTGCGAAGATCTACACTCTGAAAGAGGTCTTGAATATTATATTTCCAGTTTATCTGAAGTTGAGATTTTGGACTGTGATTATGTTTTCTGAACTTGCTCTTTCCTAAATTGACCTTATTTAAAAGAAAACCACTTATTAATATTTAAATATCTAATCCCAGTACTGTCTTCCTTCAAAAGCAATCCACATGTCACATTAGCAACTCACAACCTTAGCATTGATTAAAGTTTTCTTGCTTACTTATATAATCTTTAAAAGATGAATTTTGCAGTATTGGCTAGATCTTTCTGTACCGTATATCATCAGCAAAACACATTTTTTAAAAACCATATATATAGACACAATTTTTACATTGTGAGTTGTTCAGCTGAAATTCATTGTAAGTGTTCACAAAGAGAATACTTACACAAGAACGAAGTGTGAGATTCAATATCTAAAATCCTCCTTTTTGAAGGAATATGATTTTCTTCTAAAAAAAAATTAGAAGTATACATGTTGCATATTTCTTTAAGACAGAGGGAAAAGGAAATAGTTATGTTGGTCGCTTTCTTTAAAGATGCAGAGAGAGACCAACAGCAAGAAAGAACAGAGCCAAACATTACTTCGGTTTTCAAGAAAGGAGGGAGGAAAAAATTCAAAATGTGTTGTTTTTTTTTTTTGCAAGAGAAAGGCACAGTATGGGGTGGTTGACGACAAAATTTTAATAAAAAGCACACTTCTTTTTTTGAAATCTAATAAATAATAGATGAGAAAAAGGGCTTAGCTATTTTTTAAATGAGATGATGAAACGCAGATAAAATAGCCTTCTGAGTCAAGAATTTATTGGGTTCATTGGCCATTTTTAGGAAAGCTTTGACCTTTCTATAAAGTGTGAAGGGTACCTATCCCCCATAAAGTTGTGCCCTTAAAGAAGGAGCTGTATTCATTCTTTAATGGAGTTATAAAAGAGAAAGAGAAAGTGTTCTGACCCATCAGATGTGCAGTTGTAGTGTCTGTCACACAGAATTCTCTCAAGAAAATAGCTTTAAAGGCTGAAACCTAGGGAGTTCTGAGGCCAGCATCCTCCTTTGATTTCTAAAGGAACAATTGTTACTTCTGGTTTTCCATATCGCAAATTAGGGGACTAGAAAAGTATTTGATGTTAACTTGATGAACTCTCTTGTCAGCCTGTCTATAAACAGAACTAATTCCTTACTATGTATCTAGCACTAGAAACAGCCCTAGTCTCAGTATTTATGAGAAAAAGTGAGACTTGTGCTTTTAAATATGATTTCTAACTCTTAGAGGGGAATATGTATAAATGCTTAAGTTCTCAAATTCCCAATGCAGTAATTTTTTTTTTCTGTGTTATTACATGATACAACAAGTATAGATTGGCAGTAATGAGCTTATAATGATGATACTGATGTGTAAAAACAAACTATCCAAATTAAACTCTATACCCTAGGCAGTTTATAAACTATTCTTCATAATCCCTTTTGTCTGAATTTGCACACTGGTAGCTCCTTTGTGGTTTAAATGCTAAACCTGGCCATCAATGGATATCAAATGGAACTTGAAGATACAAGGTGCATTTAAATGCTTCATTTGTTGGATCGTCGGAGAAACTAATTATGGTAAAATGGAAAAAAAAAGTCGGGATTTGTAGTTAGGTGGGTGATTTGAACATTGTAAAAGCATCCCTGTGCCTCAGTTTTCTAATCTATAAAACGGAAGTTAAATTACATATAGTAGTTACAATTAAAATCAGCATTATTCCTTTCTTCCTCACTATGTTTAATATCCCAGGCTCTACATACCTAATGACCTCCACCCAGATGAGGTGGAGGTAAAAATGCCTACCTCTTTATCATGTATTTCGATATGCATGTGATTAGGTATGTATTCAGGGTAGAAGGTGTGCTTTCCTTTTTCCAGGCCTGTGTGGCCCAAGAAGCAAGTTCTGAAGCATGTGAATCCCACCTCCCCACCCGCCAATGTTCCCTTCCCCCACTACTGCCTGCAACGTCATGATTTGGAGTTCCTTGCTTTTTGTCTCGCGGTTTTCTAACTCTGAGACTCCCAATTGTAATTCATCATGCTTTCTCATAAATTTTTATCAATGTCTAAGGTTGGGGCTAGAATGGGCCCCAAGACCTTGGACTAGACTCTCAGATTGCTGGAGGAAAGAGAGAAACAGGAAACAGTCTGGGATAAATGAAAGAAAGGACTCAGGGAAATAGACCTACAATTACTTATTTCACAGATTTACCTGGAAATTTCATGATATGGTTGATAGTAGAAAAAAATTTTTAATCCTTTCTTCTAAAAAGAAAAAAAAATCTTTTCGTTCAAATTAAATGTGACTTTCAGCTAGATTTTGGTAATTCATGTGAAGTTTTTATTGGTTTAGATTCTCTCATATTGTTTTTATCTAATACCGAAATTAAAGATCTGGGCTAGCTTTTACTTGTACAAATTAGCGCATGGCTTAAAGAGGAAGGAGAAAGAAGCCTTGCTTACTTGCCCTATAACCTAGTGCTTACCTTGAGGTTTATTTAATGTGGCAGGTGGTGACAAACTACTGCTTACGACATCTCTTGCAGTGTAATCTCACCACTCAATGACACATGCTTCTGACAAACGAAAACCTGGTGCTCTTCTAAAACAGAAAAAAAAAAAAAAATATATATATATATCATTCAGATATGGGATAATAAAAATGGCTTCTCTAAACATGTCAACTAAATTAGACCCCTAAGGAGGGACCATATTATAAGTGACAAAGATAAAATGGAATGGAATATTTTTTTCCCTAGCTTTTGTTGTATTTAGTTGTCAGAGTAAATTAATACTCTTGGAAATAATCCTATTGCCATGCAACTTTGTGCTGTTGTTTTTAAGTAGCTTGAACTATTAGTGTTAATTGAAAAACTATCTAGAAAAGTTAATTGGGGGTGACACGAGTTTGTTGTGACTGAAGACATAACCAGGTTAATTGTAGATTATGGGTCAGATAAAGAGGTAGGCATTTTTACCTCTCCAGTTGTAGCTCAGTTCATGAGTTGGTTGTTTTTAAATTATAAAACTTTAGTTTGACAATTAGAAGGCAAGGGTAACTTCACACTTAATTTGGGGGCAGTTGGAAATGTTTGTGCTGTGTTGTAAGGCAGTCGGCATGCTCTCTCCTTCAGGCGTTCTAAATCAGCAGTGAAATTAGGTGAGATCCAGCACATGTATTCACATTTATACAACAGTGTTTCTTAGACTTCAGCCAGTCACACACCACTTTCACGATTTTTGCTGCCTGTATTATTATTTACTTAATGTTTTTCTCTAAGTGAATTAATTTTTTTCTTGTTTTTACATTCCTTTGACATAGTAATAGTACCCATGAAGTCAGAGGTTTGATATTAAGTTATATTTTTATATTATGCATTAAAAATAATCATTGCAATTTAAAAAATAATTTTAAAAAATTAATATTTGCCAGGTACCACTTGAAAATGCCCCATATTTTGAAATGCATTTATGTGATCTATACATGTACCATTCATTTTTATAAATGCATAGTTTTGTTCTATTTTTTATAGTTCGGAATCATCGATTCCCTCTACCCCCTTTGTTGAACTTGAAAATGCATTTGTGTGTATAAAACATTGAAAAGAGATGAAAAGAAACGACACATTTCATACAATTGGTTTAGTCTAGAATTATAATAGCAAGTACTAATTAGAACAGGTAGATTTGGGGCATCGTACGGCAGAGGCCTCCTATGGCAAAGCAAAGATAGGCCAAACTGGGACCAGAAGAAACTTGCCAGCCCAGGCCCATTCCAAACAGTTATAAATGGTGGCATAGCAACTCTGATCAACTGGTAGTGGCTGCGGGCCATGGCTGTGAAGAACTGCGGGGCTGAGTCTGTGCTCCTCAGGAAGGAGTGCAGGCTGGGAGAGTGATGTCGACCCCAGGCTGGAGAGATGCAGGGGTATCAAGTATGCCAGGGATTTTCCTTTCCTCAACACTGGGAGGCAGCACCAGGGTGGAACACTTCTCACTATGGTATTCCATCAAAATCGAATTGTTGCTTTTTGTCATTGGACCATTGGATTTGTCATCTACTTGACATCTTCATTTTTGTTATTTTTTAAATTGATTATGTGTGATTTATAAGTATATAATTATCAATCATAATAATAATTTTAATGGACTTTTCCTTTGCTTTTCTCTGAATATACTGACATTCTGACATCCACTCTTGTGTACTCAGATTTCCAAGGCTTATCCAGCCTTTAAACTGAATTCTCAAAACAGTGGTTTTGAGACTAGACTTCTCTAGGTTCTCTCTTATTGAACCCAAAGTTGGACTCAGTCACTTATTTTCACATGTTGCTAATAAGTGTCTATATCATCTTTTGTATTTCCAAATTCTCAGCAGGCCAGGAATGCAGAAAATGCAAAGGATTTACATGATTTAAATGTACATTTTTTAAATAAACTTGACATCAGAAATATAATGATATCTTTTAAGACTGAGGGGTTCTTGGCATTGACTTGGGATAGCTTGCGAAGAGGTCCAGATTGTCAGACACAAAAGTAAGACAGATGGCAGTTTTGTTTTTGTTTGTTTTATTTTGTTTTTTTAATCTTCTCTTCAAATTCCTTCTTCCTGACCTGCTTCCAAAGGTAGATGAGAATTGAACAGGCAGATTCTACTCTAATGTAGGCTGGGAAACCAAGATTTGCATTTTTAAAACAAGTTCTGGATTCTCCCATCCAGGCCGAGTCCAGTGCAAGGACCACAGTTGTTTTCTTTGGCACTGCGTCCACCGTTAGAGCTTCTGGAACACTTGTTTTTTCTCTTGCATCTTCCTGTGTCCAGATCCTGTCCCTCAAGTACCCCAAACCAGCATACTAACGACCCCTAATCAAAAATCTCAGACTTTGCCTAGTAGGCCATTTCTCCTAAATTTCTTGTGCTCATTCTAAACAGTGGTAGTTCTCAAATTCGAAATTGCATCAGTCACCCACAAGGCTTGTTAAAAAATGAATTGCTGGGCTCCACCCTCAGATTTCAGATGGGTTATGACTAGGGTGAGACCTGAGAATTTTCATTTCTAACAAGTTCCCAGACAGTTAATGCCGATAGTCTGGAGACTACATCTAAGAACCATTGCATAATACTTTCCTTTACCCTCATTTTAAGCCTCATTGAACCAAGGTTGAATATATGACGGTGTTGGTCTAGTTTTCTCCAACTGATCTCTGTTTATGCAAATAGTTGCAATATGTACAAAACTCCACGGGTGGAAAGTAGAGGAGAGTTTTCAGCAGTGATTCTTCTGGTGCTCTTTAATTGTTTTCGCCACTCCTGCCAGCTCTTCCTTTCCATCCCAACCCTCCCTCCCATCACCTTTTTTCCTTCTCTTTCCTCTAGTCCCCCATAGGCTCAAGCCAACAAAGACTAGCACACCTACAACCTAGAATAAAAGATTAAATGCCTTGAATTGAGGTGCCATAGAGTTGTACACTTTGAAGGGTCTCATTTACAAAGGGAATCCATAAATAGGATAAAACCTCTACCTTTCTGTCCCGCCTTTAAAAGGCCACAACTCCTAGAAAATCCATTTCTAAGAACTGATTTAACACAAGAGGTAGCCTTAGGCTTAGACCAGTCTAGACATTGCCTACAGCCCCACCTCCAGTGAGAAGTACTCAGAAAACACTGTCTCATTTGGTTACTCACAGGAAGTCTTCCTGGTTCCACCCAGGGTTGTGCCTCCTTTGGTTGTGCCAAAGAGACTAAAAGCAAAGGCATCCCAGAAGGGAGCAAACTAGGAGTCAACCCATACTCTGCTCACAATTCTTGATTCAGTTTAAATCAGCCACTCCAATTTACACATCAATAGGTCTTATCCCTCTGTAGCCCTGGGGTCTTTTCTAACACCACACCCTTGACTGGGAAACTGTCTTCCCTAATCAGCCAATTCTTACCCTTTATTATTCAGCACATGTCGAAATGACAATCATTGAATCTATCACTCCTATGAAGGCTTTATTAATCACTGAGAGAGAAAGTGGCAAATTTTTCCCCAAGAGGAGGTTCCCACACCATCTTGCTCACAGCCTTTCCAGGAGGAGGTTTGTGCTGTGTACCTTGCTTTTAAGTTTAATGACAATATTTTGTGCTAAATTGTCTTGCCTGGTCAGCTTTGATAGCAT
>NW_011888788.1:10794944-10797572 GCF_000151845.1 Pteropus vampyrus
GCATGTTTTTGAACTTCATATTTTTAAACTTGTATGATATGTTCTCTCTGCGTCTGTACTCTTGCTCAAGAAAACATTTTTTAATTCATTTATGTCAAGCAGTTTTTTTTAAAATCAATGTGTACTATTTCGTTTTATGTATATACCATTATTTATTTATCCATTCTCCTGTTAATGGACATTTAAGTTTTCCCCATTCGTAATTTAGCGATTATGAATAAAACTGCTAAGAAACATTCTTTGAACCTGTCTTCTGGTGAGCAATTGCATTCACTTGTCTCGGGTATCTATTAGGAGGTGAATTGCTGGGTGATAGGGTAGGCATACACTTAGAATTTTGAGCATGCTGGTGAGAGTGTTTTGATATCCCACCATAGTTTTAATTTGGATTTTCTTGAGAAGAATAACATTGAATACTTTTTCATGTGCTTATCAGTCATTTCAATCTCCTTTTTTTGTGTGTGTGAATGCTTCTTCATGCCTTTTGCTCATTTTTAAATCAGGTCGTTTATTTTTTTCTCAATATGTGAGAAATAAATATATATTTTTACACTTTGGATATGATTCCAATGTGAGCTGTAGACTGTGAATATCATCTCTCAGTCTGTCTTGTCTTTTAACTCTCTAAATGTTAACTTTTGATGAACAGAAATTCTTTATAAATTCGACTTCAATAAAATTATTTTTTCTTATATAATTAGTGATCGTTGTTTCTCATTTTCTTTAAACTTTTGCCTAGTCCATTTCTTGTTTTCTTATTTATCTAATTTTCTTCTCTGCTAGTGCTTTTTATTTTTTTATATGGAACACTTCATGAATTTGTGTGTCATCCTTGCATAGGGGCCATGCCAGTATTCTCTGTATTGTTTCAATTTTAGTGTATATCCTGCTGAGGTGAGAACTGTGTTAGCGCTTTTTGAGTTCTGTTTGAGAAGTGTTTGCCTAATTTTATTTCTTAAGTAAAATATTTTGAACAAAACAGTGTTCCTAATGTCTTAGGGTCCTCATTGTGAATAGATATTACTACTGTTCAATAAATGTTATGGTACCCACCCTGTAGCATTGTTACAATGATTAAGGTAATATGTATGAAAATTTTTGCTAAATGTAAGCTGTTGCCTTATTGTTTATACTGTTGTACTGTGATACTTCCTGTCCTTATGAAAGATTTAGGACTGTTACTTTTACCCTCAGTGACCTTTGGCACCTGTAAATTTTAAATTATTGTATCAAAGTCCTGAGCAGGTAATTTTATCATGCATAATTACAAACATCGAGTTTTCTTGTGTATAAAATCTTTAAATTTATATTATAGACCAAAGAACTTATTAGCTGATAATAACACTTATTTCTAAATAACATTTAAGTTTTCTTTGCCAAAGCATTTCTCATCTCTTTTAAATGAGTTGATCCAGTGAAGTAAAATAAAGTAAATGATACTTCATTTAAATATGTATACACTATTTCAGCTACTATGGCCAAATATCCTAAAATTTTCAGCCAAGTTTTTTCTCAGTTTATTTCTCAATTTGTTGGATTGATACATGTGTTTCACCAACAGTTCTCAGTTCTAGTTATTTATTAGCATCACCTGGGAAGCTTGTAAAAAATAAAGATATTCAGCTAACAACCCAGGGGATTCTCTAACTTACTTGGGCTGGGGTGGTGTCCAGGCATCACTGTGTTGTAAAAGCCCCCAGAAGGATTCTAATGTGCAACTTGCACCATCGTTCTAACCATTGGCTTAGGGCAATGTTACTAAGACTTTAGCATGCATTAGAGTCACCCGAAGGGCTTATTAATGGACTTTATCCCTTCACCCCCCCTCCGAGACTCAGATTCAGTAAGCCTGGATGGGCCCAAGAATTTGCATTTCTAGAAAGTTCTCAGATGATGCGAATGCTGCTGATTGGGGACTGTTGCTTGAAAACCACTGGCTTCGATATTCATTGCCATTTTTGCCATGTGGCTAATCGGCTGGCCATCCTCATACTTTGCCTTTTTAGATCTGCTACTTCTAGCCCTGATGTTCAAATTCTGTTTTGTTTTTCACTGTACTAAACTATATTTATTTTCTCACTTCCTCAAGGAGAGCTTTAGGATTGACTGTGTATAACTTGACCTCTTTTCAAAAGAACTAGGTATTCAATGTGAGCTATGAAATGACTTTTGCTAGTAGATGTGTGATGTCAAGAGTGAAAATATGGCAGGAGTGGGATTTGAAAATGAAACCTAGAAGCATATAGAGATCATCTTAGAGCTATTCATTCAGCCAGAAAATCAGTTTACAAAATTATAATATATATCTCCAGTTTAAAAAAAAAAAAAAAAAAATCTCTACAAGAAAAAAAAAGAATCTAGTCTGCAAACACCAAGCTATTGATAGCAATTAGCAATACTATCAGGGTCTTTTGAGATTACTGATGGTTTGATGGCCTTCCTTTTGTTCTCTGTATGTTCTAGTTAATTTTTCCCCTAATAAACTTCTGTAATAAAAATTTAAATAATTTAAATGCTTAATATAAAAAAGAAGTATTTATTCAACAGAGATTTCATGACACTACCTTTACCTACAACCATACCATCCATAACAGGAGTCTAAGAAGGAGAGTAAGACATTTTACAAAT
>NW_011888788.1:10797622-10800581 GCF_000151845.1 Pteropus vampyrus
CTAGTCTTAACTAAAAACTGCTGAGTTTTATTTCACACTAATAGTGCCTGGCGTCTTTATATGCTAAGGATAAATTAAGCACTCAGTGAACACAGAGTTGACGTGGTTTTGTAACTGCAGAGCCAGCTCAAAATTGTCTTAATAAGATACCGAGTTGCTTTGCAGAGACAGCAGACCCAAACTGGAAGCCATGTGGCCAAAGCACAGAGAGGAGAAAACTTTGACCTCCAGCTCCATAGGAACCAACCCTGCCCATAGAACCAAAGGCCTAGGGTATAACCGGAACTTGAAGACCAGAATCCTTTCAGAAGTGAAGGGTCTGTTGTCCAGGAAGACCTTGTGCTGAAGCCCTTACCATAAATGACCAAGTTCCAAGGTCCTCCAATTAAAACTTGCCCCACTAGCGCTTCCGCATACCTGTCCCCCCCAACTCCTTAAAAACCCGCCTGAACTCTGGATCAGGGAGACAGATTTTGAGTGGTGCCTCCTGTCTCCTTTGAGCTGACTCAGCATTAAATAAATGGCTCTTTCTGTTCTCAAAAACCAATATCATTGTTTTAGCTTCTATGTGCATAGGGCAGCAGACCCTTGTTCCTTGTCCATAACAGTTTTCACCAGGATGTATCTTATTCTACATTCATTATGTATAGAAAGAACTCAGCTGTGACAATGTGTGTGTAGATATGTATGCAGCCTTTCAAAAAGTCTTAATTGCTTTGGCTGGTTTTAAGTAAAGGCAGCATTTTAAAATATATTTTGCTTAGTTTTCAACATAGATACTGAGACTATTAGAGGTGAAACGGCCCTTAAGAACTACATAGTCCAAAAATCTCATCTTGCAGATTGGAGAAATTGAGATCCAGGTGATTGTTTTGAGGAATTATAGGATGTATCCTATGAATTTGATCAGCATCAAACCTGGAACTTGGATTATACACCAGTTGAAGCAATTTCTATCACACATTATTCTGCAAATAATGGACAACTTATTCAAATACGTGAACATTTGGAGACTTGTTTTTTGTGTAATAATACATAATTCTAAGTTATTGTTATTAAACTATTCTAAAATACATTTTTTTCAGATTTTTAATGTTTTATTTTGAATTTTAAATTTACAGAAAAGTTGCAAAAATAATTCCAAGATTTATATATATATTTTTTTCTCACCCCACTTCCTTTTAATGTTAATGCCTCAGAAAACCGCAGGACAATTACCATGAACAAGAAAATAACATTGGTATAATATCATTAATTAAACTTCAGACCTCATTCAAATTTTGCCAGTATTTCTACTAACATGATTTCTGTTCCAGGATCCTATCCAGAACCTTAGATTGCATTTAGTCATTATTTCTTATTAGTCTCCTCCAATGTGCAACCATTTCCTAGCCTTTTATGACCTTGACACTTTTGAAGAATACTCGTCAGTTATTTTGTACAATGTCTCTCAATTTCACTTTGTCTGATGCTTTCTTATGGTTGGAGTAAAGTCTGAAATCAGGGCACATCTTGTAATTGAAGCTATGTCTTGATATAATTTTTTTTCTTAATGGTACATAAAATAATAGTGTATCTTATGATCCATGGTGCTTTAGAATCAGTTAAATGCAGTTTTTCTCTCTCTGTGTGAATGTATATCGATATCCATACCTATTGATGTATTAAAAGTCTATTTCTTCAGCTTTTAGTACAGTGCTATAATTTTTTTGAGATACGATTTGAACAAGATTTTTTTTTTTTTTTAAATAAAAGCCTCATAAGGGGTAGAAGAGAATAAGTACTATAGGTGGAGAATTTTTCAAGTAATTAAAAGTAACATGATTAAAATCACATGCAGAGGCAAGGGTAGGGGGACCACAGAATCAAGTTCTTAACAACTTTTTTTAATATGATAAATAGAAATAGTTATTTAGAGTCTTTCTTCATAGGATATTATGAGATTTCAAGAAGTTGTGAAATACTTTTTGAGTAACCGAAGCTCCATGCTGCAAGGGGAAAAACGTTATACCGTATCAGATACACAGAAATACCGAGCAAACAAAACTCTATGAAAGGATGCCTCCTCCTCCTCCTGTTTCCTCCTCCTCCTCCTGTTTCCTCCTCCTCCTTCCTTCCTCGCTCTCTTCTTCCTCTTGTCTTCTTTTTTTTCTGTTTCTACTTCCAGCTCTCTTTCTTCATAGTTTCTTCCTCCTCTGTGTTTTTCTCCTCTCCCCCTCATCATCATTGCTCTTTCTCCTGCTTACTTTTTTTTCTTCCCACATTATCACCTACTAAGGGAATATTCCATCATATAATTCCATAGCCATAAAAATGTTAACTAAAGTCTGGGAGAGAAAGCTCTAAGGAAACTCAAAAAGGTCCATTACCCAAATCATTTACCATCTTATTTGGTTGGAGAATATACTGTGGAGAAAGCATATTAGAAGATAATAGCATGCTGGTCTAATATGTCTTTTCCATCTAAATTGATAGCATAGCATAGGATTCAGATCACCATAATGTCTTAGGTGGTGTTAATTTAGAAATAGAGTTGAAAACCTGTACTACAAGTAATTTTATGCTAAGTAAGATATAAGCTGAGAGCACAGTACAGTGGGTATCTGGTCTTCTAGTAAATGAGGCTGGGGTAGACAGATACAGATTACTGAGTAGTACTACATCAGCTTTCAAGTTTCAATTTGAAGATAAGTGTCAGTTTAGAAAATCTGAGTGCACGCATGGGCTGAGAGTTTCTGCAGTCTTTTCTGCAGCTGTCAGAAGTACCCTGCTCTGCCTTTCCCTCATGCCTCTTTCCAATAATTCTATTACTCAGGGACAGGAAACCTGGGAGAGTAGAATGACTCATTACTCCATTAGGCAATGAAACACTTGGGTTTTGACTCAGGCTGCTCAGACTGCTACAGTCCTGGCTTCCATGGTAACCCAGAGGCATAGGAAATCAGAGATTTAAAGTTGC
>NW_011888788.1:10800631-10802553 GCF_000151845.1 Pteropus vampyrus
CTATTCTTTGATTGACATGTGATCCTTGCCCTCCTCCTTCATCATCATCATTATCAATAATGCCATTATTAAAGTCAAAATATAGTATACATGGTTATGAGATTCTGAAGTCAGCTTGTAAGGCAAAAAACATGTTAAGTCAAGATTAACCTTAGAAATCCCTGAGGAGACTGTATTGGAGACCTACATTTCTTAATAAGCTCAGCAGAGAGTTTTTTTCCTCCAGTGTAAGGGAGGCTGTTTCTTCAGCTTAGCACCAGATAAAGTGATTGGGATGTATTCATAGCCATGTTGTGTGAAAAATCAGTGTCTTTAAACATTCTTAGATCACTTTCAGTGTAGTATGAGATACAGTATGTAGGGTGCATGGAAACTAACTAGCACTAAAACAGTTAATCCTCACTTCCTGGCCCATGCAAATTGAGTGGCAGACTCCAACTGACACCAACAGGTGGAATGGCAGTAAAATATGTGAGTTACATCCCTCTCCACCCCCTTCCCCCAAATATCTATTCTATGTAATAAATCAAAGACCTAAGGGCTTAAAATACTTTATTAATATACCTCACAGTTCTGTGGGTTGACTGGGGCTCAACAGGAAAGTTTCACTTAGAGTCTTTCATACAATTTCACTTAGATAGCTGTGGGACTAGAGTCATCCGAAGGTTCTGCTGAGTTTGATGTGCAAGATGACATTTCACTCACATGTCTGAGATGGCTGGGATGAATCTCTCCATACAGCCTCTTCATGTGACTAGTTTGGGCTTCCTCACTAAATGGCAGTATCAGGGTAATAGGACTTAGTATGACATTTGATTTTGCCTACAGTGAACATTCTAAGGGGCAGGAAGCAGAAATTTCCAGGCTAGTTAAGGGCTGTGGGTAGAACTGTCATAGTGTCTCCTCTACTGAAACCTACTGGTTTATCTACCAACCTGGTAAGCAAGGATGGAGAAATAGCCTATTCCTTTTGATTAAGATCACTCTGTATATGGGCTGGGAGACACTATATTATCTACCTTTGGGAAAAACAATGTGCCATACCCTCCCTTCCTTGTTCCTCCTCCCTTTCCCCTGACTCCTCCCTTTTCTTTCTTCCCTAAGCATCAAGATTGAATCTATGTAAGGTAAATGTACAGGTGATTTAGCACCACTAAAACACTTTCTAGTATATTTGGTGCTTTTACATATATTTTACATATTAAATACATTTTTATTCGCATGGTACTAAAGGTCTAATACTCAGAAATAAAGTTAAATGCTTTTGTTTAATGGTTCGATATGTCCTATAGGGAATTTGAGGTGACTTAGTAATTACAATTTCAAAATAATTAAGAATATGATATTGAACTATTCTCTAGGATTCTATTTCAACTCCAAGGTATAGAACAATTTGAATTCATTTAGAAGGAGTGCTTACGATCTCTCTTATTTTCTGCACATGAAGAGAATTCTAGAGGCATGGATGCTTCACCAGTTTGAAAGAATTCACCTTGACACAGCTGATTAGGGAAGACATTACTAGTCATTGTCATTCAGGTGTGCTTCATTAAATGGTATATCATGTAGAACTTAACAGCCAGAAAGTTGCTGCTATCCTTTTGTTCACTGAGACAAGATGATATGGAAGCTACTGGAATAATTAAACAACAATGTTTTATACACTATTTGTAGTTACCAAAGCTGTTTTATATACATTTCTTTGTTATTCATCCCCACATTCTAGTAAGCTGTGTTATTTCTACCCGCATTATACAGGTGAAGAAATGAGGCTCAGAAAGTCATACTAAATCATATAGTTAATTAAAGGCCACGTGTTTTGGTCAATGCTCTGAAGTTCCATTATGTCACATTGACACACAAAACAAATATCCTCAGGATTAGCTAGAGTGCTTAAGAAATCACTATTTACTTTATATGAC
>NW_011888788.1:10802603-10805271 GCF_000151845.1 Pteropus vampyrus
TATGTCTTGATATAATTTTTTTTCTTAATGGTACATAAAATAATAGTGTATCTTATGATCCATGGTGCTTTAGAATCAGTTAAATGCAGTTTTTCTCTCTCTGTGTGAATGTATATCGATATCCATACCTATTGATGTATTAAAAGTCTATTTCTTCAGCTTTTAGTACAGTGCTATAATTTTTTTGAGATACGATTTGAACAAGATTTTTTTTTTTTTTTAAATAAAAGCCTCATAAGGGGTAGAAGAGAATAAGTACTATAGGTGGAGAATTTTTCAAGTAATTAAAAGTAACATGATTAAAATCACATGCAGAGGCAAGGGTAGGGGGACCACAGAATCAAGTTCTTAACAACTTTTTTTAATATGATAAATAGAAATAGTTATTTAGAGTCTTTCTTCATAGGATATTATGAGATTTCAAGAAGTTGTGAAATACTTTTTGAGTAACCGAAGCTCCATGCTGCAAGGGGAAAAACGTTATACCGTATCAGATACACAGAAATACCGAGCAAACAAAACTCTATGAAAGGATGCCTCCTCCTCCTCCTGTTTCCTCCTCCTCCTCCTGTTTCCTCCTCCTCCTTCCTTCCTCGCTCTCTTCTTCCTCTTGTCTTCTTTTTTTTCTGTTTCTACTTCCAGCTCTCTTTCTTCATAGTTTCTTCCTCCTCTGTGTTTTTCTCCTCTCCCCCTCATCATCATTGCTCTTTCTCCTGCTTACTTTTTTTTCTTCCCACATTATCACCTACTAAGGGAATATTCCATCATATAATTCCATAGCCATAAAAATGTTAACTAAAGTCTGGGAGAGAAAGCTCTAAGGAAACTCAAAAAGGTCCATTACCCAAATCATTTACCATCTTATTTGGTTGGAGAATATACTGTGGAGAAAGCATATTAGAAGATAATAGCATGCTGGTCTAATATGTCTTTTCCATCTAAATTGATAGCATAGCATAGGATTCAGATCACCATAATGTCTTAGGTGGTGTTAATTTAGAAATAGAGTTGAAAACCTGTACTACAAGTAATTTTATGCTAAGTAAGATATAAGCTGAGAGCACAGTACAGTGGGTATCTGGTCTTCTAGTAAATGAGGCTGGGGTAGACAGATACAGATTACTGAGTAGTACTACATCAGCTTTCAAGTTTCAATTTGAAGATAAGTGTCAGTTTAGAAAATCTGAGTGCACGCATGGGCTGAGAGTTTCTGCAGTCTTTTCTGCAGCTGTCAGAAGTACCCTGCTCTGCCTTTCCCTCATGCCTCTTTCCAATAATTCTATTACTCAGGGACAGGAAACCTGGGAGAGTAGAATGACTCATTACTCCATTAGGCAATGAAACACTTGGGTTTTGACTCAGGCTGCTCAGACTGCTACAGTCCTGGCTTCCATGGTAACCCAGAGGCATAGGAAATCAGAGATTTAAAGTTGCAAATTCAGTATTGACATGAAAAATACCACTTGTGTTGTGCTGAAACAGGCATGCTGGTTATGTAACAGCTTCCAACACATTCCCTGCTGGTGGTGGGTTTTGACTGACATGTTATGGGCCTTATTACTCTTGAAAACAACACTAAAAATGCCATGACAAGCTCAAGATGGAAATAGGAACACATGATCCTTTCCTTGCTAAACTAGAAAACGGCTTTTCAGAATTCTTCCTGGAAGAAGGTGGAAAAAAATAAAAGATATTCACATAAATTCATAATGATGAATCTCTTTTCATTCCCAGAAGGGGAAAGATCCTCAAATCTTAGAGTGATAGCCTGGATTCAAGAACTTTTCTCTGGGCTTCTTATAACTTGCAAACAAATGCTGACTTTTAAAGTAGAGAATGAATTTCATAAGACATAGATGATTTGATAAATACTGTCTTTACAGCAGTGATTTAGAGTTTATTTAGTAGCTCTTGGTAGAGGGAATTTATCATCTTAACAATATAGAGATGGAAATGTAGCAGAAATTCAGATCCCATGAATGAAGTTACAGTGTTTTTTTCTTCTACATATAACAAAATTTCAAAGTGGAATGGAGCTTCAAAACTGTTAATGAAATATAAATGACATGTTGCATTTGTTTTAATTGAATTATTGGCTCTCTCTGAGTACTTTAGCAAACACTCTGAATTCGAATTTCAATCTCTTCAATTTCCTTCTCATTTATATAAATATATAAATTAGATTTTATGTATGCCAGCCAGCATCCCTGAATTTTAAATAACTTTCTGCCTTGTGATGTAAGTAATAGTAATAATAGCAGCAACAATGGAAATAATATCATTCATTAATGTATTGAGTTCTTATTTTTTAATTCCTAAACCCAAGCAATCTGGCTTCCATTAACAGTATACTACACTTTAGTGTCACTTTCTAAAATCATGCTCAAATCAAAATGCGAAGGCGGCAGGTTTGATGTCACTTTTCTTCCAAGTTGAGAGCCCTCTGCTCTCTGAAGAGGTGAACACACAGCCAAGGAGGTACGGGGAGAATAAGCACAGAATGAAAATTGTCTTTATGAAGCACACTGAAAGGAAAGATACTATGAAAATCTTTTTTTTTTTTTTTTAAGGTATTGGGGGAATCTAGAGTTAGAAATCATAGTACAGTTGAGACACAAAGCTCTTTTTTTTCTGGAAGCACATGTTCAGTGTTGTCAAAGCCGAAGTT
>NW_011888788.1:10805321-10806515 GCF_000151845.1 Pteropus vampyrus
TACCAGCTATAAAGGAAGGGTAGAAAATTTATTATTCCATTTAACAAATACTTATTGTGGGCCTTCTCTATTGAAGGCAATACCAAGTACGTATATGAAAAACACAGTTCTGCCCTCAAGAAACTTAGTTTTAGTCAAGGTAAAAGACATTTTTACAATTCAAAGAGAAATGTGAGAATGACAGTTACCTATGTGAGGTAAGATGACACAGAGTGAGATTTCCAAAAAGGGAGATTTCACTTCTAGCAACCGAAGAATCTTGGAAACTTACATGGTATTATAATGGCTTTGGAAGTTGGAGAAAATAGAGAAAAAACTGGATACCTGAAAAAAA
The DNA here is from genome assembly GCF_000151845.1 of Pteropus vampyrus. NCBI lineage: Eukaryota > Metazoa > Chordata > Mammalia > Chiroptera > Pteropodidae > Pteropus > Pteropus vampyrus. The sequence goes on from NW_011888788.1 coordinate 10,805,656, forward strand.
TTGGTCATCATTATAGCAATAAGAAATGATTGATTGAACTAGGGCAACCGTCAGTGGGAAAGGATCAAGAGGAAGTTAAAATAAGAAATATGTGGAAGAAAATTCTATGGGACTTAAAAATTGATTGGATGTAGTGGATAAGAATAGGGGATGATCAAGTTTTGAATTCATATCACCAATAAGTTGGTGGTTCTGTCATGCATACAGGAAAATGGCAATAGGTAGAGACTATGTCACAGAAGAAAATCCACGACCTACTGAGAATCAGATAATTCAAGAAGGGTTTATTTGTAAAAATGTCATTTCTAAATGTTTGAATATGGGAATATAAGGGATAGTACACTATGTGGACCTTAGCAGGTGCTTTATACCATTGCTAAACCTGAATCTCCAAGAAAAAAAATTACCTGAACCAAGGAGAGAGTCAGGTAGAGACACTCATATTGCAATAAGTGAGTTCCAGTTGAAGAAATTACACAGGGAAACCTTCTTGGAAAGGAGCAAAGAGAATAATATCTTGACTTAAACTCTCCTCCCTCCCTGCAGTCTCTGTTGCCAAAGCCAACTGGAAGTCCAAGGCAAGGGGCCCCTGTTCATGCAGTCTATATCCTCACTTTCCTGGGGGCACAGACCAAGAGAGAAGGGAGGAGATTAGATGGATCAGGGTGGGCAAACAGATGGAGCTATGTGGATGCCTTGAAGATTGTGTGAATTGAGGGATTGAGAAGCTGTTTGCCCAAAGTTTCATGCATATGAGTGCAGGCCGTACATGTGTGGGTGTGGGTGCATGTGCACTTGCGCTCTCTCTCCTTTCTCTCTCTCTCTCTCTCTCTCTCTCTCTCTCTCTCTCTCTCTCTCTC
>NW_011888788.1:10806565-10808567 GCF_000151845.1 Pteropus vampyrus
AAAATAATGTTCTACCCTCTTCTGCCTTGACCAGTGTGATAGCAGCAACATCAATATTTAAAGTTATATATTCAACGTTTATATTTTTACATATTATATATATGTATACAGATAATCTTCCACTTAGAATGGAGTTATATCCCAATAAACCCCAGCATAAGTCGAAAATATTGTATGTTAAAATGCATTCAGTGCACCTAATCTACCGAACATCATAGCTTAGCCTAGCCTACCTTAACTGTGCTCAGAACACTTACGTTAGCCTACAGTTGATCAATTATCTTGAGTTTCATTTCAAGAGTAATTGCCTTCCTCCTCTTCTCAGAAGCAGGAGAGACAGAGATGGGCATTTTGTCGACATGATGGGCTGCAAAAACACAAAACAGCGTATCCAAAAAAATGCTGGCAGCACAGTACACTGCAGAATATCGGTTGATGATCCTCATGATTGTGTGTCTGACTGGGAGTTGTGACTTACTGACGCTGCCCAGCATCATGAAAGAGTATCAAGAGAGTATCATACCTCATATTTGCTAGCCCGGGAAAAGATCAAAATTCAAAGTTCGAAGTATAGTTTCCACTGAATGTGCATTGCTTTCACACTATCAGAAAGGCAAAAAAATTGCAAGTTGAACCATTTTAAGTGGGGGGTTATCTGTATACTAAGGTCTTGATTGCACAAGTGATAAATTTAATCCAGTTTAAAAGTGTGCACACCTAGAATTTAAAGTCTCCTTTTGCTCCATCATTATAAAGTAACTGGAAGCATGGCTATTGCTATTCTATTTATATACATTTTCACATGCAAAATCTAGAAAGGAAATTATGGTGAAGTCAAAGAATATGACTTCTTTTCAGATGGAGTATATTCATATGAATGCTCAAGGGAGATGAAAGATGTGTTCTTTATTTTTTTATTTCTAATTATTAAGAACTAGAGAAAACTAATTTGATTTATGATTCATGGAGTAAATGATAATGAGACAAAATTCTAAGGAGATAACTCTTTTATATAACTGGTTTTGAAGTCCATAAGCAAAAAGATACTGTTGGAATTATTTTAAATGCTGCCTTTTAAGATTATGCTTTTCCTTGTCTTCTTTATTTTAATTTTAATTGAGTTTATATCATACAGTGGACTAATCTTAATCTGTATGTTACTTGTGTAACTACCTCCGATGAAGAAAGAAAATATGTCCAACATTTCAGAATGTTGCTTCATTAGCCTTCTCATTTCATTCTCTCTTCTCATATAAGGCAACAATTATTCTCAACTCTTTCACCATCTATTAGTTTGGCATGTTTTTGAACTTCATATTTTTAAACTTGTATGATATGTTCTCTCTGCGTCTGTACTCTTGCTCAAGAAAACATTTTTTAATTCATTTATGTCAAGCAGTTTTTTTTTAAATCAATGTGTACTATTTCGTTTTATGTATATACCATTATTTATTTATCCATTCTCCTGTTAATGGACATTTAAGTTTTCCCCATTCGTAATTTAGCGATTATGAATAAAACTGCTAAGAAACATTCTTTGAACCTGTCTTCTGGTGAGCAATTGCATTCACTTGTCTCGGGTATCTATTAGGAGGTGAATTGCTGGGTGATAGGGTAGGCATACACTTAGAATTTTGAGCATGCTGGTGAGAGTGTTTTGATATCCCACCATAGTTTTAATTTGGATTTTCTTGAGAAGAATAACATTGAATACTTTTTCATGTGCTTATCAGTCATTTCAATCTCCTTTTTTTGTGTGTGTGAATGCTTCTTCATGCCTTTTGCTCATTTTTAAATCAGGTTGTTTATTTTTTTCTCAATATGTGAGAAATAAATATATATTTTTACACTTTGGATATGATTCCAATGTGAGCTGTAGACTGTGAATATCATCTCTCAGTCTGTCTTGTCTTTTAACTCTCTAAATGTTAACTTTTGATGAACAGAAATTCTTTATAAATTCGACTTCAATAAAATTATTTTTTCTTATATAATTAGTGAT
>NW_011888788.1:10813162-10825515 GCF_000151845.1 Pteropus vampyrus
ACACACACACAATGACAGACAAAGCCAGAATGGGTTTATTTATAGCAGAGTTTCTTAACCTTGGCACTATTGACATTTTAGGCCAACAATTCTTTGTTGTTAGGTAATGTCATGCATTATAGGATGTTTATTTAACAGCATCCCTGGCCTCTACACACTAGATACCAGTAGCACTCACCCCCTAAGTTGTGATAATGAGACATGTCTCTAGACACTGAAAAATGTACCCTGACAGGGCATGAGGAGCAAGATCATCTTCAGTGGAGAACCAGCAAATTAGTGACTGGGAAAAGGAAGGTGATCCAGAGAAAAGGAGGCCACAAACCAGCAGTCTAAGAGAAGAAATGGACACTTAGGGAGACCAGTGTCCCGACAGCCTGACAGAGAGTAATTAAAATGGGTATTGCCAACAATGTAAATGCCATAAAAAAATTCTGTATGGAGACTAGAGTCTGTCAAGTTGGAGGTAGAAAGAAATAGCAAATCTCAGATTATAACAGGCTGAGATGGGCAGGTGGTGAAGGAGGGCAGCCAGCGTGCACCTAATTTGGCAGTAGAGAGGAGGGAAGGAGAATGGCGGTTTTAACAGGTGGACTTATAATTTGCTCGAGGAGGTTGGAGTGACTTGAGCATATTGGTCAGATGAGAGGAGGAAACCAGTGAAGAGGGAACTCAGAGATAATAGTGAAGCTAACACCGAATGCGTATCCTGGCACTGTTCTGAGGGCTTTGTACATTTTAAGTCATTAGGCCCTCGCAATGATTCCTGGAGGTTATTAGAGTGGGTGCTCTTATGATCCCCATTAGTGATGAGGGAGCTGATGTACAGAGCATTTACTTACACAGCTATTAAGTGGCAGGGTAGTATATGAATTGTTGCTGAAAAGGAGAGAACATTCTAGTGGCAAAAGAGGGATGCATGCCAAACACTTAGAAATGAGAAGAGATGGAGAAATTAAGTAAAATTATGTACATATTTGATGTATAATAGGAGGGAAATTATGGTTACTAGCCCTGAGTGGAATTAGCAGTCTCAGGAATGCAGTGTTTGAGGCCCTCAGCAGAGGCTGAGAACGGCAGAGGCCAAATAGATTTGGAATAGACACTATAGAAAATAGGTCCGGAGATGGCTCCTACTTCAAAATGTTAAGAGCACAGCGGTTCCAGTTGTCTACCTGCAAACACTTCTCTGATCATTTCAAAGAATTCATTGTTGTACAGCTGTTTCCCTCACTATCGTTTTTGTGTTTCCTGTTACTGCTTTAGTAAAGTACCACAGACTTGGTGTCTTAAAACAACACAAATTTACTCTTCTACAGTTCTAGAAGTAGAAGTCCAAAATTAGTTTAACTGAGCTAAACACAAGGTATTGACAAAGCTAGTACCTTCTGGAGGCTCTGAGAGAAAATCTGTTTCCTGCTTTTTTCAGCTTCGAGTAGATGCCTGTATTCTTTGGCTTGTGGCCTCTTCCTCCAAATTCCACTATCATTATATTGCTTTTCCTGATTCTGCCTCTCCCTGGACCACTCTCCGAAGGATCATGTGATTACATTGGGCCCACCTGGATAATCCAGGATAATCTCTATATCAAGGTCTTTAACGTAATCACATCTGCAGAGTCCCCTTTGTCATGTAAGGCAATACTCACAGGTTCTGGAGATTAGGATATAGACACATTTGGGGGCTATTTTCATTCTATAGAAAACAATTGTTTTCTATATTATATTCTAAGTGGATGGAAAGGAGATTTAGCCTAGAGGTTAAAGACATAGCTTCTGTTGCTCAAATCCTGGCATTGCCAATTCCATCTCTGTGACCTTGACTCAGTTGTTTAATATCCTCTGAACATTCTTATCTGAAAAATGGGCATAGTAGCATTCTCATGCATTGTTGCAGGACTAAGTAAGTCAATACATGTACAGTGCGTCAGATACAATGCCAGACCCTAGCTGAGTATTCAGCAAGTATAATAAATTATTATTCTTAATTATTTTATACAGACACATTTTTATTAAAGTGTTTTAATTAGAAGAGTGCTGTCCATTTGATTAGTCCATTAGATTAAGCTGTTTCTCTAAAAGTAAAGGCTAGGTGCTCAAAAGATGCCACTTCCTAGCTGATATCATAAGGAGATGGAAAAATAGGGTTTGCACATAGTTCCCTTGCGATGACATAGAAAATTACTTTTAAATTAGCCTGAGGTCAGAATTGGCATTATTTACAGTCCAGGAAAATGTCTTCTAAGTTTTTCTCTTATGAAAAAAATTGTAACAATAATATTCTTTTCTACCCAAGGCAAAGCAAACAACAAAACTTTGGGCAAATCTTTGCCAGACATAGTACCTAAAGTCAAGCTACTTTTAACACCTCAAAATAAAGAAATCACTGTAGCACGTAACTTTTTTTTCTGTTTTATGCTATTTTCATTTGGTCTCTGATACTTATGACTTTTTTAGGTCTCTGTTAATAAATAATATTTAAGAACAAGAGTCCTGGAATTTAAAAAAGAGAAATACTCTCTCTCTCTCTCTCTCACACACACACACACACACACACACACACACACACATTATTGTCTAGGATGACCTGAAGGCCAAACTGGAATGGCTGGTTGCCCTGGGTGTGACTCTGGGCAAACACAAATCCTCTATGTTTCATTTCCTTAGCTGGAAATTGGTGGTTATGATACGCATATTATAGGATGTTGTAAGAACCCAAAGAGATAATAAAAAATGTATTTGTCTGCTCCTAGCACACCCTAGCAACAATGTGTAAGAATGGTGATAATGATGGTGGTAGCGGGGATCATAGTGGGAATTAAAAGAAGGAAGAAGAGTAATTATCAGAACAGCAAAGCTGGCAAGCCTAATCTGGGGGAGGGGCATGGAAAGCACAGGAAATCATTAATTTTATAGAATATGGCTAATGATTAACTATGTATTCTGTTAAATTTCTTTTCTAATGGCACCAATGTAATGATACTTTAGAAAGAAAACACCATTTGAAATGCTTTATGTGGAACAAACTTTCAAATCTCATTTCTACCTATGTTCATATTTAAGTCTCAGATTCTTCTGTATCACATGCTTGAAGGTAAGCTGACATGGAGCTGGAATTCCATGTTGTAATTAAGTCCACAAAAACAGATGAGCTGTAACTAGAACACAGTGGACTAGATTTTTTCCTCATGTTGACATCATTTTAGAGAAGAACCTAAGATCAGTTGTTTAAAAGAAAGGTAATTTACATGTCAACATCTTTGATTTGGTGGAGGTTTTTCCATATTTTACAGAAATAAAAGTGAGATAAAAACATGTATAAATACTGTTTACCTAGTACAAAATTATTCTGCAGTTTGAATTTCCTATGCTACCAGATATTTACAGCGTTATAAGAAACCATTAAGGAGTCACAACTCATTACTTCTACAGGCCACGGATGGTGTAATTAAATATTTTAACCTTACTAGCCTTCCCAGTTTGCCATCATCAGTCACTGGGCTCAGTACATATTTGTTTGTCATTAGCCACCATCTAGCTCTGTGACCTTGGAAAGGTCACTTAAAGTCTTTGGACTAATTTTTTCTCCAGGAAAGGAGGAGGGACATGATTGATCCCTTGGGTCTGTTTCACCTCGCAAACTAAATGCCATGGTTCTACGATGGTTTAACAACATGGTTAACTTTTGAGAATAAAGAATAGAACAGAAAGAGGCTCTCTCTCTCTGGTTGCATAAAAATGGCCTAAGTTGACTCTGGTTTGCAAAGGATGGCATTGCTATTTATATTTAACAAACCCAGGATTATAGGAAAATTTGTAAAATATTGATTTCTGACTATTCTTTAGGGATTCATCAAGAACAGAATGTCCATTTAGGCAAATATTGGATTCCATTGAGCTATATATATACTTCTATTGTGTTTTGAAATATAAGTTAGTATAAAAGAACCAACAAAAGAGTCAGTTTTACTATTCGTTGGCAAGAAGAAGAAAATAAATATTTTTTGAAAACGAGCGAAGTCTGGTTAATGGATTAAAAAAAAGAACATAGTTCAAATTGCTTATTCAGAGAAGTCAACCTCCCAGTACTTTGAACTTCATGGAAAAATAAATGGTTTTCTGATAAGTTATATGATTTGTGTTTTGACATAAATGTCCATGTTTGATCAGAAGGTTTTTTTTCACAAATGCCAATCTGAGAGGTCAACTAGTTTGATGAGTCATTTTGCTTAATGAGGAAATTTAAGTAGTCTTTTCTGTCTTTTGTTTTCACACTGGAAATCTTCAAAGAGAAGATGCTCATACTGATAAAACAGAAAAAAAATATATGTACTTTGGAGCTAGACAAAATAGATTTCAATTTTTCTTTTGTCACTAAATTAACTGAATAGAGTTTGGTATATTCTCAAAACCCTCTATGTTTTACTTCACCATCTGTAAAACAGGAAATAATACCTTCTTTTCAGGACCATTGCATGAATGCGATAATATCCAATGTATGTGTTGGCCCCTGACATCAGGTAATAATAGTAATAGCTAAGATTTATTGAGCGCTTACTGTGTGCCAGGTACCTTTTGAAGAACTCTTTCTATATTACCTTATTTAATCCTCATTTACCTTATTTAACCACCCTGTGATCATTATTCTCATTTTATAAATGAAGAAACAGAAACAAAGAGAGCTTATATAATTAGCCAAGGTCAAATAACTACTAAGCATTAGGGCTTCAAATCCTCATGGTCTTTTGCTCTAGTAACCGTATTTGTGACACTACAGTATCCTGGACCTTGACAGATTCTCAGGAAGTGGTTACCATTTTTATTGACTGTGATAATGCACGTAAAGCACTGATTTTATAGCCTGGCTGGGAATCCAGCTGTCTTCCTGGTTCTGTCTCTCCTACTCACCCAGGACAATCATTCCTGAGAGGTCCCACACTGAGGTGAGCCAGCTAAGGTCTCCAGCCTAGTCAGCAGGACCCCCTTCCTTCAATTACTGTCCCGGCCAGACTCTTGGAAACATTAGTGATCTTTTCTTCTCAGCCAGTGTAATTTTTGCTTTTTCTTCATCTCAGTTTGAAGTTCACTCCTTTTAAGGAGCCTTACTGTAATTCTAATCGTATGTATATGTATGTATGTATATGTGCATATATATGTGTATGTATGTGTGTGTGCATGGGTGTGTATATACATACATATGTGTGTGTGTGTGTGTGTGTGTGTGTGTGTGTATATATATATAATATATATGTTATATATATATATAAAATAAAGATCTTTAAATAATTGTGGGTAGTGATGATATTGACCATCCAAGTGGTATTTTGGTCATAATAATGAAACTCTTCTTGGAGAAATGAGACTTTTGAAATGCAGAGTTCACGTAAATCATTGGAATGAACCAGACTCTGACTGGTGGAAGCCAGCTTGGCTCCTAAGGCACAGCCCACAGTCCAGGCCTCTGTTCAGAGGAATTCCCGCCTGCTATTAAGGACAGAGCCTGGGCAGAAGTCAGCTGCTGCTTAAAAGGACCAAAAACTCAAATACCTACCTAAGTACAATAGTCCTCTCCTCTGATAAGGTGTTGTGATTGGTTTGTTTTTTATTTCCTCCTTAGAGAACGTGCTTTCAATTTCCCCTCTTTGGGCTTTAAAGCTGCCTTAGAGTTTAATTTTAATCCAGCGTCATATGTATTGTAACACCAGAGTCTGGACGGCAGGAGGGTATAATGGGTCTTTTAGCATGGGCCTTGGGAATAGCTTGAGCAGAGGACTAACAACAGAATGATCAGTGATAAAATGGAATGGTATTTTTTGTTTGCTTGATTTTTATTTTGTCCTTTTGTTTGTTTACTAAAACTTAGATATCACTTCCCTTTGAATACTAGGCAAAGCCAAGAACATCCCAAATTATAAAGATGTGCTTAGGTACCTCTGCGGGTTGGAAGCTCTCCTTTCACTTTTCTTCCTTTTATTTTGTGATGACTTGTAATCAACTGCTGCTTTAGTTTAATGAGTAAAATGACAATTCACATTTCATCTACATTAAAGAATATGCGAGACAGGCAGGGTTGGGGAAGTTCAGGTAGGATATAATAAATAATAAGTAATCGGTTCAAGTCTGGTGTATCTGAAGGAAACTAGTAACTATCAGGAAAGGGGAAGGAAATTTTGGAGTGGAGAAAGATAGCTGCAATTAGAGAATAATGACTCAAGAAAATAAGAAAGAAGTCCCGAGGTAAGAAATTTATGGGCATTGCATGGGCGACAGGGCTTTGGGGAGTGGAGAGGGTCTAGTCTGAGAGGAATAAATATAGAGAAGGAGCAAAACCATTTTCTGTGTTGGTACCCCATGCACCGTGCTTCACTCTCCCCTGCCCTCACCCAAGCTTTTTAGTTTAATGATTAGGTTATGTCCATACCAAAGGCCAGATACAACAGTTGGATTAAAAATAAAAACCTAAAGAACAAGTATAACTATTATTATGACTAATATCATTAGCAAATAGGTAGAAACAATCAAACAAAATGGATTCTGCATTCAATATCAATCTGCAATTCAATATCGATAGGTAGACAAGCCTTGTCAATGTCTTGGGGTAGCTGTCAACCTCTGGTGTCGGTGGCTTCTCGTCCTCGAGGAGTCTTTGATGTCTGTATAGGCAGGGGTAGATGTCCATTAGCGGTTAGGCACCTGATAAGGTCCCTTCCAATGAGGCGGAAGAGTGTCTTTTATGTCTTTTCTGAAAAAACAGTATCTAAAGTCTTTGTCTCCTGGAAGCTCACTGTGAAAGGAAATTACTAACTTGGCATTTTCTTGAAGTGATTCTATCAAACCTTGGCAATAGTGTAAGATATCTCTCCTTTCAATAATGTCGCTTTATAAATTCCTTTATCTAAGTTCAACTTAAATATGCTATGATACATGAAGGAAAGCAAAAACTGAAGAATGGGATGCCAGGGAGCAGGGAAGAACCAAGAAGTCCTGACTATCCATTGTTTACTCATAATATACCTTAGAAGTTTTTCATCATTTATTTTACAATGCTTCCCAAGCAATTTAATTTAAAAAATATCCTATGAGGTATTCCAGGTGCCCTTCTGGAACATCACAAGGTTATGCCTATATATGGGGGGAAGGGGAGAGATTTTAACCCCTAAAATCCCAATTGCTAAAGAAAACTAAGAAGTCAAATTTATGGACCTATTTTATAACCTCTAGAAACATTTTTCATAGACATAAAAGTCAATTATTAACACGGATTTATTTTTGTAAAACCCCGGGAAAATAAAGATATATTTCTTTTATTTAAACCAACAAACTTAAGCTAACTTTTATTTATTAAGGATTAATCTTAGATCACATGAACTTGAAAAACATGTGAGTTAGTTTCTGTATTTATGAGAATTTTAGAATACCCAGGCCTCTCTACTGCTTGCCTTTAAATTAATTTTAACAATACCATCTAGATGTAGAAAATTCTCTCACATTTACAACGTACACATATAGCTATACACAGACAGACACAAACAGAGAACGGTTGGATCCGAATTTCGTTTTGGAGGTCTTTTACAATTTGTATCTGTCCTTGGCAAGTTCCAAATGAACTTTCCCCTTTTAAAATAAAGACAGCCATTTTTAATACCTCAATGAATTAGGTTGACACCTAAACAACATCATAGGTTGACCAATTTATCTAAATCCTCTTTTTGAAGCTTCAAGAGACCAAATAAATATGCATTCCATTCTTTCTGCCTAATCTTATAGCCTGCTTTTTCTAATTGTGCATGCACAAGATCAGTTTAGAAGTATCAAAGGATCCTCATATCGACCATCTTAGTATTAATGGGAGGCTGACTGCCATGGGTCTGTTGGCCTCAGAGGCACAATTTCTCGTGTTAATTTTGAGATCTGTAGAATCTAAAAAACCTTCTAGGGAAAACCAGCCTTTATGTGCATGTCCCTGGATGTGACAATGTGGTGAATATTGCTATAGGACCACTTTATACTCTAAAAGAAATTTTTCTTCAGGCAACTCCACAAGGATTCTTAGTCACCTAAGAATACCAGAGTAAGGGGCAGTGAGAGCTTACCAGATACTGTGGTAACCACGATGCTTTCCATGGCATGGGCTCCCCTTTTCCCCTGGGTTCCCACTGGCCTCTCCGGGATTAGCTGTGCTACCACACTGCATGCCTCAGGGCACTCATCTCCACCACTCCTGGATTCAGGGATCTGAACAATTGTTGTCACCGTATTGGCTATTTGGGTTGGAGAAGCAAGTATCCTTTCTCTTTCAGAGCTAAAAAGAGTTCAGTTTCTCATTTAACCAGCAAAAAATTTTGTTTGGATTCTCAGTAAGCAGTACAATTTAAAAAAATCAAAATTAAAAGCAGCAACCCATTTTCTTTCCCTGGGTTATATCAATTCTTATCCACCTCAAGGACTTTCTAAGAAATACTCAAATAAAGTCATGACCAGCTATTTAAAGCAAGAAGACCCACAATTCTGAAATTCACCCAAGTTCACCCAATGTGAAATGGGGAGCTGTTGGAGCACAATGAGCCCTTGCTTGTACCCAGCACCGGGTCCTTGTCTGCAGGGTGGTCCTGGGTGGGCTTCTTCAGAATTTTGCCATACTATGCAATGTAAATGTTGACTTAAGCAATGTCCAAACCTACAGGGAATTTTTATAAGAATTTATTTGAGCCAAACTGAGGACAATCCTGAGGAACAAGCTCTCAGGAATGCTCGAGAGAATGAGTTCAGCAGCTTGTTTTATGCATGTGAAATTAAGGAGGGGACAAAAAGAAGATTGGAGAAGCAAGGCAGGGATTGAATTACAGATAGTTGACAAGATTATGTATTCCCTTAAGGGTTCATACCCCTTTTGAGGGCTATTACTTCTGGTATTTCAAAGGTGTGTTAACAAAAAAGATGGACAAGGCTGCCTTAAAACCTTTCACCAAAGAAGTTATATGTCTGGGGCATGACTACCACCATGACTTGCCCAGTTAGGAATTTATGATCAGATCGCCCTGTGAGGTTAGTTTCCATAGAACATACCCCCTTTCCCCGCTTTTTTTTTTTTTTCCCCCATCCACAAATGTAACATGGCCATTCTGAAGTATATATGGAGAAATATTCTGATTCACTGCATGTTTGTAAGGGGTGGAATGAATCAAAAATATTTCACTCCTGGAAGAGATTTCTTAGGAATTCACATTATTATTATTTCAAAATTCTAAAGACAGTCACCCATCTGGCATTAGCTAACATGTAACATTTCACCCAATTGCATTTTGAGCTCCTGATTTAGATAGTTCAGTAACATTTTCACCTCAGGATGCCAAAGCAAACACTAATCTGAAACTTTGCTTCTCGAACTACATTTTCTCCATGGTGCCATTTTGAGTTCCCTATAGATGTTTTCACTACTGGCATATAGAGGAAGGAAGTTCACTCTGACTAGTCATTCTCTATCATTCCTAGTGGAGTGATCATTTGTCTTTATGTGCCTTCTCTTGAATGGAGCAGCAGGAATGTATAGGAAACTCTGCCAACAGTAGAGGACTGCTTATAGGGTCACTCACAAAAGGCTCACCTTTGGAAAGAAACTTGTCAAAGCTCAGCTGTTGGCAAGATGGATTAACAAGTGCTTCCAGTTGATGGAATAGCTTTTTGGTGACTTAATAAGAGGGTAGTTTGAAATCTTAGCTGTTTTCACATTAGTTTGTTATTATTTTTTAAAGGTTGATAAATGATTATAGTTCTCTCTAATCTAAGAAATGCCAGGTATTAAAAATCTTGTAGTAAGGTATTTGGGAGTAGTCACACCCTGAGGCCTTTGATTGTAGTCTGAAGATTGAAAATAACCTTTGGATTTTATCTTGACAAGGAAGTTGTCCTCAGTGGAGACAAGCCTCATAGTTGGCATAGAAACAGCTGCTGGGCTATTCCTAGGCCATTGAAGACATGGCATCTGATGCAGTCTGAATGGCTGTTCTCTTCTGGTTGTTTGTTTAAGTAAAGGTCAAGAAAAAATTATCTTTCTCTGTCTAGATTTAAGGAAGAAATAATGGTGTGACTACAAGGTTATCTTAAAATGAGCATTTTCTTTTTCTTTAGGCATCTCTTTATGGCCCTAATTAAAGTTAATGAATGCCCTGAGTGTATGACAAGTGTTGAGTGCAGTATAGCTCACCTGAGGTTCTCTGTGGTTGCATACTTTTATGGGAAATGGCCTTCAGTTCCTGCAGATCCATTGTTAGATAATCCTTTAATTATAGACTTTATCTTCCCAAAGCATTCAAATCACATTTTAACCAAATAACTTAGATGCCTTTCTAAGTGCTGGAACTCTTAAGTCAAGTTAGCAGAAGAGGCTAAAGATTAGGTAAATAAAAGGATGTGTTTCACAAATGATTCTTCACCTTAGGTTTTTATGAAATAGCTCTGAGAAACCTTTGAAAACTGCAAAAGCGTTTTTAAAAAATCTTAGTCTGAGCCCATAACATAAACATAATCAGCTAAAAGTAGAGCTTTTCTGATGGGGGAGGGGAGGTGTTGGAAAGGATGGGGAGGAGTTGGGGGGCACCCAGGCTTACCCTGGCAAAGCTGCCTCTGCTAGATATTCCAGACCCACTTCCCTCCTCATCACCTCCTTAGACTCTTAGGAGACCACAAAACCAAATCTTTGTTCAAAGACAAAATAATGTGTATGGCATGCAAATGAATCAGATATGATCTGACAGTGAGTTCTTCATAGGACCTAATATTGTAGTATGGTGATATTAAATGCTGAGCCGAGGCTTTGACACATTTATCCAGAATACCTGCATTAAAGCAAGGCGTAGTGTCCTTAACTTCAAACAGTTAATATTTCATTCCTCTCCAACTGCCATTTCTTGAAGTTTTGGAATTGCCTATTTAAAAGCCATGGAGGAAAAATTAATTTTATTCTCTTTTATAGTCCCAACTTATTTTTAAGCCATAGGAGCAGACACATTTCTACCTGTTAAAAGCAAGTACTTTTGAGTCCCAAATCTGATACTTGATTTGTGGCAATTTGTTTAATCTCCTAGGACTTCAGCTTTCTCATTTCTAGAATAGGATGATAATAAAACCCTCTCTGAGGATTAAAGGTAAAGAGCTTAAGCTAGTCCTTGGCAATTAGTAAGTATTCAAAATGCATTATCTACTATTATTATTGGTGTTGTTGCTGTCATTGTTATTAAACAACTTGTTCACAGTCTTTTTTTTTTTTCACTAGACTTTGAATTCTTCTAGACTGTTCTGAAAAATCAAATGTATCTTTAATGTGCAGTTTTAAAAAATCACTGTTCTAGAGGTTTTGAAGAATAAGTTACAGGGTCTGAAGGCCTTTCCAAAAATCTGTTGAGCATATAAGATGTTATTGAACGTATTTCAGCCTCAGAGATGGATACTCCCAAAGGAAGTGATGCTGTGGAATAAATTATAATAGAACAAATAATTAGTTTGCTCTATAGACACATCATAGTTTTTGCAAAATTTCCTAGTTTCACTAACTTGTCAAATTCATCTTGAATATATATTCTGTGTGTGATATGTTCTAGATCCCTCATGAGATCTCAAGTTAAGTAAAGCTACATAATGATTTTAATACAATTCATTCATGGTCAGGACTTAAGGTATATGGTGAAACCTCATAAGCGGAAGTTTTAAAAATCAATTCATTGCTAGTCTGAAGAATGAGATGAATTCTTCAGAAGACCTCAGAGTGATTGAAGCTCTGGAGCTTAGAGAGATGGAAAATTACCTCCTTAGCTTGTTTTTAGGGAGTGGCTCCTATGTGTTCTGTGCTTGGCAATAGGAAGGTCTAGGTTAATGTGGAAGATCTTGATGAATATTTTCTAAAAGTTAGACTTCGAAAATATTTAGCATACCTGCCCTCAGAGTTTAGGGTGAATAGGGGCAAGGCAGCTAGCCTTGCCCAAGATAAGGTTTAAATTCTACAGAGGGATGAATTTGACTCACTGATTCTTTGTGAAACCCAAAAGAAGGGTTTCTTTAGAAACTCTTGGGGGAATCTGTGTCTTCTAGTGACATTGATGCTTCATGTAATGCTTGTCTTTAAACATGAATTATCTCACTGTAGGCTGAAAATTGCAGGTTTGGAATATTTAAGTGGTCCATCGGTTCCCACACCTGGGGTTTGCGCTGACCATTTTCTGCATAAGAGCTCAGTTTTAAAAGCCACACATCCCCCATAAACACTGGTTTGAAAACTATATAACAAAGTTAATTTTAGAACATAACTCCCTTAATGGGAAGCTGATGAAATGCAAAGGATCATATTTGAGTTTTATTTTT
>NW_011888788.1:10825565-10831630 GCF_000151845.1 Pteropus vampyrus
AAAAGCGTTTTTAAAAAATCTTAGTCTGAGCCCATAACATAAACATAATCAGCTAAAAGTAGAGCTTTTCTGATGGGGGAGGGGAGGTGTTGGAAAGGATGGGGAGGAGTTGGGGGGCACCCAGGCTTACCCTGGCAAAGCTGCCTCTGCTAGATATTCCAGACCCACTTCCCTCCTCATCACCTCCTTAGACTCTTAGGAGACCACAAAACCAAATCTTTGTTCAAAGACAAAATAATGTGTATGGCATGCAAATGAATCAGATATGATCTGACAGTGAGTTCTTCATAGGACCTAATATTGTAGTATGGTGATATTAAATGCTGAGCCGAGGCTTTGACACATTTATCCAGAATACCTGCATTAAAGCAAGGCGTAGTGTCCTTAACTTCAAACAGTTAATATTTCATTCCTCTCCAACTGCCATTTCTTGAAGTTTTGGAATTGCCTATTTAAAAGCCATGGAGGAAAAATTAATTTTATTCTCTTTTATAGTCCCAACTTATTTTTAAGCCATAGGAGCAGACACATTTCTACCTGTTAAAAGCAAGTACTTTTGAGTCCCAAATCTGATACTTGATTTGTGGCAATTTGTTTAATCTCCTAGGACTTCAGCTTTCTCATTTCTAGAATAGGATGATAATAAAACCCTCTCTGAGGATTAAAGGTAAAGAGCTTAAGCTAGTCCTTGGCAATTAGTAAGTATTCAAAATGCATTATCTACTATTATTATTGGTGTTGTTGCTGTCATTGTTATTAAACAACTTGTTCACAGTCTTTTTTTTTTTTCACTAGACTTTGAATTCTTCTAGACTGTTCTGAAAAATCAAATGTATCTTTAATGTGCAGTTTTAAAAAATCACTGTTCTAGAGGTTTTGAAGAATAAGTTACAGGGTCTGAAGGCCTTTCCAAAAATCTGTTGAGCATATAAGATGTTATTGAACGTATTTCAGCCTCAGAGATGGATACTCCCAAAGGAAGTGATGCTGTGGAATAAATTATAATAGAACAAATAATTAGTTTGCTCTATAGACACATCATAGTTTTTGCAAAATTTCCTAGTTTCACTAACTTGTCAAATTCATCTTGAATATATATTCTGTGTGTGATATGTTCTAGATCCCTCATGAGATCTCAAGTTAAGTAAAGCTACATAATGATTTTAATACAATTCATTCATGGTCAGGACTTAAGGTATATGGTGAAACCTCATAAGCGGAAGTTTTAAAAATCAATTCATTGCTAGTCTGAAGAATGAGATGAATTCTTCAGAAGACCTCAGAGTGATTGAAGCTCTGGAGCTTAGAGAGATGGAAAATTACCTCCTTAGCTTGTTTTTAGGGAGTGGCTCCTATGTGTTCTGTGCTTGGCAATAGGAAGGTCTAGGTTAATGTGGAAGATCTTGATGAATATTTTCTAAAAGTTAGACTTCGAAAATATTTAGCATACCTGCCCTCAGAGTTTAGGGTGAATAGGGGCAAGGCAGCTAGCCTTGCCCAAGATAAGGTTTAAATTCTACAGAGGGATGAATTTGACTCACTGATTCTTTGTGAAACCCAAAAGAAGGGTTTCTTTAGAAACTCTTGGGGGAATCTGTGTCTTCTAGTGACATTGATGCTTCATGTAATGCTTGTCTTTAAACATGAATTATCTCACTGTAGGCTGAAAATTGCAGGTTTGGAATATTTAAGTGGTCCATCGGTTCCCACACCTGGGGTTTGCGCTGACCATTTTCTGCATAAGAGCTCAGTTTTAAAAGCCACACATCCCCCATAAACACTGGTTTGAAAACTATATAACAAAGTTAATTTTAGAACATAACTCCCTTAATGGGAAGCTGATGAAATGCAAAGGATCATATTTGAGTTTTATTTTTTAAATTTCATTTAAAACATCTAGGTCCAGAATTCTTGAGGGCATTTAAAAGTATTATTTAATATTTAAATCATTTATTCTAAATAATTCTGTACTTTTCAAAAGGGAGTATGTATTTACTAGAAAATGATAAATATTTCTTAGATTAGAAGAAGAAACAGACATTTATTAAAATAAAAACATCTACACAGTTGAATTAATCAATAAGCATTCTGTGAATATTTAGTATGTGCAAAGTTGCATCAAGATGTGTGTGTGTGTGTGTGTGTGTGTGTGTGTGTGTGTGTGTGTGCGAATTATGTAACTTTTAAAAAAGTCTGTCACCATATATTAAAACATAAAATTTAGTCTTTTTGGAACAATTACAATCGTTTCAGATATTACACTTCTGAATGATGAGATGATATATAATAATGTTATATAATGAAATAGTGGATCAACTAGATAATGGTTTAAGAATAGATAAATATCTCGGGTGAAGAAAACTCAATTCTGATGTTGATTTGGATCTGATTAATAATTTTAAAGGGAGCTATATTCCTGGGGATCTTGATGAGCTGTGGTCATAGCTAAAACCATTTTGATCCAAAATCAGTGATCTAAAGTGATTCTCAGATTGGGTCAGTTTTGATAAATAGCTGGGTTAAGTGAGGCAGAAAGTTACACTAATCATTCCTCCTGAATCCACCCATTGACCTGGGATTTCACCTGAAGCTATAGCCATAAATCCTAAACTTCAGAGAGGAGCCAGCTTACCCAAGTCAATGAAAGAGTTCTGGAAATGTAATCTGCCTGAGAGTTAATAGATGAGGAACAGACAATAGATAAAAAATGTTGAATTTAGGCTTTTGTAAAGGTTGTGGTTTGAATAGTGCTACAGAAGGTGGGACACGATTTGGGTCAGTTAAGAAGCTAAGGGTAGTTATTTTTGAAGTTACAGAGTTGCTCACCTGCTTTACTCAGAAACTTTTGGAGACAAGGGTCAACTCTACCAGGACCTGGGATCTTTGTTTAGAAAACTCTACATAATACCCTTGTTTCTGTAGGCAAGAGAACTGAGAACAATGTTTCTTAACCTTAATATGTAGAGTAACTTTGATATTCCAGAACTCTAATTAGCAGCCTTTGGTTAGTGGCTGGGGTTAGGGACAATGAAAAGTATTGAGACAGAAAGAATACCACATATTATTCACATGCTTTGCTCTGCAATCTCCTTAAATCACAGAGGAGGGTATGGAAATGTATCTGTCTTTCAAGATTGCCCAGAATTCTTGACTGGGCACTCAAAAGAAGGTCCTAACTATTCATAGAAGTAGAAGCTGGATAAAATGAAAATTTTTAAAGCAGCCAAGACTTTAAAGCCAGGAAGAAAGAGATCAAGAAAGAGCAGGATTCTGTATCTTTCTATTAGACTGTGCTTTTTTTCTAAATTTATTTAGTTGCCATGTGAAATTCCTCAGGCGGTGGTAGTGCCTTACCCAATATACAGCTAACTAGGCCTGCTTCTGCTCTTGTTGGCCTCCTAAGGAAGGGAAATGACTTTGGACACCTTCCACCTCCCCCAGCCCTCCATAAACCTTGGATGGTATCAGTATATATGGCAAGAAAAAAAAAAAATTCCTCGCCCCATTCCCCAGATGTTTGCTCACTTACATGGACAGAAGTACATTATATTGGAAGTCGCTGATACCATAACAACAAACTCAGACCACTAAAAAACAAACAAAAACAAAACAAAACAAAACAAATGACTACACAACAAACATAGAAACCCAGTTCTTGGGTAGACACCAACTAAATGTTACAGTAATGACAGCCCTCAAACTCCTGCTCTGAATACACTTAAGCTTAATATTTGTCAGACTTCCTTGAAAGACGGGAATTTATTTTGTGTGCTTTTCAAAGGAGCAAACTGAAGTTTAAAAAGACATAATCCTCCTGATTCTGAGCTCACAGGGCAGGACTAGGTTAAGTACCCAGTTACCTTATTTTCAGCATTCAGTTTACTTCATTAAGTTATTACTTGTGCATTACCTACTTCAAAAATGGATTTGATATAGACTGCAAATCAAGTTCTCTTTCAAAATAGATCTAACTTCTCTGGGGAAAAGATGGACCTCTAAGAGAAGGGCAAAGTAAGGTGAAGAATTTTAGTTGACAATGGAACAAAGCCTGGACTTGTTTGGGCACAGACTGGATTTGGACTCAGTTATCCTGTTATTAAAACTTCACGTCTACAGGTACACAGTTAATCAAAGAATTGGGACTGGGAATATTTGTATCAAAATGGTTACAACTGTGACCAATCATTCACTCATTTACCCATGGATTTTAATCAAGTTCCTATGAGGTGTCAAGCATTTTGACTGACACTGACTGTTCTCCTCTATACAGAGCATTCATGATCTGTGCCTCATTCATGATAGAGACAGGTGTTAACACATACATGTACACATAATTACAAATTGTGGTAAGAGCTGCGTTATATATGGCAGCCAATTTTTAGTTTATCTTACATCTAGAACTTATTCGAGGCTATACAGTAGAGAAAATAACTTATTTCTAATAAATGGTTTTTTCTATGATCACTTTTGTAAAGAGAAATCGCTTCTTAAACATGAATTTCCTGCCTGCAATATTCTTCATAGCAAAGCTGCAGCATTGCCTCAGAACTGGTTTAATGATCTTGCTCACAAAGTAAGTAAAACACAATGGTGTCTCTATGTGTAGAATTTAGGTGTTGTAATGCATCTGTCTAGAAGCTAATTAAAATGCATATTGTCCTGACATTTCAATTAGAAGTAAATAGACTTGGTTGTCTAGCACAAAAATTCAGTTGCTTTATTGTTATTATTATTTACAGATAGGTCAAATTACCGTCAAAACTCCATTGTAAAGACAATATACTGTACTATATTAATATATGCTAATACAGTAGGTTGGCGTAGGGATTGACTAGTTAACTGTTACAGTATATAGTTAATCTAAAGTAATGTGATACATTTTCCCTGATTCTATATAGCTTTTAAGATGTAAGAGGATTTAAGCAAATCCTTTTGTCTCACCATTTCTAGAGATTAAATGTCATGGAAAAGACTTTAAAAAGATGAAATGATTTGATAACCCTTTAAAAAGGAGGCTACAATACCCTTAATGCATTATATACCATAAACCTGAAACACTGTAAATTTTTAGGCATGCATCTAGTTTATAATTTCAAAAGCCAAATGTATATATTTAAATATTTATAAACAATGGTTCACATGCATGCTTACTAGTTACAGGAAAATTTTAAAACATGTTAAGAACTGGAAAATTGTGAAGTTTCTTTCCTTGACTTTGTTAATTTTTTTGAAAATCAGATTTAAAAAAATCCTTCTGCCTATAGTGTTTAAAGACATTACTGCTTGAAAGCAAGAACCTATAATAAAAGCAACACCAATAGCTTTCTAGGCTCTAATCCTGTGTTCCCACTAAAGATATCTTTTGGGGTAGGCATGACATTAACCATCCTAGCTTACATTTAATGACCTTCCATTACATTTTGGAAAATAGACTTTGTGTTTTTTCTCTCTTTTCCTCTTTCTCTCTCTCTTTTTCCTTTCCCTTCCCCCGTCCCTCCTTACTCTTTCTGGTACTTTGCCAGAGCTGTCTGCTTCTTTCCTGGAGTCCGGTAATTGAAGGTAATTTTTTAGAAGATGGTTTTAATTATCTAAAGCCAGTGGAATGTTTAACTGCCTCTTGCTATTGGTGAACTTGTTTACATTGGGATTTCAGATGAATTCACATTACATGCAACCAGATGTTATCTGCTATGGTAGCTTTTTTTAAAAAACAAAAATTGCATGAGGGAGGGCCTTTACTGCCATGTTTATAGGTCAACTGCCCTCAAATTCACAGAAGTATGCCCCTTTGGGTAAACTTTTAATCACAACCAGTGAATATTCAACTATGGGAATGTATGTTCTGTGTGCAATAAATAAGAGCTTCTTATTTTCTGTGTCTTTATAATATGTAATACTGATCAGAAAAACTTGTCTCACAAAAACATTTTGTCAGCTATCTAGTTAGAGATGATAAAATTATAAGCTAAAAATTCATTCATGTTCATATTGTACCTAAACTTCACAGATGTACTGTCATGCCGCCCAGATAATAGAAAATAAATGTGATATAACAACAACAACAA
>NW_011888788.1:10832674-10834013 GCF_000151845.1 Pteropus vampyrus
TGAAAAATGCCATTGAGAGTTATTTTACCTCTATTGTAGATCATAATTTTTCTATGCAGTGAATCTCATTAGTAATCCCAGCACTTGTTCTTTATGGTTCAGACTTAGTTCTTTTTTTTTTTTTGAATGAGAATTCTGATTATGAACCAAATATTTAATGAATATATAGACTGTGTCATAATTATTTTATTTCTTTTCAATAAATGCTGTGTCTATGGCCTCTTATTAGCCAACTATACACACAAAACACATCAGTTATTAGTTGCAGAATAAATTGAGAGATACAACTATTAAACATTAGCTATCATTTTTGTTTGGGTTTTAGCCATCCTATAGATTCATATTAACAATTGAAACTTTTTTAAATTAAAATTATTGGGGTGACATTGGTTAATAACATCATATAGGTTTCAAGTGTACAATTCAATAATACATCATCTGTATATTGCTTTGTGTGTTCACCACCCAAAGGTATATTTTTTTTCGTCACCAATATATGACCCCCTTTACTCCAATCTACCTCCCTCCTCCCACTATCTCTGGCATTGTTCCTTTTTCTCAGGTTGCCTTCGCTATTTGGAGTCTTTTGTGTTTCCATGCAAATCTGATGATTTTCTGTTCAATTTCTTTAAAAAATGCTATTGGGATTTTTATGGGGATTGCATTTAATCTGTATAATGCTTTGGGTAATAAGGTCATTTTAACTGTGTTAACTCTTCTAATCCAAGAACATAACATATCTTTCAATTTCTTTGCGTCTTCTTCAATTTCTTTTAATAATGTCTTATAGTTTTCAGTGTATAAGTCCTTCACATGCTGTGTTAAGTTTGTTCCTAGGTATTTTACTCTTTTTGTTGCAATTGCAAATAAAATTGTTTTTTTCTTTTTTTTTTCTGAAAATTCATTGGTAGAGTATAGGAATGCTATGGATTTTTGTACATTGATTTGGTATCCTGAAACTTTACTGTATTTGTTTATTGTTTTTATTGTTTTTTAGTAGAGTCTTTAGGGTTTTTTATATAGGATTTTTTAAATAGAGAATCATGTCATCTGAAAAAAGTGACAATTTGACTTCTTCATTTCCTATTTGGATGCTTTATTTTTTTCTTTTGCCCGATTGCACTAGCTAGGACTTCCAACACTATATCGAATAATAGTGGTAAGAGCAGATAGCCTTGTCTTGTTCCTGACCTTAGAGGGAAGGTTTTTAGTTTTTCACCATTAAGTATGAGGTTAGCTGAGAGTTGTCATATATGGCCTTTATTATGAACAACTGGAACTTGAAGAGAGATTAATTATTTGATAAGTTATAAGAGGAATTAATGTTTTTAAAAGACAA
>NW_011888788.1:10834063-10835026 GCF_000151845.1 Pteropus vampyrus
TTGTCATATATGGCCTTTATTATGAACAACTGGAACTTGAAGAGAG
This sequence comes from Pteropus vampyrus, assembly GCF_000151845.1. Classification (NCBI taxonomy): domain Eukaryota; kingdom Metazoa; phylum Chordata; class Mammalia; order Chiroptera; family Pteropodidae; genus Pteropus; species Pteropus vampyrus. The sequence continues at coordinate 10,834,110 of NW_011888788.1, forward strand.
ATTAATTATTTGATAAGTTATAAGAGGAATTAATGTTTTTAAAAGACAATTTTATGGAAAATAATTTAAAAAAAAGATAATTAAAAAAATATGTTGAGTCTAGAATAACCATATATAAATCTCATTAAATTTCAAAGGGTTAAATTCATCTAGATGTAATGCTTTAAAAAATTCATGTAGTTTATTCTCTGACAGTGGAAGTAAGATAGATATTAATAACAAAATGTTTTTTAAAAAGGTATATCTAAATGGTTAGAAATTAAGGAATCACCAAATAATCCATGGAATTAAAATATCAGAATAGACACTAGAAATATTTTGAAATGAATGATAATGAAATGTTACATATCAAAACCTGTGAGACACAGCTAACAAAGTGCTTACAAGGAAATTTATATAGCCTTAAAGTCACATGTTAGAAAGTAAGGAAGGCTGACAATCAATGATATAAATGTTTAGCTCATAAAGGTAATAACAAAGATAATAGAATAAATTGATGCAATAGAAAATAAGTACATGATAGAGAATATCAAAACAGGCAAAAGCTGTTTTTTTAAAAGATCAATAATATTGCTAAATTCTAACAGAATTCATACAGAAAGGGAGAGCAAGAGAGTACAATTTACCAATACAAGCAACCATTACCAATCTTACAAAATATTTTCCTTTTTCAATTACAGTTGACATTCAATATTATTTTATATTAATTTCAGGTATTCAGTAAAGCAGTTAGACATTTATATAACCTACGAAGTAATCCCTCTATTATACTGCCACTTGGCACTATACATACCTATTACAATATTATTAACTATATCCCGTATGCTGTACTTTATATCTCCATGATTATTTCATATTTACCAATTTGTAATTCTTAATTCCTTTAACTTTTCACCCATCCCCCTTCCATTTGTCAA
>NW_011888788.1:10836241-10837939 GCF_000151845.1 Pteropus vampyrus
TGCCACTTGGCACTATACATACCTATTACAATATTATTAACTATATCCCGTATGCTGTACTTTATATCTCCATGATTATTTCATATTTACCAATTTGTAATTCTTAATTCCTTTAACTTTTCACCCATCCCCCTTCCATTTGTCAACGATCAGTTTGTTCCCGGTATCTGTTTCTGTTTTGTTTGTTCATTTATTTTTTCTTTAGATTTCACATACAAGTGGGATCATATGATATTTGTCTTTCTTTGTCTGACTTATTTTACTTAGCAAAATACCCTCTAGGTCCATCCATGTTGTTGCAAATAGTAAGATTTCATTCTTTTTTATGGATGAGTAATATTCCATTGTATATCTGTATCACATTTTTTATTCGGTTGTCTCTTGATGGGCACTGAGGTTGCTTTCATATCCTACTCAAGAAATAGGGAAGAAAAGAATTCCAATGTATAAATTAGAAAAGAAATAAAAATTATTATTAATGAGTAACATGCTTATGTTTTAGAAAGTCTTTAAGAATATTTATATGAAATATTAGAATTCACACATGAATTTAGCAATGTTTCTAAAGTCAACCTATAGAAATTAATAGTATTTGTTTATACCAGCAATGAAAATGTAGAAATCGAAATGTTAAAATGATTGTCTCTTTGCAGATGATATGATTTTATATATTGAAAACTCTAAATGTCCACCAGAAAACACTGTTAGACCTAATAAACAAATTCAGTAAAGTGTCAAGTTACAAAATTAACATAAAAAATCAGTTGTGCTTCTATACGCTAATAATGAACTATCTGAAAAAGAAAGTAAAAATGTCATTTACAATAGCATTGAAAACATTAAAATATTTAGGAATTCATTGAACCAAGGAGATGAAAGATCTGTACACTGAAAACTACAAGACAATGATGAAAGAAACTGAAGACATGATCAGATGGAAAGATATTCCATGATCTTGGATTGGAAAAATTATATTGTTCAATGTTCATATTACCCAAAGCGACTTAAAGATTCTTCAAAATTTCAATGGAATTTTTCACAGAAGTAGAAAAAGGAACCCTAAAGTTTGCATGGAATTACAAAAGACCCTAATAGTCAAAGTAATCTTGAAAAAGAACAAAATTAGAGAAATATGACACTTCCTAATTTCAAACTATATTACATAGCTGAAGTAATCAAAACAGTCTGATACTGGAATGAAAACACACATATAGACTAGAGGAATAGAGAACCAAAAAAATATACCCGCACATATATAGTGAATTAAATTTTGACAAACACGCCAAAATACACAACAGAGATAGGATAGTCTCTTCAATAAATGATATTGGGAAACTGGATAGTCACATGCAGCATAATGAATTGGACACTTAGCTTATGCCATACACAAAAATCAACTTGAAATAGATATAAGACTTAAATGTAAGAGCTGAAATCATAAATTCCTAGACGAAAACACAGGAAAAAACTCCTTAACATTGGTCTTGGCAATGATTTTTTTGGATATGACACAAAAAGGAAACACTAAGGGCAACAAAAAGAAACATAAACAGCGAGACTACATCCAACTAAGGAAAGGAAACCATCAACAAAATGAAAAGGCAACCTATAGAATGAGAAAAAAGTATTTGCAAACCATATATCTGATAAGGGGTTGATATCCAAAATACATAAAGAACTCATACAACTTAATCACAA
>NW_011888788.1:10837989-10839084 GCF_000151845.1 Pteropus vampyrus
AACCTATAGAATGAGAAAAAAGTATTTGCAAACCATATATCTGATAAGGGGTTGATATCCAAAATACATAAAGAACTCATACAACTTAATCACAAACAAAACAAAACAAAACAAACTCAAACAAATAAACTGAAGAAAAATGAACAAAGGACCTGAGTAGATATTTTTTTTCAAAGAAGACATATAATGCCAAACAGATAGATATATGAAAGAGTGCTCAGTATCACTAAACATCAGAGAAATGCAAATCAAAAGCACAATGAAATATCACCTCACAGCTGTTAGGATGGCTGTTATCAAAAATTAAGAATTAAGTGTTGGTGAGAGTATGGAGGAAAGGGGATCCCGGTACACTGTTGGTAGGGATGTAAATCATTAAATCCAGTATGGAGGTTCCTCAAAAAAAAAAAAAAAAAAAAAGATATAATCCAGTAATGCCACTGCTGGGTATCTATTTAAAGGAGAGTGGTGTTTTGAAGAAATAGTTCTACTCCCATGCCAAACAATCTAAGTATCCAACAATGGATGAATGTGTAAATAAATTGTGATATGCATATCTATATTTATATCTGTCTATCTGTTTGTCTGCCTGCCTGCCTGCCTACCTACCTATCTACCTACCTACCTACCTACCTACCATCTACCTATTTACCTAATAGAATATTATTGAGCCATAAAATGAAAATTCTACCATTTGCAACAGCATGATAAACCTGGAAAAAATTATGCTAAGTGCATAAGCCAGACAGAGAGATAAATACTGAATGATCTCACTTATATGTGGAATCTAAAAAAGTCAAACTCATAGTAGCGGAAAGTAGAATGATGGTTGCCAGGGAATGGATGTGGGAGAAATTGGGAGATATTAGTCAAAGGGTACAAACGTGTAAGTTCTGGGGATGTGATGTACAGCATGGTGACTTAAGTTGACAGTACAGTATTGTATACTTGAAATTTGCTAAAAGTAGATCTTAAGTGTTCTCAAACATACATACATACAAATGGTAACTATGTGAGGTGATATGTTAATTAAATTGATCATATTAATTATTTTACAATGTATATGTACATAAAATCACCATGCAATTTTTATGT
>NW_011888788.1:10839134-10842219 GCF_000151845.1 Pteropus vampyrus
AATGGTAACTATGTGAGGTGATATGTTAATTAAATTGATCATATTAATTATTTTACAATGTATATGTACATAAAATCACCATGCAATTTTTATGTCAAGGAATAAAGTTTAAAAATAGGCAAAAACTAGTCATCAAAATAAAAAAAAAAACATACATATTTTTTGAATATATGATTTTGTCTCTAGAAAATGACTAATTTTTTTAGGAATAAATCTAACAATATATGTTAAACTGCTGCAGAGACAATTTGAAACATAGCTGAGATAAATAAAATGACATAAATTAATGGAGAGATATGCCATGTTCAATGGTCAAAAGACAGAAAATAAAGGTATTCTCTCCAATCTGATCTTTAGATTAAGTGCAATAAGTAAAAATATTTAGCAACAAACTCTGTGTATGTGTGTGTGTGCGTGTGTGTGCGCGTGTGTGCGTGTGTGTGCGTGTGTGTGGTAGCAGGCTGATTCTAAAAGTGATGTGGAAATGTAGAGACCAAGATTTTGCAAAGACAGTCTTGAAGATAAACAAATTTGATAGATTTGTACCCTCAATATTATGATCTAATATAAAGGATTGGGACTGGGCATAAATGAGACTTCCGTAGTTACGGTGGTGTTCTAAAACTTGATTTAGTGGGTATATACATGGCAGTATTATTTTCTAGACGTACATTTCGCCATACAATGTAAGATTTGTCTGTGTTGTTGAATATGTGTTATATGCCAATGAATAAAATATTAAAATTAACATAGGTGTATGAGAAATACAGAAATTATCCTTTATGGTTTTCTACATGCTTGTGATAGTTTAGTAATTTTAAAAGAAATAATTCATAAAATATATTCAATTTAAGTTGTATTTTAATTACAAATTTGTGCATGGCAAAAAACATCCCATACTTTGCCTCCACTGTACCATACTATGATTTTCCTTTCCTCAGACCTTAGCAAAAATGATTGTAGAGTGAGAAGACATGAAAAGTTCGTAAATGCTATACACTACAAACTTCTTTATCCCTGTGATCTGAAGAATAATGGTGGTGTTCTAGACAGACAGAGTTAGATTGATAGCAGGTAAAAAGTCTCAACAGCAGTAGAAAATGGGTGTTTGGGAAAGAGAAGGACCCAGAATACTCTGAGTACAAGAGCTGTCAGTGAGTAAATGTTCATTTGACAAACTACCGGATCACCTCTAAAAGTGCTTTTGTCCAAGGGCAGTTCATTCAACACTCAATTACTCAGGGACTGAGTATCCAGCCCTTCAATTTCTCCATTTTAAGAGCCACTGTCTGAGGGATAAGAGAAGAGTAGCACGGCATTCTGCTCTGTCATATTTGTTGTCTAGAAATGACTCTTGTCCACGTTTCCTCTAAAATGTTTAGAGTCAAATGGTCAATTCCAAGATCAAACTCTAGATGTTTAAATACGTTTTAAAATGTATTTTAAAAAGACTATAAGTATCGTCAGTTTGTCATCGGCTTACAGTGTAATGCAGCACTATTTTTCTATTTTCAGTTTTACTAAATTAATTAGAAAACAGAAGTTTAAAATTCCATAATTTAAGATTTTTAGTGCAATTTATTTTTTGAGGAGTGATGATAGTGTCTAGGACATGTTACCTTATTGGTTGGTTTTCATATTATTCTAATTAATGACTATATCATTGTCAACCAGTATTTATTCATGTCCCGGTGCATACACAGCTTGATATTAGATACAACATGAGAAAAAATAGCTAGGTTTAATGTGGGTCCAAACTCACAAATGCCTAAGGAGACCAAGGAAATAACCTAAATGAGCAAAGTGGTCATGATGTAAGAAAAAGAACCAAGTGTGTTTCATTATAAATGGAACCTGATTAATTTGGAGTCGCATTAAACTGGAACCTTCTAAATGGGCGAGCTCCACTCAACTCCAGCTGATTATAGCCATGCAGAGATTTGGGCCCATTGCTGCTGTCAAATCTTGACCTTTCAAAAGAAACCTAAAATATCTCTCCCTTAAAAAAAAATACATCCAATTTCAAAACCAATTCAGTTTGAAACGAACACTTTATTGCTATCACCATGGGCCAAAGAGAATGCTTCTAAGGGCTCTTTTTGGTATGAACCTTATCCTTCCAATGTAGTCAGAGAAATAGGACACAGTTTATATAAAGGGATATGAAACAACATTAAATACTACATGCATTCATTTCTTTACTCACTCATACAATAGTACTTATTAAGAATTTTGTAGGCCCCAGGCCCTAGATGAGTTATGAGGGTTACAAAGATGAGCAAACATGTTTTCTATTATCAAGAAGTCCCTGCTCTGGAAGAAGAAACAAATCATTAGATTTGTTATTACACAAACCTAATAGTAATAGAGACACTTAGAATTGTAGAATTTTAGAGGGTGGAGGCTTTGCTGACATTTTTCTTAAGGCCACAGGAAACAATTGGGAAATAATGTGACCCTTTTTATATTGTATAAATATGTCCCATCTATCTAGGCTATACTTTAACCGAGTCACAAAAAGAAAAACAAGTCATGAAACTACCTCGCAGTCAACTTCTTAAAGAAGTACTGCTGTGGAAGTGTAATATCGACTGAAGATCTCTCATTAACTAATAGTTTCAACATCCTTTGTAAACATATCTTTAATTACTCTAATTAAGCAGTTATTTCTTCTAAATGGGCATACTATCAGCTAGCTAGCTATTTACACACACATGCATGCACACACACATGTATGCACATAATATTTTATCACTTTTGCCACTAAAGACAATCTTACTTTAGCTGCAAGTTAAATAACAGCAACAGCCACTCCTTTTTCCACCTGCAGGTTGTTGTGCAGCCACAAAGAAGACACATAAATAAATAAACTCTTCAATTATAGAGCTGTTCGGTTGTGATAAAAATGGAAACTACAGGCTCTAGGAATTTTGAGTGGATTACTCTTCAAACTATTTACTCTTAATTGTGTTTTATTCTCCAAAATAAGCAGTAAAGGTCCTAATGCTCCATTTTACTGAATATCCTTATAAGCATTCACTCGGGCTTGTAAACTGTAGACTTGGAGGAGGGATTTGATTCCTGC
>NW_011888788.1:10843589-10845883 GCF_000151845.1 Pteropus vampyrus
CCTATCTCTAAAAATGGTTGCATTCTGAGGTGTTAGGAGTTAGGACTTCAATATATCTTTTTTTTTGGAAACACAGTGTTACTTGGTATTTCTCTAGTGAGAAAGACGGGTATGCGTGCAGATAACTATATCATTAGGAAGAAATAATTAAGTGCTAATGGTTCTTTGGTGCTAAAAAGAAGGACCACTTCTCTGCTTATATAATGGGGAAATTCTACATAAACCACAAGGAATAAAACTTAGTAAAAATGTACTTGAAGTGGGTGGATAATATGACTGGAGCCAGTTTATTTAGTATTTATTTATTTAATAAACTGTGCTCATTATCACCCTATTAAGGTAGCTGTATCATAGCCCACTTAGTTTAAAAGTGTTTATACACTTTATGTCATGGTTGGATGGATTTTTTCCCCTTTCATTTTTCCTCTTCTGTTTTGTGGAGGAGTTGGAAAGCTTAAGAACAAAAGTCTGACTGCCAGAAAATGTAGCAGTTATGTGTAATTGGCTGTTTCCATTCAGGGTAACGGGAAAACCTGTGAGGTTCAGCAAGGTGGACTTTGATGAAACAATGATTGTATATGAGGCAGTTGGATCCTTGTTGCAAGTGCTATTCGCATAGCTCCAGCAGAAGAGGAGGTGCTATGTCCCAGGAAAAAGCCGGCAATTCTACCCCGCTCCACTATATCCTGGTCCATTCATTATGAGTGTCAACTCAGGCCACTGGGGACAGCCTAGGTCAGGCTGATCTTGGCTCTGCCAAGACAACAAATTTACAAATATGCCCCTTAATTTGATCTTTCCCCGAAGAAGCTTAAAACATATAGGATTCTTGGCAAACTCTGTCATCATGACATTATATAAGTTTTATAAAAACATCCTAAAGATTGCTGTGGGATTACAGAAGTTCCTCAGGAGGCTTCTGGCCCCTCTGATCAACTTTGCACACTAATGAGGGGATGGGAGGAGGAAAACCATCATCACTCCAGGTGTGTGTCTTCTCACACTTGCCATTCTGGACTCAGATGAGAGAGGTCTAATTACAAGAATTATTAATTATTACCCCAGATTTCTGTAGAAAGTAGTCCTTCCTAGCAAAACTGTAACATGAGACTAAATATCCCTCTTGGGTTTTTATTACAGTCAAGCCACATTTTTTTCCTGATTTTAGGAAACAAATATCCTGAGACGGAAGATAAACTAAACTCCTTTCCACTTTAAATTTTTTTCTAGAATGTTTTTCCGCCCTTTGAGCCATAAGGGGTTTATCCCCGCTCCTCCTATTTTTCTTACACTGAATGATTTGTTTCAACTAAGTTGTGGGTTGTTTCCTGAAAATTTATCTCCTGACTTCTAACCAAATTTCAATTTAGAAGCGAATGCTTTTATTCTTTCTTCTTTCCCCAGTACATAAAGTGTCTAGTTCTAGTGTTATTGGCAAGATTATGTTTCCTTTGTTGTTTTAACCTCAACTTTATAAAAATGGCTCACATGATGCTTTTATGCCAAGATTAGAGAGTTCAAACATTTATAAATCCCGAAACAACATGTTCCTCTACGGAAATTCACCACACTGTCATGATGATAGCCAGAAATGGCAAGGGCAAAAGTAAAAAGAAGAAAAAAAAATGTTTTTGAAGTGTGAGGTTTGTGAGACTTGCTCATCTTTGCTACTTTAAGTAGAATCTTATTTTAGAAAATCAGCACCAGCCAAAAAAGTGTAGAGCACCATGTTATGCATTCATTCTAAGACCTTCCTTAAAATCTCGGCTAAGCTACCTTCATCTCTTCCTCTATAGCAGCAGCTCACAGCAGGAGAAAGCACCTAAACAGTTTCATATTATCCTTTATTTAAAAAATGAATTACAATCTCAAGTCGATATAGCTCTAATAGGCACTCCTAAAACAAATGCATAAGGCAAGTCATTTAATTTTATGGTTATAGGTAAATGCAGCCAGGTGACAACAAATGACTTAAACAGTGATTAGCATTAAGCCCTCTAATGGCTATACAAGATTTGGGAACAGACCATTCCTTCTACTTATTCTTTGTTTGGATGTTTCTTAAAACCATGTTTTTTTTCCTATTAGTTCAGGATACATCCATTAATTTACTTATATTATATCTTCTCATCGCTTTTATTTATATTTTTTAGCTTAACACAAAGAAAGCAAAAATATGTATAATAATAATGAATAATAATAAAATAGGCTTGGAAGTGAATTAGCCTCCAGTGTTGTTTTTTTAAAATAGGCATCCGTGAATCTGCAGCTATATCTGCCAATGTCTTGCTTGT
>NW_011888788.1:10846553-10848651 GCF_000151845.1 Pteropus vampyrus
AATAGGTAAACCCTACCTCTATTATCCACTCAGTGTGTATTGTATGCTCATACTTGTGAGGCTCAGTAATGGGTATTGAACACAGGGCTCTTTGTTTCCCCAAGTTCTTCTTGCCATTTTCCCTGGCCATGGACTCATCAAAGCACTTGGGGAAGTGTGGAAATAATCTGTATGGAAAGTGCAGACATTATTATTCATCGAATCAGTACTTGAGCCATCAGCTATCTCATGACTTAGTTCTTTATAGAAGAAGTTTTCTTTGGTAACATCAGCTGGAATTTCCTTTGAAAATCCATTTCTCTTCATTGTCAGGCATGTGGTCTGTGTTGATTGACCATCCTCAGCTGCAGGAGAAAGGCTTAATGTGTTTAAGCTTATTATTATTTTCCATCACATTAGACATAGTGTTTGGCTCAGTGTTGGTTATGTTTTTAACAAGGGAACCTCAGGGCTTTTTGTGGCTTGCCAGTCTGTGGTCTCTACCTCAGGTTATGAATGAAGAAGCAAAGAGACCTGTATGCTGTTGGCAATCATTTTATGACCCAAAGAATACCAACAATAGCATAAAGCGAATAAAGTAGAAGGCAGAGAAAGGAGATGGAAAGAAACAGTCTTTCGGTTATTAACTGTAGTCCATCTTACCTTGTGTATTTCAGTTATGTGAGTAATAAATTCCTCTTCTTATTTAAGTCAGTTTGAATCGGATTTTTCTTACTAGCTACTCAAATGAACCCCACAGGTCCACAATGACTTGATTAAATTTCAAAAATATTTTGTAATTAATTTTTAATTGAGAGGTGGGAATTAAATAAACAAACCATCTACTATGGCAAACCATCTTGAATAGTGAAAGTTTGACACTAATAATAATAAAAATAATGATGATAATGTAAGGCCACTTAAGTTCTGTGTTGAATCAGTCTGACTTCTCCCTTTCTCTAAACTGAAGAATGATAGTCTATATCATGGCTGTTTGTTTTCATTTAAAGAGTTTCTGTGAGTAAGTGAACATCTATGCTCGAAGCTACAGTAAACAGCTCATTCAAGCAAATTACCTAGAACAAAGAAAACACCTTTGACATAATTGGGGGGCCAACATGAAAATGATAGGTTTCTCAGGAAGCCACAGAGCCCCTGTGTGAATGGCCCAGTAGTTCTAATAGCATTTAGAGCTGCTAGGAAGGAGGAAACCTTTTTAATTTCATATAGCCAGTGCTGAAGTCTCTTTACCCCATTGATTTTTCATTTTCTTTCTGAATAGGAGAGAAGAGTTAGCTCTGTCATATTGAGCTTGTCAGGAATGGGCCCTGCCAGGCATGGAGAACATAAAAGCCACCACCTGCCTTGCCTCCACTCCCCCCGCCCCTTCTCCCTGTCTCCAGTTGTCTGCACAGCTGCCGGCAGCCGGCCATTGTTCCACCCCAGAGCTGCCTTAGGAGCTCAGCCATTCTAGCCTCACCAGCACAATTACAGTTTGAATGATGTTCCTGGGTGGGTTTCCTCTGCACCTTGGCCGTGACCTCTTTCAAAGCTGTTGCCTGCAAATCCCAGCAGACATAGCTTACATGCCTGCCATTGGACTTGGGCTTAGGAGGAGCACACATAGCACCCCAGAGAGGGAGAAGTATTTGAACAAAGACAAAAAAAGGCAGAAAAGTATTTATAATAATATTTGAGGGACATGAATTGCTTTTTTAGCTTCTCATTCACCTTTCTCTCAGAGTAGAGCCCCTTTTCTACTGAGAATATGTCATTCGGCCCTGGCCAATGAGAGAATTGCATTCTTTCCTGATAACTGTGATTGGGTCAGACGTAGGTACATGTCTTAACTTAGGTCAGCCAGAGCCCCTGAGATTCATTCCACAGACTTATTTATGAGGAACGGGGGAGTTGGTGCTCTCTTGCTTAAGGATTCAAACCTAGAGCATATAGAGACTTGAAGCTGCTGGCATCTCTGTCAATATATCATGGCTACAATAATATTGCCTAAAAAATTGTACCAAAAACCATTGGATTAAAACAACCAACATTTATTTCTCAGATGGGCTGGCTGTGCCTTGGCTGGGCTAGGCTGGACTGGGTGGAATTCAGACTCTGC
>NW_011888788.1:10848701-10867836 GCF_000151845.1 Pteropus vampyrus
TGGACTTGGGCTTAGGAGGAGCACACATAGCACCCCAGAGAGGGAGAAGTATTTGAACAAAGACAAAAAAAGGCAGAAAAGTATTTATAATAATATTTGAGGGACATGAATTGCTTTTTTAGCTTCTCATTCACCTTCCTCTCAGAGTAGAGCCCCTTTTCTACCGAGAATATGTCATTCGGCCCTGGCCAATGAGAGAATTGCATTCTTTCCTGATAACTGTGATTGGGTCAGACGTAGGTACATGTCTTAACTTAGGTCAGCCAGAGCCCCTGAGATTCATTCCACAGACTTATTTATGAGGAACGGGGGTGTTGGTGCTCTCTTGCTTAAGGATTCAAACCTAGAGCATATAGAGACTTGAAGCTGCTGGCATCTCTGTCAATATATCATGGCTACAATAATATTGCCTAAAAAATTGTACCAAAAACCATTGGATTAAAACAACCAACATTTATTTCTCAGATGGGCTGGCTGTGCCTTGGCTGGGCTAGGCTGGACTGGGTGGAATTCAGACTCTGCCCTTCGGGTTAGGTTCAAATCTGCTTATCGTGTTTCTCAGCCTCCTTGGGCCAGCAGCTATGAATGACAGTCTGGTGAATGATAGATGCTCACAAGGCAAGCCTCGCAATGCAAGACCTTTTCCAGCTTTTGCTAGTGCCATGTCCAGTAATATGTCATTAGCCAGAACAAGTCTCAGAGCTAAGCCCAACGTCAAAGGAGCAGAAAGTACACGTCAAACACCACAAAGCCATGCAAGGGCACAGCTATATTATTCTATTAGAAGAAGGAGTGAAATAATTTAGAGTAGTGATCCATACTACCAGATTATCTTACTAACATGTGGAACATGGCAACAGTCAACATACACAGTGGGAAGTAAGAGCTTGAGGGGTGGAGAGATGTGGAGGCCTAATGATGTGGTTTGAGCTCTGGATCCAACTATATCTGAATAGGCTTTACTTCTGGACCTTTAGTCATGTGATTCCTTTTAGTTTAAGGCAGTTCAGATTGGTTTTCAGTCACAAAAAAATAAAAATCATAGAGAGGGATAATTGGAGATAAGACTAAAAGAGTAGTTTGGGGCCAGTGTATCCTTGCTTGTTGGGTGTGGTGGATGCTGTGATGAGCAACTCAGATCGCTTTTTAGGAATAAAAGAATTATTCCTCCAGCTGCTGGGAGTGAGGCTGTCAGTCTGTAGCTGTCAGCTCCATTTGAGTATTGCTTCAGCTAAAGAGCCATCTTGCTCAGAGCCATGCCACCTATCTGGCATAGGCAACATCTAATGACTGATTGAAGTGGGGTATAAAGGCCTGACTTTTTTTTTTTTTAACCTCAACTCAGGGCAGGTCTGAAAGGCCAACCCATCTTCAGAGTTCCTGAGACTTCCCTTGAGGTTGCATTTCAGCTCTCTCTGTCCAATCCTGCTTTAGTTCCTTCCCTTCTATAGATGCGGATCCTTAAGAGCTCTCTCTAATAAAGCTCCTGCATGCTAATCTGCTAATCTGCTAATCATGCTAATCTGCTAAAATACAAACTATTTAGCTTGGCGTTATAAATTGGGCCTCCCAATTTATAACGCCAAACTAAATAGTTTGTATTTTTTCCTAGAGGTGTAACTGAGTGATGGAAGTGAAGAACCATCACTCTAAGCAGAGGCATGACAACAATCTGCAGCATGACTTAAGAAGATGACATGAATTCTACATTCCTTTTGCTCTAGCTCAGAATTCAAGTGCAAATGAAAACGTTGGCCATGTCTCTCTTCTTTTAAGCCACACAGTATTCAGTGTGCTGTTTGACTATTCAACAAATTGACCAATTGTTTCGATCGTGTGCAGGTGCAACCTGTATGTGAACATCAAACACTTTTTAATGGTGCTTGACATTAAGACTATCATCTAGTCTTTGTTTTCCCCCTGGTTGTCTGAAGTGAAGCATCTTTTAAAGACAGTTAATGGTAGTTACCTTTATAAAGGCTTAATTCTTATTACATTTAAAATTAAAATATCACAAGTGGCATTTCCTGTTCCATTTCAAACGTAGAGCACTACAAGAATTCTCAGGAAATTAAAATATTGCCTTTAAAGCCCTGCTTTTATAAGGATGGGAAAGAAATTGCAGCACACTAGCATTTATTCAACTATCAATATTTTTTATAGTCTATAAAATATTTGCCAACATTTCCCCCATGTGACATCTATTATACACACTGATTAAAAACAAACATCATGTGTACTATATGTTGGAGATGCTTTTAATAACTTGAAGCCAAAATAAGTGATCACCAGGGCTCAAAGTTAATAACGGGTTGAAAGGATGACCTTTTAAAAATCATGGCAGTGGCCTTCTATTAAACCTGTAGTTTCCATGCTGCTTTCTTACCGCCTCGCTAAAATAATAATTAAATTCTAAACAGTCAATCCCCCAATTAAACAATTGTGTGTGGGAGTATGTGTGCAACAATTATGTATACATCCCTGTTGCTTCTGAAAGATCATAAATCCAAACTATCTCAGTACCTGTTATATAATCCATTACAGAGTTATCAACTTAAAAGCCTAATTCTATTATAAGGCATAATTTCATATATTTGGGAAAATATATGAAGTTTATGTTGTGCAAAAATATCTTTGATGAGATTTTACATGCTCTATTGTAATAATTTTGTTTGGTTTTGTCACTTTAAGAGAAAGACCAATTCCAATTTATTTTATTTTATTTTACTTTTTTAATTTATTTATTTTTAATGATGACATTGGTTAACGAAATCCAGTAAGTTTTAGGTGTACGATTTAACAGTAAGGCATATATATATATTGCATTGTGTGTTCACCTCCCATAGTTAGATTTCTTTGTCACAACATATTTGACTACTTTTACCCCATCTACCTCCCCTCTTCTCCTTCCCCCTACCTCTGGTAACCACTAGTCTATTGTCCATGTCCATGAGTCTCTATTTGTCCTGTTTGTTTGTTGCTTTTAGGTTTATATACCACATAAAAGTGATATCATGTGGTTTTCAACTTTTTCTGTTTGGCTTATTTCACTTAGCATGATTACCTTGAGGTCCATCTATGCTGTCGCAAATGACAGTATTTCATTTCTTCTCATGGCTGAGTAAATTCTATTGCCAATTTACTTTAAAGTTCCAGTATATATGGCATGTTGAGGAAGTCCTTAAATGAATCTTTTTAGAATAAATAAGGATGTCCCAAAAATCTCCATGTAGTTTCAAGCTTTAAAAATTCTAGAAATATAAATGCTACAAACATAAATATATTATATGGATGTATAATGCAAATTACTTTTACATTAATTTGTCTTTGTTTTACATTAATTAGTTTTTGAATTTTTAGTATCATTTTTTTTCATTTTATTATTTTGGTTTGTTTCATTCAACATTGAGCTTCAAACGAACTAAAACCAAAAATGTAAATTATCACAAAACTATAGAAAAATAAAATAAACGTACCTAATTGAACTTTAAAACTATATTTTTTATGTTTGTACTTTATACTTCTAAAATTATTAATGCATACGACTGCACTGAGATTTTTTGATGTCTCAAAATCTAGTTTGCTAATTGTCTTTCTATATTTTTTATATTCTAACTTTTTCGGTGGAACATGCATCAGACAATTTTTCCAATAATTAAAAGCATGTAAAATGTGATTTACTTGCTTGTTTACGCTTCACACGCTCTACTTGTGAAAGTCCATGTATTTATTAACACACTGAATCCTTAATACTTGGATGAAAGTAAGTGGGCTAAGATTGTCAAAGGGGACATGGCACGATTGTTGAGTTCTAGGTGTATTCTCAAAAATTTTAAACAAAGATCTAAGAACTGATGTTCAAAGATCAAAGAATTGACGTTCATTGAACCAGTTCTGTTCTATTAATAAAAGTGCCTATAGGAGAACATATGTATTAGCGGCAAGATGGCTATGTGAGCATAGAGCTTTCTACTTGGGTATCCTTGAATAGACTCATATTGAGTTGAAGGGAGCCAAGGTCATAAACCAGACACAAAGGGCATTAAGCACAAGGTTTGGAAATTGGAAGCTCCTTGGAACCATATTCTATTTGGCAGAACACAAATCTCGACTCAGCATTTTCATTTTTCTGTTCTTGAAAACATGGATTCTGTGCTTTGTCCAAGGTATAGATCTTTCTGGAGAAACCTCAGAAATTATGTCTTTTCTTTGTGCTTGCAAGAATTAAAGGTCACAAACTCTTGTTCTTGGAGAACAAGAACAGTTCACTGCTTAGGTCTCAATAAAAATCTTTCTGTATCAAATACTTCTTGAGGATATATAGAGTATCATAGCAGTCATGAAAAAAAGTGATGAGAATAAAATCACATGTTATTAAGAGTCCTGAAAATTAGAACTCTGATGCAGACTTGAACCATATTAACTGTTGTCAGAATGAGAATGCATTTTATTTACAGATGAATGTTCGTTGAATACTCATTTTCTGGGCTCTGTTCTGTTAGGTCTTTTTTTCCCTCCAAGCTAGTTGTCATGTTTTAATTTTAGTGTTGTGATTGTAAATGAGATTAAAGAGGCCCACAAACTTAAACTTAGCTAGTGACTGAACCCTGTAGCATTAGGGAGTAGATGGAAGGAAAGGACGGAGGGAGGCAGGGTTGGCGAGTATCACTTCTCAGTTCATGTTACTTTTGGAGCCCTTTCTTACCACAGGTGTACTAGGTTTCAGACTGCTAACTTTCATTTCTTTTCAGAGATGCTGCAATCTCTCCCTTACTGGGTTTCCTGTCCTCCAAGTCATGAGGCATCACAGGACTCTCTTTCCAGTTCTCCTCTGTCTCTCTCTCTCTCATGGATAAAAAGAAAGAAGGAAGGGTAGGGAGAGATAGAGAAGGAAGAAAACTTAGTTACAACTATACAAAGTTATGAGGGTCTGTTATGTATGATAAGAACTTTATATCATTTAGTCATTGACATAACACCCTTTATAGAATTAAAAAATCAAAACAAAACAAAAATTAAAAAAACACAAAATATAAAGAGGATAAGCAATTTCCCATGGTCAAAAAGCTGGCAGGTGGCAGGTTCGTATGATTTCAAACCGTTTTCCACTATACCCACTGCTGACCAACTCAGGAAGCAAAGAGATAATAATGGACAAAAATAGATAGAAACTCATAGTTGCCAAAGCAGGGCCAAGTTCAGATGATAGTACTTATGGTTTCTCCAGATTCTCTTTCTTAGTCAGTTACAGCTTTCCTCTTTTTTTTTTTTTAAAGCTCAAGGGTAGACTTCTTTAAATCTTTTCATTTTTTAGTACTCTAGATCAGGGGGTCTCCAACCCCCAACCAAAGATTGGTACCAGTCCACATAACAGTAGGTTAGTGGCAAAGTTTCATCTGTATTTACAGCTGCTCCCCAGCAGTAGCATCACCACCTCAGCTCCACCTCAGATCATCAGGCATTAGATTCTCATAGGAGCACCAGTCCCTGGTGCCAAAAAGGTTGGGGACCGCTGTTCTAGATCATACTAGCTTTGTGTTCAAGAACATAAAGAAATCTATTAAAAGAAAAACATGAGGGAGAGAGGAAGAAGTTTATTTATTTATTTTTTTTAATTTGAATGTTCTAGAACAGAATCAGCAGATATTTTCTGTAAAGGGCCAGAGAATAAATATTTTAGGCCTTGTGGAATAAGAGGCAAACTTAAGGACATTATATAGGTACTTACAGAGCAAGAGAAAAAGCAATTTCTACAACATTTTTATTGATGAAATTCAAAATATAATAATTGAGTACAAAATAAGAAGAAAGGTCATTCTTTAATGAGAAGGATGGAATTATTTGGGGCCAGTAACATTTTACTTAAATGTAGGTCAAGGTTAGAATTCCTTATCATCAAACTAATTGCAAATATTCATTGATAAAAACCATGTAAGAATGGCTCATGGGCCACACAGAAATAGATGGCAGGCTGGAATTGACCTTCAGGCTGACCCCTGCTTTCAAATCCCATATGAATACTTATATCACATGAAATCTAGGAGGAATTCACTGTTTTGTTCTCTCAATTCCCCAAGTCCTCACCTGAAAGGTCATCTTAAGAGAACACTTATCAAAATTTTCATCTGGAATACATCTAAGGCAAATGAGTATAGATAAATAGTTTGGGGCTCTAAGAGAAAAGAGAGTTAGGAAGCTATGTCCTAGTGACTACAACTGTGAAAATCTTTAAGATCTATCTGAAAAAAATGTGAAGTTTGAAAATTGCTTTGTAATATGATCATACTTGTTTCCTGCATCCCTTGTCTTAAATAAAACCAAAGTTAAAAGAATACTCACCATTTTTATCCTATGTCCCTGTATAGGAGTCACTTAGCTTGGAAAGCTGGCAGTTAGAACATTGCCTCATTTCCCATGCAACTTAATATCTATATTAGTCCAGATAATCATTGCTGGCTGCTCTAACAAACTGTTCCAAAATCTGTGTCTTTGTAAAACAAATAGTTTATTTCTAGCTTACTTCACAGCTCTGTGCCGGTCACCTGGGGTAGACTTCCTTTCAGTGGTGACTTGGGGATCCAGGTTTCTTCCACCATGTTGCTCCATTGTCTTGGAATTCTTTACTTTCAATCATTTGGAGAGAGAAGGTAAGACTGAGTAGAGAACTTCTGAGGAAGATTTTAGAGGCCAGGCCTAGGCGTACATCCCTTTCACCTACATTTCTTTGTCCAGAATTCAGTCATATTGTCCCCATCTATCTGAAGGCAGGTTTAGAACTGTATAGTCTAGCCACATGCCTAGGGATAAAATATCATTATACCATTACTTCCTCTCTCAAACCAATTGAGCCTGTACACAGGACTTTTCCAGGCTCTGCTGACTTTAGCCTCTACTATCTCTATAGTGAGCTTCATCAGCACAGAATTGAGATTAAACACATTTATATGCCTATTGAAAGTTAATCACATCCCCCACTTAATGTCTCCATTAGACCATAAGCACCTAAGACAAATCCACTGCTACCCCAACTATAAAAAGAACTCTTATAACTCATTAGCAAGAAAACAAACAACCCAATTAAAAAGTGGGCAAAGGTATGAATATACACTGACCAAAGAAGATATACAGATGGCAACAAGCATATGAAAAAATGCTCAACATTACATGTCATTCATTATATATATTATGCAAATTTAAAACAATAATGTGACACCACTGTATACCTATTAAAATAGCTAAAATCCAAAACATTGACAACACCAGGTGCTGGCAATGATGTGGAATGACAGAAACTCTGATTTGTTATTGTTGGGCATGCAACATAGTACAGTCACTTTGGAAGACAGTTTGGGAGTTTCTTCCAAAGCTAAACATAGAATTATCATACAATCTAGCAAGCACATTCCTAGGTATTTACATAAAAGTTGAAAACTCATGTTCATGCAAAACCTGCCCAAAGATGTTTATTTTAGCTTTATTTATGATTACCAAAATCGGAAGAAATGTTTTTTAATAGGTGAATAAATAAGAAAACTGGTACATCCACACAGTGGAATCTTATTTAGCGATATGAAAGAAATAAACTATTATGCCATGAAAGACATGGAGGAACCATAAATGCATATTGCTAAGTGAAAGAATCCAGTCTGAAAATGCTACATACTATATGATTCCAACTATATGACATTCTAGAGAGGAAAAAACTATATAGATCAGAGGTTGTCAGGGACTAGATAGGGGAAAGGATAGATAGGTGGAGCACAGGACATTTTTAGGGTAGCAACTTATTCTGTATGATACTATATTGGTGGATATATGCATTTGGCAAAACTCATAGAATTGTATAACACAAAGAATGTATCCTAATGTAAACTATAAGCTTTAGTTCATATTTATATATCAATGTTGGCTCATGAATTGTAGAAAATATACCATACCAGTACAGTATGTTAATAATAAGAGAAACCAGGCAGGGGATAGGATGAGAAGTGAGAGAATGCAAACTCTATACTTCCTGCTCAATTTTTCTGTAACCCCAAAACTGCTGTAAAAAATAAAGTCTATTAATTAAAGATACAATATGTAAAGGTTCGTAAGTCTGCTACTGTATATGAAACAGAGTTATCAGGAATAACTATTGCATGTTATAATCCATACTAAATTATTCCAATCATTTTTTGTGGTGTCTATTTTATCACTAAGTATTATCTTGAATATGGACAGCCTTAGTAATTATGAGGCCATTGTTTAGTATATATTGCTGTATCGGTTTTATCTTTGTGTTACACAATCATGAAAAACATTTTAGCTAATAAACCTGTAATTGCAGAGTTTTCGTGAGCGTAGGTAATTACACATTAAGTATCAACTCACAGTCTGAGGAACTTAGGATCTAACACCAGAAAATCTTCATTTCCAGGCTTTGCTTTCATTGTTCCCAATAGTTTTTGTGTTTTTCTGTTTTGGTGGTTAACTATTATCTTGTATAACTAAAGTTGGACAAGCTTTATTTTATGGAATTTTACTTTAGAAAGACTATTTGAAACAGGATTCTATATAATTTATGAATATTTCTTAAAACATATTCATTTGACAATCTCATTCACACTTAATCTCTAAATCAGACATTTATAGCACAATTTCAGAGTATTCCTGTAGACAGTGGTGATATCTTATCAACGCAGTTTCTCTGTACTGACAAGAGTGCAACAATTATCTGGTCACTTTTATAAGAACTTTGAAGGATGTGAACTGAATACATGTTCAGGTCTGGCTCCCATGCCCTCATGTCCATTTAGGACTTAGGATGCTATTATTTGCTGAAGATGGCACAGAGCGTTAAGAAGGTAGCTCTAGAAGGAAAAGCTTTGGGCTGAAATCTCAAGAGATCTTCTGAACTGATGTAATTTAAAATAAAAATTCATTCTAATACTTTTCAGTCCTAAATGAACATTTACGTCTCTGGGAAACTGAGGAAGGCTTACTCAGGGTCATCATACACGGAGCCCCCCATGTATAGGGTCTATAATCCAGCTGCTACTCCTGGATCGTGGTTGTGTCTACCGAGAGAGGCCACCTTTGCTAATTACATAAAAGCAGTGTAACACAAGACTAGGGGCACCCGTGTTGATCCCTTGAAGGAATACCTGAGTGATCACATCTCACAATTTTTATCGGAGCACCCATGCTAAACTCTCTAAACCATGGTTTCTTCATTGGTCAAGTGGAGATACTTGCACTTCCACCTTCAAAGGCTATTGTGAGGGTGAACTGACGCTTTTTCACATTAGTGGTCAGTAGGTATAAGTCATTATTGGCACATCCTAGAATTGGCGCAAAGATTTCAGAGCATGTAAATTGCCTTTCACTGTGCCTGGCTCCTCAAAGGTCCTCAATGGTGGGGACTTTCTTTGCTGGTAAAATTTAATTAAATTTATCTCTCCCACTCTACTTTGTTATGATCCAAAGAACTATGTTTAGAACCAAAAGAGATTTATTGAAGGCCCACCATATTCTAGATATTTAAATTTAGTATTGTTATGGATTACTTAATTCTTAAGATTTATCTTTGAGGTTACTATATCAAACCCATCCTTCAGATGGGAAAATTGAGAGATTTTAAAACCACAAATTTAACATGAAAGAGGAAGAGGAAAAAGTGGAGGAGGAGAAAAATAGGAAGAAGACGAAGTGGAAAGGCTAGAAAAAGAAGGAAATTATGTGTTCTTAGAACTATCCGTAAACCTAAATTAATTTGATTAGTTTGAGTATACGCCTAACTTATGAATGATTCGTAGGGTTGTCAAGCAGTGTTAACAAATGCATTAAACATCATAATTGAAAACATTTGTCAAAATGTATGGGAACATTTTCGATGATAGTCTGCATTACATTTTATATTTATATTAGACTTAAAAAATTTTTTTAATGTTCAAAAACTCAGATTGTTCTCTAAACAAATGAAAGATTCAGAATTAACTTCATGATTCTACATATAATCTGTGGTTTCCATATATTACAGCTGACACCAAAAATTCTTTCCATTATTTGACAGGATAACGGGAACATAATATTAGACCAGTTTTAACAGATTTAACACTGTAGGTATTTTGCTGAAAACTATATCCAGTAATCAAGAGATTGCTTTTTCCCCAAGGAAAATGAACCCCTGTTTAAGGCACCAACCTCCTCGTAAAGAGAATTTGTTGGGAGTTCTTATTTTTCTCCATGAGGACGGCATCTGGGTTTGAATTACTGTTTCTCCATCAAAAGATTTCTCACCATTTGCTAAATGAAAAACATTCATCTTGAATGAGTGAAAACAATATACTGACTTTTTAAGAGTGCCGATTCCCTAATGCTGGGCTTTTTTTGTTTGCACATTTGGGACTTTCAAGATGAATATGAAGTGAAAGCATTTTTTTCACAATAAGAGTATTATTTTAACAATAAAAAAAATTTCATACCATTCCCTCAAAGAGAATTTGAGAATTAAATTTTATAATTTTTTTTGGAAGAACAGCTTAAAAATTGTTGATGGGAAAGAGAGATGTGAGGTACGTGTGTGTGTAGTGTAAACTCTGTGAGGTAGCTATTATTGTCCTTACTTAACTGATGAGGCAATTGAGACTTAGATTTTATGTGTGTGTGTGGGTATGTATATATAAATATATACGCATGTGTGTTTGTATATACGTATATGTGCATAATTTGCATTGGGAAAAGGACTGACTATATTTACATTACAATGTTAAAACTTGTCTTCTGAATGACTGATATTTCAGGAGTATATTCATATGTATTTATTAAACACATCTGTGTCTAGTGTTTCTGGAGCTATGTTAAGACGATAACTTTTATAAGCCTTTTTGTCAGTAGAAATTAACTTGAGATGTTAACAAGGATGCTTTTCTATGTTGTACCTTTGGTTAAGTTAGCCAAAGCTACCCTGTCATTCTGGTAGCGTGGTTTGGCAAGTAGAAATTCCCTTTGTGCAGATTTGAAGAAGGAACAGAAGGTGTTCCTTCCTTGGAGCTGGGCCGTAGTGGTGGAGTACTGAACACAGTCAGGCACATGGTCTGGCCAGAAAGATGTGGACTGCTTGCAATTTCCATTTTGTCCCCATGCCATGCAATTTAGTACAGTGCCCATACTTACATGGGGGCCCACAGGTGACAGCTGCGTCGGTGTGCATTTGCACGTATGTGTGTGTGTGTGTGTGTGTGTGTGTGTGTGTGTGTGACGGCTGTTTGTGTGTTAAAGGCAGAAAGAACAGGCAGTTTCAACAGCTTCTAGACCCAGCTCTCATTAGGACCAGCCAGTTAACATAGATGAGTAGCTAGATGAAACACCGCTTGTGCACTTCTTTAAATCTTCCTGGCTCCAACCCTTATTTCTGCCACTGATGTAGAGATCAGTGTGCATAGACTTTGGCCAGCTTCATGTGGTACAATCTGATAGGCTTGGCTCTCACATTTCACTCCTTACTCCACGGGCTTCTCTAATCCATAACTGGGACACCCAGAAATGACTCAGCACTCATGCATGCATAACACAGGTCAGACCAATTGAATAACTGATAGAATTAATGCCTTTGGGACAACTCTGACCAGTGGGATCAAGATTTGTTGGATAAATGCTCTCCCTTCCACTCTCTGGATGGACAGATCTGAGACGCATTTCAGAAGACTCTTTAGAAGGTCTAAGAGACTGAGCACTAGTCACTCTTTGCAGTGACCAACTCCAGAACACATCCTTGACCTGGTTTTCCCTCCTTCACCATCTGTTACTTCCCAAATGAGCCACTGCAGGCATTCCTTTGACACTAACTTTTGTTGCAGAGTTATGCAGGCTAAGCCAGGTGCTAGCAGCTTGCTACCATACGTGCCCAGTGTTGCCAAGTTTGTGATTTTTCCAGACAGAAAAGCCATAAATCTACAATTTCTGTGTAATCTAATTTTTAAATATTGGTGACTTTTAGAAGCACTTAGCTGGACATATAAAACACATGCAAAGCAGAGTTTCCTCCTGGTTGCCAATTTGTGATCTCTGGCTATTTGAATGGAAAAACCCATATGAGAAATGAATTGTTTCCTGGAATGAAAGGCACATGTTCTTCCCATGAGATTAGCCAAACTTGTATGCATCACCACTAGGGCAGAGTTCATGGCTGTCCTTCCCAGCACCATCCTCAGTGCCTCGTGCAGGTGCTAGAACATAGCAGGTTCCTAATAAGCATTGTGTTGAATGAACCAGTACAGGGTGTCAGTATTATCAGTGTCTGGCTGGGATGTGCTATCTCTTTGCTTCAGAAGAGGCAGCTCTGCTGACCTCAGCAGGGGCCTTGGCAATATCCTGAAGTATGGGCCAACAGGGCATGGAGCAAACTCTTATTTACCTATGCCTTCACCAGCCTCAGGATCTCTTGCCACACTAGCCGTTAGATCTATACTGTCATTTCTGATAATTCAAGTAACTCCAAATTGCTGAATTCTCTCTTCCAAAGATATGTAAAGCAGGGTTTCTCAACCTCTACACGATGGACATTTTAGGCCGAATAATTCTTTAGCCTAGGAGGCAGTCCTGTATTGCAGAATGTTTAGTACATCCCTGGCATCTACATACTAGATGCCAGTAGCACCCCCCAACCAAAACTATGCCCAGATATTGCCAAATGACCCTCTGGAGTGGGAGGGCAAAATCCACCTCTCCTCCAACCCACTAGAGGGACTGCTTATAGAGTAATGCACTGGTGGGAAGCAGAAAAGAAAAAACTTGGATCATGAGAATAAATTCAGTGGTGCAACCATCTATTATGATATTTTTACATGTTTGTATGTTTCTCTATTGTAGTGAATTGCCTCAGAAGAGCCAAGTTGGGTTAAAATTGTGCAATTTAAATACTATTACCTCGCTGACAAAAGATTTGTAACTCCAGAGTTTCATTGGGGTAGACTAGTATTTTCTCAAAAAAAAAAAAAATTCTTACAGGAGATTTTAATTGATATACTGGAAAAACAAAAATGTTCTTGGTCTTTTTCTTCTGAATGCACATTAAGAGATATTAAAGGTCTTTGAACATCAGAGTTAAAAAATATTACCATTGTTTAAGGTTAAACAAAATTCTTTAAGGAGACAAGATTCTTTTCCTTTCTTACTGATATCCATCCAAACCCTTTTGTTTTTCACGGGTTTGGAAAGCCCATGAATAGCATGTGTATATTCCCTCAAAATGTAAGAATGTCTAGTATTCTCTTATCATAGATTCCCACATGAATTTAACATTATGTTACTGGAGCCATATTTAATTGATACCTAAATAGAATTTTACTTAAGGATAATTTTGTTTGTTTGTAAATGACAAAATAACAATTTTCCTGCTCTTACCTATTCAATGGCCATGATTAGACTTATGGATGTACTTAACTCATATGACTCTTAATCAATGGCTCATTTGCCTTCATTTCAACATCCTTCTGAGTATTTATTTATGTATTTATTTTATTATTATTTTTAAAATATACCCAGGGATCTCTGCCAATTGCTGCAGGAGCTTTAGAAATATCAATAAAAGAAAATGATCGAGCACAGTTGCATGGGGCATAGCCAATATGTGGAAGGTGCCAATACACATTCAGAGCCAAGCTCATCAGCCTGCCTTAGCACTCAGTTTGGAGACAGCCTGGCCTAGATAGGCTGATATCTAAGTGGAAAACAGGCTCAGAGTAAAGTGCAGCCTGGAGAGCCAGTGAGAATGTTCTCCTGCAAGCTCATCTTTACATGATAATAACAACTTAATTAAAAATCACTGGTATTTTCTCTATTTGTTTTCTCAGCAGAAAACTCAAATACCAGACTGTCTGGTTCAAAATTGAACACCTGGCAACTCTAATGATTTGGTGTGCATGGTGATTTATGTTGTTTGGCAGATTCAGAAATGCAGAGACAGTAGGGGTCGGGGTAGGGAGAGCCCAAATGATTCAGAGGAAAAAGACCTTTCTTCTCATTTCTATATTTTTAATTGGGTTAAAACATGTTTAGAGAGAAAAGAAAGTATTTTCACCTATTATTCTATTTTATTATAGGCCTGTCCATCTTTTTTTCTTATTGTATTTCTACTTCTTGCCATAAATGCTAATTTCCATAGCTTTAACTCTGCCATTTTATAGTCCCTGCTCCCTGTCAGATTTAATTTTGTTGTTCTTGACTTAGGGCTGTGTCCTGACTTTGAAAAGCAGCCACCATGGTTCCTTCACTGGGATAATATAAGAATGTGGGATCTGGGGCCAGATGACTTTGTATGAATCATAGCTGTGGCCCTTATCAGTTGTGTAGAAAAGAATCAACCTCTTTTTGCCTTAATTTACATAGATTTAAAATGGTGGTGATGATAATACTGTGTTGTTGTTTTTTTTTAATTTTTGTTGTGAGGATAAATAGGCCCACCTCTCATTCTTGTGGGTTCTAGTGCAAGAGTACCAAGAGAAGCCTGCATAGTAAATGTATATATTTCAAAATTATTAATTACCCTAAGAAGCTGTTGAATTGTATTCTGTCACCCACCTTGACAAATACACCGTCAAAATCTAGATATTTGGTTTAAGTTTCGAATTCTCATTCTCCTTAGAGTTGGAAAATGGTGGCCCAGGGAGAACTGGCCCTCATTTCTCAGCCTACCCATACCTCTTCCCAAGCCCAGCTTTTTTCCACAGTACAAGGGCCTCCCAGACTGTGTGTGCACACTCTGGTCCAAACACCAAAGCTGTAGCTATATTTCCATCAAAAGGCAGGATGAAGCCACTTCTAAGGCCTACAAGTATACACACTAAGGCATAAAGTACTCTAGGAGGAAAGACCTATGGAAGATGTCTGGGAAGGCCCTGGAAATAGATTCAAAGCCATTTTGGTAGGGAATTATGGGAACCCAGAATATGGTCCTAGGGCTGAACCTGGGCAGATTGAGGTCAGCCTATAGGCAAATTGGCCCATCTGACCAGGATTCAGAGAATCGGTTTGCAAGGAGGCAAGAGGTCTCTGAAAGACTAAAATATGTATGTTTACCCGAGCTATTAGAGTGACGGGCAGAGCTGCCCGCATTTACTGGATAGCTGGTCAGTTTCTATCCCTCTCTCTACCTGAAAGTACGTGTTTTAAAAGTGTATCTTCAGTAGCTACTGTGGAAAAGTTTGGTGATTCCTCAAAAAGTTAAATATAGAATAGCCTTATGATTGAGAAATTTCACTCCTAGGTATATACCCCCAAATAATTGAACAGAGTGGCTATGGAAGAACTTCTACACTTGTGTTCATAGCAGTGTTATTCACAACAGCTGAAAGTGGAAACAACTCAAATGTCTATTGACAGATGATTGGACAAAATATTGTATATACATACAGTGGACTACCATTCAGCCTTAAATAGGAATTAAATTCTGACACATGCTAAAATATAGATAAACCTTGAAAATACTATGCTAAATGAAATAAGCCAGACAGAAAAGGACAAATGTTGTATGATTCCACATACATATGGTACCTACCTAGACTAGGCAAATTCATAGAGGCAGAAAGTAGAATAGAAGATACCAGGGGCTGAGGGAGGGGGAGAATAGGGAATTATCGTTAAATTGGTACACAGTTTCATTTTGGGGTGATGAAAATGTTTTGGAAATAGATCATGATGATGGCTGTACAACAATGTGAATGTACTTAATGCCATTGAATTGTACACTTAAAATGGTTAAAATGATGAACTTTATATTATGTATGTATTTTGCCACAATAAAAAATTATGTCTTCACACACACACAAGTTTCTTAAAATGTGTTTCCTCACAGAAAAGGTGGGGAATGAAAACGCAGTGTGTTACTATGCTCTTTTCCCTTAGTAAGCGCTCAACTGATCTGTACTTTTTCATTCCCTTCACTTTGGCGAGCGAGGTTGCATGGTATGGAGAGGATGGAAAACTGGGGAAAAGTGTGATTTCAAAGAGTCCACTGTCCTGTTAACTGTTCCTCTTGCTCTTTGCCTGGTATTTACTTCATGCATTTTATCTGCCTGTGACCCAGTTATTTGCTCTTTTTCTTCATACGCTTCAGGTTACATTGAAATAGGTTCTAGTACATAAACAGAAGTGAGGTGGTCATCATGTGTAATGGGAGGGGGTTGGTTTGTGCTTCTGATAAAATAACTTGAGATAAGCAAACACATCCACTGTAACTCTCTGACTTGTGAAATCTGTAACTTGAGAATCATTCATCATTTTTGTCTTCCTAGACACTAATGGAAATTAAAGTAAACAAACCTGTCTGCATTAAGAAGGGAAAATGTCCTCTATGGTGACAAGTTTCACACGAATTGTAATAGGAATAAAATATCTTCCGTATTTTTAAACAGGTTATCCATTAAGGGTTCAGCAGACACAGGGGAGTATTGCAGTTAAAAGGTGGATAGGCTGTTGTTTAACCAACATTTCATTAATGAATGAGAGTTCAAACGGCAAATGATAGTCTAACAACATCATTTTATATTTGTGAAGATTAAACAGGCTCATGTTTCTCTTGTTTGGAGGTTTGCAAACTAAATCTGGCACAAAATGTACAGGAAGATAAACTCAAGAGGAACGTAACCTGTCACAGAGATTGATGGGGCTGGTTTTCACCCAACAGTGTTTGAAAATGTAGATATTCATAAATAAACGATGCTGTGTGAGCCTTGCCAGCCTTGGGAATTAAGAAGACATTATCACATTTTGCAGAAGCAATATAAAGCTCTGCTACCAAATTTGATGGTTGTAATTCTATATACTTTCCATAAGACCTCACAATGTACATGCTCTATAAGAATGAGGGTGGTATCATCTTTAGTAATGAGGTTTCTGAGGTGTTATAAGGTAAGGCAAATCATTCTCCATGCAGTGTTCCTGGAGATGTAGAATGCAAAATCAGCAGTATTGCTTTTTGGAACACTTTAGGAATCCACCCCTATAACTTTTCTTTTCTCCCCTGCTCCCCTCAGTTTATACAGGGCTCTGAAGAGAGACTCAATCTATAGTTGATAAATTGGGCGGGGGGATTTAAAGTACAAAATACCAAATTTGGAGGTGATTTATTAACAAAACTGATAAGTACTCTCAAATGTATGTGAATTGTGAAATGTTTTTTTAAAATCAAAATCAGCAAGATATAGCATTTGTTTTGTTTGTTTGTCCATGTATATTTTGAGGTTTTGAAAAAAATGAATACACACATCCATAGGCACATAATTAATGGAAACAGGATTGTATTCTACATAATATTTTATAATCTTTTTTTGATTTACCAGAAATTGGTAATACTTTTTTATGTTAACAAAATATTTTTGTAATATATTTAGCAGTTGCAAAGAATGCTTTGCTATGACTCTACTTTAAATCATTGCTGGACACTGAACTGGTCCTTTTGTTTATATAGGTAGCACTACGGAGACCATCACAGTGGCTAGATTTTGTTGTGTGTGCTCAATTGTTAAATTAAAGCAAACGTTTTGAAGTAGAATTGCTGGATTAAAGTTTCAATGAAATTTTATGTCCTTCGATGTGCAGTCACATTTAGGTAGCAGGAGCCAAGGTGCTCATTTTCTTACTCTTGGCGCCTTGCATATTGTCATAAAAAAAATAAAATTGGTGTCAATTTGGCAAAAATGGTACCATATTTGATTATTTTACTTTTAATTTCTTTGATAATTTGTGTGAAGTTGAACACCTTATCAAAGCTTATCTGACATTTATATATCTTTTGAAAAGCATTTGCCCATTCGAATTAGTATTTATATTTATTTAATGATTTATGAGTCCTTTAATTACTAAAGATATTAGTTAACTCTCATATGTCTTGCAAATACTTTACTGTCAGTTTTCTGTTAATTTAGTTTATGTTTTCCCCCCTTTGGTATGGAAATGACATTTTGTAGTTTAAGTGATTTTTTTTTTATGGTTTCTATTATCTGTAGTGCTATATATGCTGTGTAAGCCATCTCCTGACCCTAATTTCATCTGGTATGGTTTCTTTTTTTTTTTTTTTTTTTTGCATTTATATCTTTGATCCCTCTTAAATTTATTTTGATATGATGGGGAAATTTTTATTTTTTCCTCAAATTATTAGTGAATTATATACATATAGAGAGAGAGTGACAGACATACAAATAAATATAAAGATATGAACATAAATATCAATAGATATATCAAGAAGTTTATATTATGATCCATTGGTCTATCTGTTATTTCTGTAACATTATCAGTTGATTTAATTATCTGATTTTCCCAAAGAAACTTAGAACTCCATTACGTCTCCCCCTCCTCTCCCAAAAATCCATTTGGAATTGAATTAAATTCATATATTGAAGAGAATTGACACCTTTTTATAATGTCTTTTCCCACATAGTAACATGGCTTTATCCACCCATTCAAATAATTTTTTTTAATGTGTGTATGCCCTCCCTATATGTGTTTTTTTTAATATGTGTCCTGCACACCTTTAAAAATTTAGCCTTAGGAATTTTGTAATTTTATTGCCTTGTTAAAGGTATCATTTCCTCATCATATAGGAAGATATTATTTAAACAAATAGAATAGGCATGAGCAATTTTTTTTTAAATATAGAGTGTTTATAAATTTACAATCAAACTTTGCATACAAGAAATATCTTTATTTTCTTTAAATCAAATTTAGTCTCACCTTGAGGCTACTACCCACCCCTTCTCCGTCCCTCTGAACTGTCAGGAAAATAAATCATTCCCAGCCTTTATGGAACTTTCTGTCTCTCCCTGACATCACTGAGGCACTTACTTTATACCTAGGAAATAATGTATAGCTCAATTCCATCAGAGAGGCTGCTGAGATTGCCACTGTCAGACCCTCATGGCCCCAGGAAGACATGGGCATTTGTGCTACACTCAAGCCAAGGGGTCACGGGGCCTTTAACTAGGCTGAGAGATCCTGTTCCAAGGCTTGATCCACTTTCAACCATTTTCTTTCTTCCCTGGGGTCCTGCCAGAAAATCCTAAGGAATATGCAAACTTTTTCCCTTCCTAGCCATGGGCAATTTGCACTGCCAGCCTTGCTCCCCCTTTTCTTCCTACCGTAATTTTTTTTTTTTTTT
>NW_011888788.1:10869461-10872008 GCF_000151845.1 Pteropus vampyrus
TTTTTTTTTTTTTTTTTTGAGCCACAGTTGATGACAATCTTGGTTGCAAATTTTGGCCTTACCATGTATTAATCATATGAACATCTGTTCATTAATTTCTTCATCTACAAAATGGGAATGTTAATTCCTACTGCACACAGGGTTATCAAGAATGATAAATAAGATAATGTAGGTAAAGTGCTTAGAATATTTGCCATCTAGTTAGTAACATCTTATTAGGACATAAGAAGTAACCTTATGTCTCCTCCCTTCAAAGATTTAGTAATTCTTTGGTGTGATTGGAAATAGAAATATTAAGATTTTAAACCACATTTATATTTATGAATAATTTTCACTTCAAAACTATTTTATGTATATGATTGACTTCTATTTCCAATCATTTCAAAAAAAGACTATGTATTAAAATCTTATTTATAAAGGAGGAAGTGAGATTTCTGGTGATAAATGAGGTTTTATTTATAACCTGGGGAGAGCTTCCAATTTATTCACCAATGAATTCTTTCCAAATGTTCTTTGAGGTTAACAGTATATTTCTCTGATGTTTTATTTCTGTCTCTCATATTGTTTGTGGCCAAGAAAATTGTAAAATATAAGGTAAACCTATTAGGAACTTCATGAATGTGAATGGCCAGAGACTACTTGTTCATGTATGTGACTCAACTATGCTTGAAGTGAAGAACTGTGACTTCTGGAATCCAGCAGTCCCAGAAGATACTTCATTTGTTATTTAGGGCCTATGTTCAATGTATAGAATATATAGAAACCAGCACATACCTCATGAGTATATGTTCAGGCCTGGCCAGTATGGAAGCTAGGTGATGGTTCCTAGTTGGCTGCTCGGAAGACATCTTTTCATGTACTTGGGTTGGGGAAGGTAAGAAATGTTCTTTTGCTATCTTGTGTGAGTGAATCAGGTGATGTAAAGGCCAAGAAACACGATGATATGGAGTAGAGCTTCATGCGATTTGGTCACACAAATATGCAGTCAAAGAATGCCAAATGTCAATTAATTAGGTTAACAAAGAATTGAGGACCTAGTAAAGGCAAGCCAATTAAACCACAGTGTCAGATTTCAGGGGAAGTAGATGGTGGTGGGGGAGAAGGATGCAACAGACAAATAAACAGAAGCTACCTTACGGTTTGCTAAGGGTAAGAGAGAGGGCAGTGCTGAATGAGGTATTAACAGGAGAGAGTGAATATTTACACCTGGCATCCCACATCAGGTTTTACTTCTAACATCATTGTTTTTTTTTCCAAATCTAAGAGTAATTTTTTTCAACATAATAATGTCATCATTTGAATGTAGTTGTAAAGCTCTGGATGCTCTCAAATTTTCTGGAGTGTCCAATGCCTGAGAATCTTTGCTGATCCTATTTAGTGGAACTTATTCTCCCAAGGTTTCTATAGGGGTTTTCTTGGATGTGAAGCATGCCCATATTTTGGAGGGAGAGCAAGTCAGTTTGCTGGAAACCGTGCCAAGGTATGATTCTGTCATCACTTATAAATTCCCTAAAGCTGCCCTCCTCAACAGTACAGTTGGTTAGTCTCATTTCTTGCCTCTACTCCTCAAACTTAGCTTACATCATAGTGATGTTGGTTTAATCTGTCACTCTGTCACTGTTCCCCACCCAGTATCCCAATGTTGTAGCCTTTAGCCAGGGGTTTTATAGGAGGACTGTATTTCTACTGATGGGATTGTACTGGAGCAGATTATTGGAGTGACCAGTTAGGACAAAGGTGAAGGCGTGCCCTTATGTCAAATTTCTCCTCCTCCCACCCTGCTGTTTCAGGTTGAGAACTCCCCATGTATAGCTTTCCTCTGTGGGTTTAAAATAGTGTTTTAGACCCCATCAGCGCATTGTCCAGCAGATGACTTTATTTTCTGTATTACCGAGCAACCTCTTAGCTATGCTTCATGTTTTTTGGGCTGAACCGTTCATCGTGACAATTCGTCATATTTGTAATATATTTAAGTAACTCTGGAGTCTTGGCTTTTAACACTCTCATCCAATTATGAAGTTCAGGTCTTGAGATGAACCATATGTTTATGGCTATTACTAAGCTCCTTGAGTAGAGATCAAGTCTGCCAGAAGTATTAATGATTGATTGAAGTAGATGAAATATTTCTTTTTTTTCATTTTTTTAGAATTCACTTTTTGGTGGAAATTCTTGCCATTTATCTAATTTGTGGATATGACTTGTTATATGCATTCTGGACATTATAATTAGTTTTTATATTTGAGCATTGTTATTGACTCAGTTCAGTAAATTACGTGATTTTAAAAATTGGAACCTGATACTTGGGGATCTCTATTTGAGGAAGAACAAACCAAGAAGTCAAGCTTTCTTTAATTCTGTAATGCTATAGCCAGAAAGGACATGAACAAACTTTTGTTTATGGTATAGTTCCTAGTCATTGGAGGGTATCTCTCAGCCAGGATAATTTTCTCAGTAATATTAACATCTGCCTAATATTGAGCAAAATTCCAAATGCTCATTTTTGGCCACATTTCCAACTTCTGACAAACACCTACCTCTAGACTTCTT
>NW_011888788.1:10872233-10878273 GCF_000151845.1 Pteropus vampyrus
TTTATCATTGCTTTAAGTTTTAATATTGAAATATTCCATTTCATGTTTAATGTGACAAAATGTTATAATTTGACATAAAGATCTTTTAGCCACATAGATTGCAACAGGACTTCGAAAGATAGAAAAATACATGGTACTGATTTATATAGTATATGCCATGTAGGATTCCAGGAAACTGGAGAGCCTGAAGCAATTCAGGGACAAGAGGATTGGTGGGAGGTTTTCAGAAAAGTTCGGAGACCCAAATCATGAGTAATAAACACATGGTTCCTGGGTTTAGATTCCACTCATGAAAAAAAATAAATAAATAAAGAGAAAGCATTTTGTTTCCTTGGGGTATAAATTACTCCATGACAAATAGAAAGTGAAATTCTATAGGTTATTTTCATAACCTATCCTTCAGAGAATTTGCTGAGTGGTGAAAAGGAAGAAAAATGCAGAAGAAATGTATGAATTCCAAGTTTCTCAAGTGCCTAGCAAAGGCAGGAAAATGGCTAACCTCATTCTGTAAAAAGAAAATCTTAATTTGTTTGGAAGAATACCAAAAACTATAAGCTTTATCATTAATGGAATACTCATTCATTTCCAGTGTGTTTCCACTGGAAATGACCACATATAGCATCCTACAATGAAATGGGACCTTAGCATTCAGCTAGGGCCTGACTCCTGCCCCTCACTTTTTATGACAAGAGTATTGGGGCCAAGCAGATAAAAAGCAGCTTGTTCTAGGTCCCACAGTGAATTATGGCCACTGCGGAGCCAGAGTCTGAATCATCTCAGTGTAGTCATCTTTCACCCACAAACCCCTTCCCCAGGATTATGAATGAACCAGGGAGATCCCTGTCACAGCACCTGAAATCCCATCATCAGAAGCTCAGCAAGGCCGTAGTTACATAGAATAGAATCAGGTGAT
This sequence comes from Pteropus vampyrus, assembly GCF_000151845.1. Classification (NCBI taxonomy): domain Eukaryota; kingdom Metazoa; phylum Chordata; class Mammalia; order Chiroptera; family Pteropodidae; genus Pteropus; species Pteropus vampyrus. The sequence continues at coordinate 10,873,147 of NW_011888788.1, forward strand.
CCCAGTGATCAGCTCTGCTTACATCCCTCCAACAGAATGGTAGAACTGGTAGCCAAGGAGCCTAGATTATGTCTTGCAAATATAAAGCCAGACCTTACTGGAGGGAACTAAGGAATGTGAATAAGTGAGGGCTACTTTATTTTCCTACAGCTCTATTTCTTTTTAGGTCCTGATTCTGTGGATATGGCAAAAAAATTTAAGCTCACTTGTTTGCCATTCCTTTCCTCTTTTCTGGGTTCTAGCATCATTCCTGGAAGCTTGTATTGAGTCAGGGCCTGGGTAGAAGAAGGACCTTCACTGGTACTAAGTCTACCTTGATGTGTTCTTTATTCCAGTCTACATGGCCCTTTAGGTCTAGCAAATCTCCCTGATGCTTTGGCACCTTTCTTAGGGCACAGCAAGCCTCTAAGGACTCCATCTGCTAGGACTAGGTCATGTTATGAATTTGATCCACAGACAATTTTTTTTTTTTTTTTTTTGCTCACAAAGTTTTATCTTGTTTTCTGATCTCTTAAACAATTAAAAATGCCTCGACTTAGTGCCAGCATTCTTGCAGGGGTGCTCCCCTTGCAGCTGGCTGGTGCTTACCTGGCCCTCCCATCCCCCAATTTAGATGGGATATATACTCTATAGTTCTGCACAGTCCCCACCATTCCCTGTTGTTTTGCACTTGGCTCCCCTCATCCACCTGAGTTTCTTGCACTTCATCTCAATGCTGCATGCTCACATTCTCTCTGTGGGGCTTGTCTCTTCCTGAGTAAGCTCCTTTTGGATTATTGGCACAGGCCTCTCTACCCCTGGACCTATAGATCTTCCTTAACTTATCACCTCGTCTCTTTTCTCTTTCTCCCAACCAGAGAGCAAGGATGGTGGAGGGAGCTCTGTTTCCTCCACTTCACTTCTCTTAAACACTTTTCTGTATCTTGATATTAGCCAAGACATTTTGGCTATGCTCAAAGTCTTAGTGCCCTAAGAGTATATAGTTTTAAAGTTCAAAACACAATAATAAAGATTGTTCCTGTTTTCTGTACTAACACACACACTTCCCCTGAGTCAGTGAGGCATCTCTCCTGGATGTCTTCCATTTGCCCTCCAAAACCGCTCTTCACCTGCTTCCTATTCTCTCTGCCCATGAAAGGTGGCTTATATCAACTGTCTCAATGGGCTTCCCTGCCTTCTTGCTTCCTATTGGATTTGATTGATGGACAGCATCACCAGGAAATTCAAAGAAGGGAGGGGAATAAAAGTGATATGTTTATTTCTTGTTTCTGTTTCCACATTCTGTTAACTGCTCCTCCTCTTCGTGCTTTTTGGCCTGTGGATAGTGACAGTGCCACCCTTACTAGCCTGAGAGAACAGCACTGGCCCCGATGGTTTTTAAACTCTTCTCACACCTTTGTAAATGTCTCTTTACTAACCATTTCCAAATTACTCATTTTGAAAGTACCATCTGTTTCCTGTCGGGACTCTAGCGGATATAACATTCCATGCAGTTGTTTATCCATAGACATATTCAATAATATTTATGCATATTATAAGTTTCATCTAAAAATAAATCAATGTTAAAATGCAGCATCTGAACCAATGTTAAAATCCAGCATCTGAACCATGAGGCAATGTAAGAATTGTCTGCATAACTGAACCATTTGTGGTTCAAAACAGTTGAGAATTACTGAATTGAAGCTGTTAAACTCTTGCATCACAACCTTTGAACACATAAGAGATCCCCAGTGCAGTGATTTCTAAGAGAATCTAACAATATTTAAACTGATACAGATCAAGAAAAAAAGGAAGTTATTTAGGGTCTCCAACAACTAAAGAAGATATATCAATAACAAGTTTATTGTGGCTTTTACCATGCCCTGGGTGTATATTAGCAGGAAACAGAAGAACTTAATCAGAATACACAGCTCCACTCAGTTAAATTTTTAACATTCTTTGAAACAGTGCCTGAAGTTGGGGACTCGGTTTGGGAATCCCAAGCACCCAGTAAAACAGTGCACCTTTCTCACCTCTGTAAGAGTGCCCCGACCTTGTCTTTTTCTCCTCTTAAGTTCACTTAGCCATGGCAATGGGGCATGTTATTCATGCTAGTAGCTTTTGTCGAAAATGAGAAGTGAAGGATTTGCTGGCACATATTTAATACCTAGGGAAGAAATAATGTTTACAGTCATTTCTACATAATGCTCAAAACACGTTAGGTTCAGCATGTCATATGAAACTACAGTCATGTGCCGCATAGTGAAGTCAACAACAGACTACATATATGATGATGGTCCCATAAGATTAAAGTAGAATTGAAAAATTCCTGTAACTTGGTGACATTGTAGCCATATTAACATTGTAGCTCAGTGTTACTGGCATGCATTACTAGCATGTTTGCGATGATGAAGGTATAAATCTACTGTACTGCCAATCATGTAAAAATATGTACAGTATTATTATATACAGTGCATAATACCTGAAATAATAATAAATGACTGATACGAGTTTATGTATTTACTATATTGTTATTTTTATCATTATTTTAGAGCTTGCTCTTTCTACTTATAAGAAAAATTACTGAAAAAACAGTATGCCATGTTACACCAATAACAGCCTCATACATCTCATGTTTGCTATGTCACTTGATTGGATCATCTTCTCTTGTGGTAAGCTTATGAAATCTACTGCTAATGTTGCCAGTAACAAAATTGAAAGTGATTAAAGACTATGAAGGTGAAAAATAAGTTATGATTATTGCTTGCTAGTCAGGCATGTCTCATTCCACCCTAGCTACAATCTTGAAGAACGGGAATAAAGTGACGGAAACTATAAAAGAATCTGCTTCATTGAAGGCAATGAGACTAACAAAAATTTGAGAAGGGCCTGTATCAGACATGGAGAAATTTCTGACCTGGATTGAAGACTAGACACAGAAGTATATCCCTCTCAGCACCGTCATGATCACAATCAAAGTAAAAATTTTGCAATGTTGAAAGAAAAGCCTGGACCCAAGTGTGATGTTAAATTTACTGCTAGCTCTGGGTAGTTTAAGCAATTCAAGAAGAGTTATTCATTACATAATGTGAAACCGAGTGTTGATTCTGTGAGTGCTGATATGAAGGCAGCTGAAGAATTTTTGGAAATGCCAGATAAGCTGATTGTGGAGGAAAATTACTTACATGAGCAAATATTCAATATGGATGAAACCTCTCTATTCTGGAAACCGATGCCTAAAAGGACTTTCACTTATAAGGAGTCCAAGTCAGGACCAGGCTTTTAAATACAAGATAAAAATATTGCTTAGAGGCTACAAGGCTACAAACTGAAATCCTTCTGATTTGGCACAGTGAGAACCCCAGGGCCTTCAAATATCAATAAGTACACACAGTCTGTGTACTACAGGAGCAATAAGGAGTCATGGATGACCCAGCTCCTCTCTCAAGATGCCCTCCTGAATTGCTGCGTCAACAAAATAGAGAAGTATAGTTTAGAGAATAACATACTTTTCAAGATTTTTCTTATTGTCGATAATGCTCCTGGGCATCTTCCTTTCATTGGTGATCTTCATCTCAATAACAAAGTGGCCTTTCTTCTTTCAAATACCATCTCTTTGATTCAACCAATAAGTCTAGGAGTTATAGCAGCTTTTAAGGTCTGCTATTTAAGGAGGACCTATTGCCTAGGCTATTGCTTTAACTGAAGAATACACTGAAAAGACAATGATGTATTTCCAGAAAGATTACAACACCAGTGACTGTATCAAGAACCTTGCTTGGACTTGGGGTGATATCACCAAAGAGTATATGAATGGCATCTGAAAAAAGACACTCAAGAGGTTCCGACTTCAAAGGATTTGCCAAGGATGAGGAAGTTGCAAAAATCAACTAGGCTGAGGTTGATCTGAAAAACAAGTTTAACCTGTGTATGGATGAAGATGACATTGAAAAGTGCCTGGAGGTGGTTCCTGAGGAATTGACTAAAGAGAAGTTGTTGGAACTGGAACAGGAACACGTAGCTGAAGAAGAGGAAAGGAAACTACAGGAGAAAAAGAAGTAGAACCCCTGAGAAAATTCGCAGTGAAGGAATGGCAGAAGCTTTTGCAGACTTCTACAAGATCCTTAAAAATTTTGAAAATGGGACCCTAACACTGAAAGGTTTTTCATTAATAGAGAGAAATGTTCATAAGTTGCAGTCAACTTACAAGCAAATCTATGATGAAAAAAAGAAACAAACCACCATGGACATATTTCTGAAAAGAGTGACCTCTCCTTAGGAAGAGCCTCAGGCAGGTCCTTCTGGAGATATTCCAGAAGAAGCCATCATTATCATAGGAGATCACAGGTCCATGTGCGTTATTGTCTCTGAAGACTTTCCAGTGAGACAAGATGTGGAGGTGAAAGACAGTAATATTGATGGTCCTGACTCTGTATAGACCTAGGCTAATCCAAGTGTTTATGTCTTAGTTAAAAAAAAAAGTTTAAAAGTAACAAATAAAAATTTTAATAAGTTAAAAATAGAAAAAAGCTTATAGAATAAGAATATAAAGAAAGAAAATATTTTTGTGTAGCTGTACAATGTATTTTATAAGCTGTTTTTAAGAGTTGAAAAGTTTAAAAAGTTTATAAAGTAAAAAAATATAGTAAGCTAAGGTTAATTTGTTATTGGAGAAAGAAAATATATATTTTTTCAATTGCAGTTGACATTAAATATTATTTTATATTAGTTTTAGGTGTACAACATAGTGGTTAGACATTTATCTAATTTATGAAATGATCCCTTAATTAGTCTAGTACCCACCTAGCAATATACTTAGTTGTTATATTATTGACTATATTTTTTATGCTGTACCTTATATCCCTGTGACTGTTTTGTAACCACAAATTTTAATTCTTAATCCCTTCATCTTTTTCACCAGTCTCCCCAACTCCCCTCCACCTGGCAACTTATCAGTTTGTTCTCTGTATCCATGAGTTGGTTCTATTTTGTTTGTTCACTTATTTTGTTCTTTAGATTCCACAAATAAGTGATATCATATGGCATTTATCTTTGTCTGACATATTTCACTTAGTATGATACCCACTAGGTCCATCTATGTTGTCACACAGGGTAAGGTTTCATTCTTTTTTTTTTATTTTTGTATGT
>NW_011888788.1:10879626-10884095 GCF_000151845.1 Pteropus vampyrus
TAGTTTTGTGAAAAATACCATTGGTATTTTGACAAGGATTGCATTGAATCTATAGATTGCTTTGGGTAGTATGGAAATTTTAACGATGTCCTTCCTATTCATGGGGACAGTATATGCTTCTATTTATTTGTAACTTCAATTTCTTGTTTCAGTGTCATAATTTTTTGAGTACAGGTCTCTTACCTTCTTGGGTAAATTTATTATAGGTATTTTATTTATCTGTTTTTTTTGATGCAATCGTAAATGAGATTGTTTTCTTAATTTCTCTTTCTGATAGTTTGTTATTGTTGTATAAAAACACAACCAATTTTGAATATTAATTTTGTATTCTGCTTTACTGAATTCATTTATCAGTTCTATTTTTTTTTTTTTGGTTGAATCTTTAGGGTTCTCTCTATATAGTATCATGTCATTTGCAAAAATAACAGTTTTACTTCTTCCTTTACAATTTGGATGCCTTTTTTTTCTTGTGTCATTACTGTGGCTAGGATGTCCAATAATATGTTGAATAAGGGATTAAAGTGGACGTCCTTGTCTTGTTTCTGGTTATAAGGAAAACACTTTTAGCTTTTCCCCATTGAGTATTAGGTTAGCTATGGGTTTGTCATATATGATCTTTATCATGTTTAGGTATGTTCCCTCTATTACCACTTTGCTGAGAGTTTTTATCATAAGTGAATGCTTAATTTTGTCAAATACTTCTTCTGCATCTATTGATATAATAATATGACTTTTATCTTTCAGTTTGTTAATGCGGTGTCTCATATTAATTGATTTGCGGATGTTGAACTAACATTGCCTCCCAGGAATACATTCAACTTTATCATGGTGTATGACATTTTTCACGTCTCGCTGAATTTGGTTTGCTAATATTCTGTTAAGGATTTCTGCATATATGGTCATTAGAGATATTGGCCTATAATTTTCTTTATTTGTAATGTCTTTGGTTTTGGAATCAGGGTAATGGTGGTCTCATGGAATGAACTTGGGAGGCTTCCCTCGTCTTGAAATTTTTGGAATAGTTTGTGAATACTTTTTTGAATGTTTAGTAAAATTCATCTGAAGCCATTCGGTCCAGGACTTTTGTTTGTTGGGAGTTTTTTGATTACTGATTCAATTTTGTTTGTAGTAATTGGTCGGTTCAGATTTTATGTTTCTTCTTGACTCAGTCTTGAAAGATTGTATGTTTCTAGAATGTACGCATTTATTCCAGATTTCCAATTTGGTGGCATATAATTGCTCATAATATTTTCTTATAATCCTTCATATTTCTGTGGAGTCAGCTATTACTTATCCTCTTTCATTTCTGATTTTATTTATTTGGGTCCTCTCTTTTTTTTGATGTGTCTGATTAAGGGTTTATCAACTTTGTTTATCTTTTCAAAGAACCAGTTCTTGTTTTCATGAGTCATTTATATTGTTCTTTTTTTTTTAGACTCTATTTCATTTATTATTATTATCTTTATTATTTTCTTCCTTCTATTCAATGTGGGCTTTGTTTGCTGTGCTTTTTTAGTTCCTTTAAATGTAAGGTTGGATTGTTTATTTGAGATTTTTCTTGTTTCTTAAGATAGGTCTGTATCACTAAGAATTTACCCTTAGGAATGCTTTTGCTGTGTCTCATAGATTTGGGGTTGTTCTGTTTTTATGCTGAATTTTCTCAAGATAACTTTGATTTTTTTCCTTGATCTTATCGTTAACCCATTTATTGTTTAGGAGCATGCTATTTGGCTTCCATTTGTTTGTGTATTTTTCACTTTCTTTTTTTGGAATTGGTCAGAGAAGATGCTTTATATTACTTTATTTTATTTTATTTTATTTTTTTTGTGGCCTAGCATGTGATCTACCTTGGAAAATGTTCTACGTGTACTTCAAAAGAATGTACATTTTGCTGCTTTGGGTAAAATGCTTTAAAAACATCAATTAATTCCAGTTGTTCTAGTGTATCATTTAAGGCTGCTGTTTGTTGATTTTCTGTTTGGAAGGTCTGGTCATTAGTGTTAATGGGGGGTTAAAATTCCCTACTATGACTTTATTGTTATTGATCTCTCCCTTTATGTCCATCAATATTTATATATTTAGGTGCTCCTGTGTTTGGTACAGAAATGTTTTTGTGTTATATCTCTTTTTTTGATTAATCTCATTATCATTATGAAATGTCCTTTGCTTCCTTTTATAGCCTTTGTTCCAAAATCTATTTCATCTAACATAAATATATCTACCCCAGATTTTCTTCATTTTCATTTGTACAAAATATCTCTTTTCATCTCTTTACTCTCATTCTGTGTATGTCTTTAATCTGAAGTGGGTCTCTTGTAGACAGCATATGAATGGGTCTTGTTTTCTTATCTATTCAGCTACCCTATGTCTTTTGATTGGAGCATTTAATCCATTTACATAAAAGTGATTATTGATAGATACATAATTATTGCCATTTTATTGGTCATATTTATGTTTTATTTCCCCTTTTTTTCCTTAAAGAATTCCCTTTAACATTTCTTGTAATACTTTAGCTTTTTCATGTTTTAGAAGCTCTTTATTTTACCTTCGATTTTAATTGATAGCCTTGCGTACCTGGTGGCGTGTGGGAGAGGCCATGCTGTGAACTGAGGCAGGCTGTTACCAGACATTGCCCAAGGCAGCTCAGGAAAAGGCCTAGTGCATCCCAAGGCCTGCTGCTACCTGCCTTTTGCCTTTTGTCCCTGAAGCTCAGCCACTGAAAGCCTGTGCGGTATGCAAGTTGGTTGAAGTAGAGTCTCAGTGAAATCACTAGGTTGGGTCCTGTGGCGTTCAGGTTTGCACAAGCGCTGAGCCTGGGGCCACTCAGCAAAAACCTTGGAGCGCTCTGAGGCCAGCCACTGCTCACCTGGAGCCTGTGTCCCCTGAGAGTTGTCTAAGAAAGACTGCAGTGCAGGCCAATGCCTGCTGCCTTCTGCTGAAAGAGCCTCAGGAGGTGCATGAGTTGGGTAAGGTGGGGTCTCAGAGAGTCACTAGGCTAGAGCGAGCAGAGTTCACCAGGCCAATGCAGCTTCAGATTTGGCCATGTGGAAGGAGGGCTCAACATAGGGCCAACGGTTACTGTCTCTTTAGTCCTCACCTTAAATCCATACAACTCAGTCTTTCCCTGTATGTATCTGGAGCCTCTCAAGCTGCTGTCAAGAAAAATGTTTTAAAAATTAATTTAGTGTAGCATAAGTATACACTGTTCATAAAGTCAGCAATAGCGTACAGCAATGTCCTTGGCCTTTACATTCACTCATTACTCACTGTCTGATTCAACATGGTAGGTATCCTATACAAGTGTACCAATTTTAATTTTTTATGTGGTATTTTTATTGTGCCTTTTCTACATTTAGATATGTTTAGTTACGTTAATGCCATTGTGTTATAATTGTCCATAGTATTTGATATAGTGATATGGTATATAGGTTTGTCACCTAGGAGCAATGTAAGTGCCCTGTATATTTGTACAACAGCAAAATCACCTAACGATGCATTTCTCAGACATCTCCCTATTGTTAAGTGACACATGATTGTATTGTGAAACCTGGCTTTCTTCTTTGATTTACTTCTTAAGTAAATTTATAAATTATTCTGATAAATTTATAAATCACATGTGTTAGGGTTCATACATGTGAAATATGAGGTTGTATCCTAGCAGAGAAAGATCTTCATTATGCACAAATTTAGTTTATACAAAATAGCTTCAAACTAGTTGGTTTATTCTGATATTCTCTTGGTTGATTTCTCTCCAGACCAGTTTTTTTTTTTTCTTCCTGATAACAGCACAATTTTGGACTGTCTACCAAAATAGCTGTGAAAAATGATCTTATTATTACTGAAAGAACTTCATTATATTGAAGTGCTTTTCTGAAAAATATTCTAAAACATGAAAAATGGCCATCAGAACAGGAGAGCAAGATTTCTAAGAGAGTTCTGTTCTTCCTGCTCTGAGGTCCCTCTTCCATTACCTATGCCTCTCCCCTTCACTTCCTGAATAGCAGAACATTTTATAAGTCCAGACTTCCCCTATGGGTAATGCCCTCTCCTCAATGTCCTTTTTTTTTGAGAATATATTTACTCTCAATACTTCAAGTACTCACTTAAGTAAGTTATATATTAAAACGTTTTCTCCTTTATCTCTTATATTTCATGTGGTTTTAATCTTTGGCCTTCTCAAACTCCTCCTAGAACAAGGTAGAATAACGGTACATAAAGCAAAAATTAAAAAAAAAATTCAAATGAGCTGATTTGTAGTAAGAGACAACCTATTTATGGATGATTTAAAAATGTATCTTTGAATCTCCCCATGTGGATGACTTCTAAAACAGTAACTGTTACCTCATGCTCTCTCTCTTGAACACAAGTTCTGCAAAGAGAATGGTTCTGGAAAACTGTTTCATGCCCAAGTCTTTTATCATTTCAGATTCAACATAACCAAGATCGAACTCAAAGAAAACTTCCTCTTA
>NW_011888788.1:10886955-10887692 GCF_000151845.1 Pteropus vampyrus
ATATTTTTTTTCTTCTTAAAGAAGTCTCTCCAACATTTCTTGTAATACTGGCTTGGTGGCGATGAACTCCTTCAGCTTTTTCTTGTCTGGGAAGCTGTTTATCTGTCCTTCACTTCTAAATGATAGCTTTGCTGGGAAGAGTAACTTTGTATATATTTTAACTCATTTGTATCAGGGTAGTTTTAAATGAAAAAGTTATTCTAAATGAGTTACTTAGAGATCCATACAGTTATATTTATTTATTATGAGACCTGGAGTTAGAGGTTTTAGGGTATTGGTCATTAAGTTTCCCTATTATTCTATCTCTGCACCCACTTCAATTCTGAGTATATGGCAAGACTGAATTTACTGGAGCACTGTGATTAGGTAAAGTATATGCCCAATTTTGGCCAATGAGTTGTGATTAGAAGTTGCTAAGAATATCATTGCCATGTAAGACCAGTTCTTTGCCATGAAGACCATCAGTGACCTGGATATTGGCCACTCTAGTAGCCTGGATCCCACAATAAAAATAACATGAAACAGAGCTATGGCCAACTCTCACTGGACATGTACTCAGCAAAGGAAAAAAAGAAAAAGATCTTTGTGGTTTGAAACCACTGAGATGAGAGCATTGTTCATTATGACTTCATAATCCAGCCTCTGTTGACAGAGACACTTAGTGTGATTCTGGCTTTAAATCTCCCTGACTATATGTCCTTATGTAGGTTAATTAATCCTCTCATTTTTTTTTTCAC
>NW_011888788.1:10887742-10888671 GCF_000151845.1 Pteropus vampyrus
CTTCTCTTTGACTGTCCACATATACTAGGTTTCCAAATCCTGGATTCTTCCTTTGAATGACCTTAAAATCATCCTTCTTCTCCAGTCCAGTTGTTTATTTATTTATTTAATCCCAGGTCACTGTCCCCTCACTGGACTATCATAATATCTGCCCAGCTAGGCTTCCTATCTCCTTTTCCCACCTGAATTGTAAGTTACTTAATTGTAGGTCTTTATGTCTCACAACTTTCTAGCCTTGGCATATGCTTCCTTTCTGAAAAGGACTTTATTAATCAGACTCTTGATCCTGCTAGTTTTAAAATTTTGTCAACTATACTTCAATCACCTGCACCTGATTAGCAGCTGCTGTTACATTTCCTAAAATAGAACATCTTTCTATATGTCTCTTTGATAACTCACTACATTCATTCTTGCCCTTGGCTTAAAATAAAACACCGCTTATCAGTGTGCTTTGTTCATGATTATCTGGCAGCCCAGGCATGATATTTAATGGAATTGATGTCTTTTATTTTCTAATGAATGTTATATCATCATTATTTAGAAATTTTTCTACTAAATTGACATCTGATTAAGGACAGGTTATTGAGGTTAAAAGCCGGTGAATGTTTGAAGACAATTGTTTATAGTATGTACCATGCGGTGTGGTAAGCTATCTATAGGCTGCTACTGGCTTTTCTGTCTGTTAATGTTCTGTTCTTGAAGTGGCTAAGTGGGCAGTGAGATGCTCAACTTCAATGTTTCTTTCTACCTACTGAAGGACATATCACTTACTGCCTACAATAATCTAATGAAATCTAAGTGAGTAAAAAAGAAAAACGGGACTGGATACTTTTATAGAGTTATATAAGATAAATGAGTATGATACACACACACGGTCCCATATGTATATTAAATATTTTTTTTATATTTTAATTATAGTTGGTGTACAA
>NW_011888788.1:10891418-10932431 GCF_000151845.1 Pteropus vampyrus
AAAATGTTATGCAAATAAAGTAATTACATACATATAAGATATTTTTCAATGGTACAATTTAGGAACTTAAAACTATTCTTAATTTTAAAAGCAATTTATGCTGTTGGTAAATATAAACAGTAAACAAGGGTAAAAGTGTAAGCAAAAATATTCCTTTCCAACCTCAACCCATTACCTACATTCTCAATTCCAAGAAACTACTTTTGAAAGTTTCTTGTGAATAAGCATAAAAGTATATTTTTATGCATAATGTTTTCAACTTTTTTGATCACTTTAAAATATATTGAACATTTTTCTCATTTTTCTTATTAATGGTTTCATAATACTCTGCTGGATAAATGAACCATACTTTATATCACTTATCAATCAAAATTTTTTTCTTTGAAAGAATGAGTACTACTTACCACTTAATACAACTTCAATCATTTTTTTAAATGTACAAAAGAAGGAGTAGAAACAAAATAATAGTAATATTTATGACCTGGGAGTGCAAACATTGGTGCCTGTTGAAACCAGGGAAATGAATTAATAAAATCAGAGATATGGGAAGTAGAAAGTTATTGGGAGGAGAGAAAACAAGAGAGAGGGAAAGAAGTGGAGAGAGAGAGAGAGAGAGAGAGAGAGAAAAGAGAAGAGGGAAGAGAAAGAATTGTTGCCACTGAGAAAGCACATGCCTTTTAAAGACAGCAGCTGCTACTCAACTAAAGCCCACAGTTTTCACCATCAGTTCTATTTCAGCATTCACAAATATGATTTTTCAAGAGAATTAAGAAATCACAATATTTGTATGTATGGTTTTGATTTTTTAACATCAGAAACTAAATCAGAATTTTAATTTTTAATGCACAAGCCAAATTAAATTTGGGGTGACAGGCAACTGGGTATAGTCATCTTCTCTTAAAATGTTCAACAGAGGCACAGAGTTTGATCGTATCTTAAAGAAATTAACTACATATTATGATCTCGCCAACATGATACAGTGTGTTTTGTACCATGGAAGCTTTTCCTGCCTCTAATTATGTTTTTCAAACCTGCACAACCAACCAATTACAGAAATCCTTAAAGAACACTCATTTAGTGTAATTTTTGTTCTACCTCTGTCCTGTGCTCTAAAGCACTGAGAATTATATGAAAGGAGCTTTCAGTGACTCTCTTTAACTCGCCATTTACCCACTCCTTTTATATCAGGATCAAAATGGAGATATGCATACTAATTTGGAGGCAACTTGACTTCTGTATGGTACTGCTTAAAAGGCCCTTGGTACAGCACATGACATTGGTATAAAAGCAAATATTTTATTAAAGTGTTTTCAATAACACACAGTTTGGTTTTTTGTTTTCTCTTATTTGATTAGTTGTTCAGTATAAACTTTGATCAATCACAAACGTAAAAATACTCATGCATGAAAATTGACAAGGAATTCTAACATTTGTTGTCCATTTATATTGGTTCTTCTTCTTGTTAAATGTGATCTAAAACTAGATAGCTGCAGATTGCACACTTTTTAAAATAGTGAAATGCTGGCTCTACAGAGTGTAAAATTAATTTTACACTAATTCATAAAATTAATCATGTATCTCAGAGGAAGGGGGGCTTTTGAAAGTAAAACCAATTTCATTCATCTTATCAGGTTGAATGTACACTTATATTTATAAGTTAAAATGAAGACAACTCTTTGTTAACCCAAAGTGTGGTCAAGATTTGGAAGTTGTTTTTATATGAGAGGATTCCATTATGAAACATAAATTTATGGTTGAATAGAGTTTTTGTTTCATTCGATTTGGATGCTGAGAAATATCTTTTTTTTTTTTTAATATGTCTGAATATCTCTTTCTTTCCAAATGTGGTAATTTTCAGGAGTCTAATAATAACTGAAATTTATTTTTAAAAACCTGCCAAGAGGACCCACTTTTCTGTCTCATTTAACCAATATAACTATTAGATTTAATCTGTTTAGTTGGGGAAAAATTAGTTTGTGACTGCAAATGGCTGTCTGCATTAATTATATCCAACTGAACAGAGTAATTTTTAGAACTTTTATTACTATCAATTTTTCTTTGCTTGGTTAAGTTTCTCCCCATGTGTTTCAGAATCAATAGTAGGATATATGTATGTGTGTGTGTGTGTGTGTGTGTGTGTGTGTGTGTGTTTGTATATACTATCTCTTAAGATAAAAAGTGCAAATCAGGCAGAGCTTGAACCTACCTTAAAGAACATAACTACATATTATGACTTCATCTGCATGATGTGTTTCATACATATAAATATTTGAAAATATCTATATAAAAAATGTGATTATAAGGGATGCCGGCAAGTAAATAATATGTAGGGCTGGGTACTGGCAAGTCTGAAACACATGGGGTGAAGTTCCTGGGTGTCTCCCTTAACTAGACTGATGACTTCCCGAAATAAAGGCTTCATTTCCCAACCTCTCTTGAAGCTGTTTGTGACCATGTGACTACGTTCTGACCAGCAGCATGTAGACAGAAGTGATATACATAGCTGCTAGGTGATATGCCCACAGTAATGGTATGTATAGTTCTTCTTCCACTCATACTACTTGGTTCAATAGTAAATAATTTTTGCATGGTCATAACTATGTAATTTTTGCTCACTAGTTTTTTGTTTCTTTATCAAGGGATAACTTAACGAGAACTAAATCATGGTTATTTAAATATTTTAAATATTAAATAAATGGTAACACTGAAACTAATTATAAAGTGGGGGGCCAAATACTATGTATAGTTGATTCTATAGCAAAGTTGATACTACAGCAAAGAAGGATTATACATTTCAATTAAATGTACAATCAAGAAGAGGAGAAATAATAATATAACTTTTAAATATCAAGAGAAAAAGGTTGATGCTGAGATGGGGATAGTAAAAACTAATTGTCTGTTTGTTTGTTTAATGGGAACCAAGATAAATCAAGAAGTAGAAGCCTAAATTCATCACAGAGAGTTGTATGGTTACCTGAATAACCTCAAACAGAAAGCATTGAAGGTGTTGCCTCTGGTGAATGAAATGAGATTGATGATGGGGTATATGAGTGAGAGACTTCTGTGTTTCATTTTATGCCTTGCCATACCTTATATTTTTTAATATGTGTATGTCCTAGCTTGATATAATGCTATCAATAATAATAATAACTTATATAGCTATAACCAAGCTTTAAAAATAATGTTATCCAAATTTTATCGATGTAACTAACGTTTCTCTACATAACAGGGTGTATGTGCATGTAATATGTCCATCTGATTCCCTACATTTTATTACAGGAATATGGACTGTTTTCCATGTTTTCTCTTTTATAGGATATTTATAGGAAAAATAAGTATAAAGTAAACATTTCTTTTTAGTTAAAAAGTTCTGAAGCCCATGACTAGATGGGATGCTCTCCTCTCTGTGCTCATCAGAATAATTCAAAGGTCAAACATATTCTGGTTTATTTGGCTTATTCTGGTCAAATAGGCAAGGCAGGCTGCACCTGAAGCATTGACTAATTTCTCAGAGGCCATATATGGCCTTCTACTCAGGAGCTCTCTTACGCAGGTAACTATTAACCTTTTCCTATTATGACACCAACCATATTTTATATATGTATAGATATATAATGTTGTGGGCATAAATGAACTCAGTTAGTTCTTGATGTTTCACAGTGGAGACAGGTTTGCTTAGAAAGTAGGTGTTCGGTGTAATTAGGACATTTGTAGTCCATTAACTGCCATTTCTTGTCCATCTTTTCAACTCCTCCACTTTCCCTGTGGCCTTTTACTTATGGAACCTGAATGTTGCTGAATAGCAGGACTCATGGGACAGAATGGACAGAGTCAGAATCAAGTACTATTTTCTTCTTTTTCTGGGATGAGGGGGATTCTTTCAGTTTTATTCAGGGGAGATGATTCTTCCTCTGCCTTTTGAAGAAAACTTTTCTGCTGACCCCTAAAAAATAAAGTATCATAACATCGTTTATCAGAACAATCACAGTCTCAATTCAGAATTTACAATGTTGAGTTGTATGTATCAAAACTCTAAATTGGATTTAAAGTTTCCTTTTCTGTCTTTTACCAATGTAAGGCCTGCTATGGGCTGGCTGCTTAAGGTGAAGGAAGGGCACACTCTTTGTGATTTTACCAGAGGAAGGGAGGGGAATTTAGAGGGGTAAGGGATGTAGAAAAGGTCTTTCTTGACAGTTGGCCTTATGCTCTTAAGGTTTCTTCAGAGGTCCCAAAACTTTGGTTTGCCCCTTGATGTTTATTTGACCTGAGTGGTTTTATTCTATTTTAACAGTCACTCATTTCTCAATAGGATTGACAGATAAAATGCAGAAGTCCCAATTAAATTTGAATATCAGATAAACAATGAATGATTTTTTAACATGAGTATGTCCCAAATATTTTATGGAACATATGTACATTAAAATTTTATTTAATTTTTATCTGAAAATTTAACTTGACGTCCTGTATTTCTTTTTGCTAAGTCTGGCAACTCTAGGTGGAAGGGCCTATTTAAAGGGTGACTGCTCTTTTGAGCCAACCAAATCTAGATATTTTATCATGCTATGTTCTAGTACCAAAGTAATGTTTTGTTTTGTTTTGTTTTTTTTCTCTGTGTCAAACACCTTAACACAAATTTGTGTTAAGGCCAAATACCTTAACACAAATATAACCTCTCGAAAGGACTTCATGGACCGACTGGGTACAGATTGTGAAACTTTCTCTTTTTTATGTTAAGTATCTGTCACCAAAATTCAACTCAAACATTAAACAATTACGACATTTCAAAAATCGTCCTGGTACTGCATACGATAGAGTTGTTTCAGCCAACTAAAGCATAAACTCATAACAAGCAGTAGTTGTAAGGAAGTAAACTTTTCTGCATCTCAGTCAGTATCTAGAAAAATAAGATAGTAGATTCTTTATGAATATTTGGTGACCGACTTATATGGTTATCTGTGGTTCTATTATTTAATAATTTCCCCAATTTAAACTCTAATATTGCTTATCCATTACTACTGCATCCGTATAGTATGAGAATTATAAGCACAACTAAAAGAATACTGAAAGTACATCATGATTAAGTGAGTCCTAGCAATTAATGTATTTTGAGGTGAGCTACAATGACACTGATTGTTAGAGCAAACCCTTGTTTCCATTATTGGGGCAATAGAATTTTGTTTCTTTAGGAATATTAAAAAGGCAACTCTGCCTCAGAATGGATAGTTTATCCCCTCTTCCTATTCCTATCAGACTCATTATGAGCAAAGTCCATTTCTATCAGTTTGACTCATTATTCTTCACAAAATTTAGAGCTGAGTAGTTTTACTCAACAGATAGGAATTTCATGTGATTTCTCAAGGGTACTCAGAAAATTTGCAATGGAGAACATAATTTTTTAAGAAAAAAAAAAAAACAGTTTTTAAGGCTCTTTGTCTCTAACAACACTTTTTTGGCTAACCAATTTTATGTAGCCAAAAAGGTACAATGGATGTAGTTACGTAATTTATTTTCAATGAATTAAAATAATGACTCTCTAAAGCCTGTGGTATATCACTATGTCAGAAAAAGACAACACTAGAAAAATTAAAACTTTTTCTTCTCTATATTATATTAAAGTCAAATATAAATATGACTGCTGCCATCTCCCCAAATGAGAGTGCAAAATATTCTCATAAAAATATGTGATGAAAAATACTAATATATACATATCCAAAATGCCTTCTGTTACTATTCATTTTACATCCTCGTGAAGGAAATAAGTAGCTTTGCTTTCCTTAATCCAGTTAGAAAGAAACTAAGTACTGTGTTTAAACCGTGTTTTAAGTTGGTTAAACTGGAGTTACATTTCCCAGAATCCTCTTCCCTGTACAGTTCTGGTTAGAGTTGACCAAAAGAGGAATTTAGAAGATAAAAGTGAAGCAGCGGCCACTGCTCTCTGAAGGTTGTCATTGTTAGATGTGGTGACAGACAGTCACAGAGATGCCAGCAATTCCCTGCTTAGCCTCTCTCTCTCCTCTACTCTGTATCTCGTTCCTTGTCCCATCCGCGTGCCCTGTTGACCAAGCCTGGCCTGAGGGCCACCACCAGAGGCTTGACCACAGACCCACAGAGGCAACAGTCACATAGAAGCAAGTTTCTCTCTCCACAAGCCTTCTTTTACAGTCCTCTTTTGGTGGCCGGGCATGCCTCTTCTCAGATTGATTGTCATAACTTCTTTGGTTTTCTGACTTTCCACAGCATCTTTATTTCTCTAGCTTTTCCCACAACTATATAGCTTCTAGTAACTAAAACAAGTCTCCTATCCTATAGCTTCATGTGCTAAAAGGTCAGAGTATTCCCGAAGCCTGGCTCACTTGAACATCAAAGTTCCCTTTTAGAACCAGCCCACCTTCGAAGTAGCTAACTTTCATTATGCAATAAACTGTGCCCCCACTGCAGGTAAACTTGAGAAGTTGATGGTTTACATTTGAACGTAATAACCAAATATGCATTAGCTGTGTACTAATGAGTAATGGGAACTTCTTGAGAAAGAGAATCTCATCTATAAGCCAGTTTACAAAGCTTGGCCTCATTAAAACACAGTGATTTTAACTTGTGTGGAGGTGTTGCTGCTAAAATTGAGTTGCAGGCACCTTGTATGAGTGAAAGCTCAGAGAAATTAATCCAATAAAAGTCAAAATGGTATGAAATTGCTGTTGGAAGGTGGGGGCAAAATCTTTACAGCCTGTAATTTAAAAGGCCCTGACACTTGAAATGGCATACACTTGGATATTTGGATTATTTCCCTCTTTGGACTGTTGGAATCAATTTTGGAGACAACCCTCATTTCTCACTGTTCAGGATTCTGTCAGTGCCCTGCCCACACACTTGGCAGTCACCTGTGAAAGCCTCTGCCTATAATAGCTGGGTCTCTGCCTGAGGGTTTTCACCCGGCAGTGGGAACCTGTTGTACACATACAGGCAAAACCGAAATGCTGGAGAGTAATGCCCTGGAGGCAACCAGAAATCGGTGGATATTTACCCCAGCTTTCTCCTCACTTCTCTCGTGGGATGACTCTGAGGCACATGTCCCACACTGTTGCCCAGAGCTCCCCAGTGGGATTGAGTTCTAGTTGCCCACAGTGGCAACGTGCTTGATAACAGACCCGGTGCCGGCTGCCCTCTTTCTCGCCTCACTTCCCCACTCCCCTACTGGTGTTCCCTGGGACGCCCTCCAAATACAACACTTGTGTTTTGAGTCTTTGTCTCAAAGTCTGCTTCTGATGAATTAAAAATAAAACCTTTTCATGGCTCTTAGCCAGCTCTGGCTCTTTCTGGCTATTTGATTTTATTGAGGATTTGTTTATGATGTTAAAACCTGTATTGAGTAAAAAGAAGAAAAGGGGGAGGGCTTTGCAGGTAAAACAAGGATATCTAGCTAAAAAAGTACACTAAGGTATTAAATTAGAAGTTTCCATGGAAGCCTCAAAATGAATTTCAGGCCCCAGAGACTGTTATGAGATCCAGAGAAGGTCTGGAAGAGCCTGTCTCTCATTCTAAGCCTAATGAGAGGGGCTTCAACAGAACTCCTTAGGAGCTTTGATGTGTGCTTCTGCAGATAGAGAGACACAATGGACTGGCACCTGCCTCCTCTCTAGAAAGGTAAGAGGTAGAGAGCTGGCAGCTTGCTCCTCTGAAAGCAGAATAAGGACAGATGCCACAGTCTTGGGCTTGCCTAGCATCCCAGTGGTAATTTGATAACATACCTTATATTGGCTGACAAAGAATGTGAGGAAGTTTCCGGTGGAATGAACTTTGGCCTCGTGTGTGTGAGAGAGGCAATGCTCGTGTTTTCTTAAGTCCTGAAAATAGGGACACCTAAAAGGGTAACTGGCCTCAGCAGAAAGAGGCTAGATTAAATAACTTGGTTTCTAGCTGTTAAGAACTAGAATTGTTGGATTTAGCAAACGTAAATACAGAACACTAAGTTAAATTAAAATTTTATCTAAATAATTATTATACACATTACATATATATATATTAATGTAAGTATATACCATGCACTTTTTAAGATATATTCATGTATAATAGTAATTCATTATTTAGCTGAAATTCAAATTTAACTAGATATCTTGTATTTTATTTAGCAATCCTACTTTAACCTCTCTCCCAGTTCCCAAGAAGACTGTAAGTAAAGTAATTGAGAAAATGAAGTATGTGGTGTGATTCTGGCAAAAGAAAATTCTTAGAGTAGAAGATGAAGACTTTGCTAAACTCCCAAACTGAGCTAAAAGGTGAATAAAAACTTAATGCTTAACCTAATTATTTTTTTCCTTTTAATTAATTAATCAATCTATTCAACGCATATGTATTGAGTGCTTACTATATGTCAAGCAGTTTTAAGCACTGGGCAAACGGCAGTGAAAAATGCAAGCCAAGTTCTTGACATCATAGAGCTTTCATTCTAGTGATGTATATACTTGGCAAACAAGGGAGCCTGTGAATCTTTGAAGCAGGTGATGTTTCCAACTTCAGCCTTCTCAGTTTTTGCCTCCCTGCCCTGTAGTGTCTGCTTAGTGCTTCCCCTAGGACACCTCAAAAAGGAGAACCTTGAGTATCACGACCATTGCTCTAACTCACTGAGGTCTATTTGCAGATGGTATTTGAGTGAAGAATCCTTGACTAGACCTTGTGGTATAAATATGATTTTTATACCTTATTCTATTCCTAAAAAGATATGAAGTAGCATGACTCATGCAATTTCATCTCCTTCACTCATTCATTTTTTTGCTTTATTCAATCAAGAAAGAGATAAATAAGTTGTGATGGTGGTGGCTCATAGATAATAGGGCTATGATTCTGGATATGGTGGAGTAAAGGAAGCACAAAGACCTCTATGCAAGAAGCCATCAATTTTGAGAACTCCAACTTGTCATATCATCATATATAATACTGTTAAGAAAAACATAAAAAGGGAGAAACAGGAAATACTGCAACTCCCTTTTGTAGAATTTAATAACAATTTTGCTTCCTCCTTACTTCCCTAAATCTCTCTAACACCCTCTGTGAGGGACACAAAATGAAAATAAATATAGATACTGAATTTCAACCATGTGTAGACAGAACATGTAATAAAAGATGCTGCCCATCAAGAAAGAATATATTGGGTTTAATATGACTGGTTGGGGAAATCAGTTCTGTCTACTGTGGCTGATTGTCCATTTTTAACTTGACTCTCATATTTCAAGTGAAGTACCTTTGAGGAGACTATTATAGTTTTAATGTTTTATTCTAAAAGAAAGTATTAGGACAGTTTGTATTCACAAAGAAATATACTTCAAAGTAGGTGTCTGAATTAATCTTAGAAATCTATATTATTATGTATTTGTGTGTGTGTATGCACATGCATGACTGTGTTTAGATGTTTCTCAATGTTGCTCTTATACAAAATGCTACTTGAACAGGAAGTCAGTTTGATGTTTTTTTCCTTATGCTAACTATTCCCTTTGCTCTGTGTGTCCCCACCCCCTTCCCACTCATCAGTGATAATACTCAGTTGTTTCTTAAGGGAAAAACGTTAAGTTGTATACTGTAGGCAAGGTATGAGAAATCAGATCTATCTCTGACAGGTCGGAGCTGCTCCATAATCCATGATCCATAACCATGATTCCATTTCTAAGATTTTACCAGTTAGTAGTCCCTACATGGTCTTTCGGTTCAAATTTCATTTTCCTTAGAGGTGAGAAAACAGATTCACAGATACTAAAGTTCCTTGTCTAAGTTTGCAAGGACGGATAGTAACAGTCTTTGAAGCTAGTATTTTAGTCACTACAACCTGCTTCCTCCTTTTTAGAGGATGGGTGTGCATATCAGCAGCCTATATGCACATGGAGAACACACAAGAAGGGACCTACCAGAGTTGACACCCTGGTATCTTCTTCAAAGTAGGAGGTGAGAAAATGATCTACTCCTCTAACCTTCTCCAGGATTGACACTGATCATGTCTCTGGGTGATTTTGGAGGCAAAGGTAGGAGTTATGAGGCCACCCCAGAACTACCATGTCCATAGGAACCTCGGATGGGTGAGGCCTGCTCAAATGTAGATTATTTTATATAATTCAGAGTCACTGAGTCTGTTGACTCAGACTTTTGATGAGGTACATAAGCCCTGCCAGTTAGGTTCTAGGTCTACTGTTTTTCCTTTTTATACCTTTCACACTGAGGTTCTTATAATTCAGTCTCCTAATAAGTTCTAATAGGTTTCATTATTTTGTTGACTATACTGATCAGTTAAGGAAATAACTTCCCATTACACTCAGCAAGACAGCACGCTTAGCCTTAGTGTCACGTGAACTTGTTTGTAAGTTTTATAATTATTCAAGAGAGTTGTTGTGGCATAAGAACTCTGGATTAAGCCTGAGTGATGCTGGCATGAGAACAAGTGTGAGAACAGACTTCAACAGCCAAGTAGCACATCCAGTCTTCTACTGCATAAAATTAACTATGTGTACTATATGAATAGCTATGTATGCCATTTTATAAGTAGATGGTAAATGGAAATTTAAAAAAAAAATTGCTCCGTTTTCCTCAGCATTTCCATGCATGAGGACAAGTCTTGACAATACCTTGGAGGATTGTTAATTTGGGCTTAGGTTGAACCATGCAATTCCTCTTGTCCCAACATGACTAAACTACCTCTTTAGATTTCATAATTGGAAAAAAACATAATATCTGCATTCATTCCTCTGGCAACCAGCTAGTGGTGTGATTGCATTACTTTTTCAATCAATAAATATCATTACTTTTGTCTTTATTAATTACATCATGGTGATTTTTTCTATAATATTATTTTAGAGTAATTAATGTATATTTTATTTTCTCTCATTTAAACGTATAACACATGGCTATATGTCTACCATTTTATTCCCTAAAAGTTGCAAAAATTTCTCCTCTAAATGAATTTTGTTTAATATTATATTACATTATAAAATAAGAAATATATTCCAGAGAAGAAAAGTTTTAAATAATGCTTATGTATTAGTTAGCCATTGCTACATAGGAAAAAAAAAAAACACTGTAAGAAATTTATTGGTGTAAAACAATAAGCATTATTTTTTACTCATACATTTGTTATCTAACTGAGGCAGTTCTGCTTCAGACTTGAGGGTTGATTTTAGTCTGCTCTTTATTTTGGAGGCCAGGCTGGGTTCAGTGGCTACCCAGGGCAGGGTCTTCTCATCTTAGAGGTTAGAAGCTCCCAGAGGAAAAAAGTAAAAACAAGATGCCTCTTAAGACCATGCGTAAGACTGGCACAATGTCGTTTCTACCCACTTTCCATTGGCCACAAAAAGATATGTGATGAAGACTAACATCAATGACACCAGAAAAAATGCTTCTTCCATAATCACATGTTTAGCTTTAAAAATATAGTGAATTATAGCGTCTCTTATTTAAATCTAAGTTTAAAATTCATGAAATGTTACTTAAAATAATAATTCTATACTATAGTCAAATTTCAAAACCAAAGATATAGAAAATTGAATGAAAGTATCAAGTTTGACAGGCTGTTGTCCATTTTATACTCTTCAGATTTTATTTCCTATTTTTTTTTTCGAGTCAGAATGAAGCTCTCATAGTGCAGAGAAAGTTGATTCAGAATTTCATCAAGCTGAACTTTTTAAATGCTTTATTAAACTGAAGATTGTTCAAACTCAGTTAAATTTATAACATTATACTGTTGTTTTAATATTTCTAAGACAAATGTATTAAAATATAATTTTATAGTTTACCTAATTACTGATCATTATATGTAGTAAGATTTTTTTAGATTGTTTTTTTGAAATTTATTATTAAAAGTTTTTTAGATGGCTGTGCTTTTTCAAGCTCTGTATAAACATTGTATACACATTTACATATGGACATAATTGATTTTTTAAAAATGTATCAATTGGTGATGAAGATTGAATGGGAGTAAGTGATAGTTATATGTGAAAAAAAATTTATGAATCCATTCTCTAGAAAACTATTCTTTTAATACATATTTTACCTATTGAGAAATCTGACTCTCAAAAAACACTTGACCAGGGACTTGCAGTTACCAAATAAGTAATAGATGTAGCCCACAGTCTTCTAAGAAATAAAACCAGTAGGCAAAGCCCAGACTCTTCTCACATATCACATTGCTATCCTGGCTGACATAGCTTCAAGAAGTTCTATTTTGTTGCCATTTTTTTTTTTTAGATATTATTTATTTTATTAAAAAAGTTAAATTTTGACTTCTCTTTCAAAATAGGCTGGATGGATATATGTCTGCCATTCAATGGATACTAGATTATAAGTTCCTTTACTCTCCTGATAACATAACACAGTTCTTTTATATTCTTAAGGATCGCACATGGCTATTAATTGTTATTTGATCAACTGCTAAAATGAATCCCATGACTACTTATGATTGACTTTAACATGCATTGTCTGTAATTTTTAATAAACTCTCAAAAGTAATATTGGTAATGACGTTGAACCATTGATGTGTGTAGTACAAGTGTAGAAATTCTGTGTAAATGAAGGGATAGGGAAATCTTCCCACTTTTTACTGGGGTAAGTGTGAATTCTTTTTTTCTTTAAAGAAAAACAGCCTTTTATTAAGTGTATGAATAGCAAGAAGCAATGGTAAGTTAAAAAAAAACAAACAAACTTTGATTTTATGTAATAAAACTTGTTGAATTATCATATCCAAGAATATTGTTTTTGAAAAGTGATTTTATGGGGTTTGGCCACATTTTGAAATAGCTTATGAATCTTAAAGAGGAAAAAGGGTGTAAGCACCCAATAGACAATGTAGTTTAGACATACCAGTTGTGGGAGTTTTGTACAGTTGTTGATGGATTACCCAGAATTGACATACTTTTACTTGATCAGAAGATAATAAGAATATAAACCATTTACACCAATTTTATGTTTTTTAAGGCAGTTGGAATTTAAGAAGACATCTGATTCCACTAAATTGACAATGAGTTTCTAAAAACCAGATGGCATTTTAAGCCAAAAATAGTTCTTTGAAGGATCTTGTGGCATTTAATTTATCTAAATGCATGCTACCTTCATCTATGATTTTCTGGAAGCTAGGACTTATGTCATATTCATGGCCTTTCTTCCTTAGCACAGTGCCTGGGACATAGTAGGTGCTCAATAAATGTCTGAAGAGAGAAGAAAAATCTTTATACTCAACCTTCCTAGTTATTGCTGATAGTGCTGATTTTTGCAAATTCAATTTTCATTGTATTTATTTAAAACAAATCTATGTTTTTAGTCATTAAGATAAAAATGTTGCCTCATAGGAAAAAAAAAAGTCAAATAGTGCTACAAATTAAAATCAGCACCTTAGAAAGAAACATAAGTAGATTGCAGGTTTTATTATTCTACAGTAAATTCTGAGCTTCAAGTTTTAAATTTTAAAATTCATACATAATGTTGAAGCACCATAAAACAGGCTTGTGGTTGGCTACTTTGTTGTAACAGATTTTTGTTACATTTGCTTTCATTTCTTCTGTTATTATGTTTCTCTTTCCACTTACTTGTTACCTAGAAGTTGCCTTTTCTTCTGCTTCTTAAAAGTTTTGAAGGGGGGAAATGTGTTTTGTAACTCAGAAGAAAATAATGGGAGATTACTAAAAAAGCATAATTAACAACACAAGAAATAAATCTTTTCCTCTTCTAATTGATGTTTCTTAAATTATTAACATTATAACATCTCAACATGTTCATATATATATACAATGCAGTGCAATGAGTCTTTTGAAGAATCATTTTATGCTTTTATAAAGAGGCGCTTTTTTATCATTCATAATTATTCATTTTATTTACACATAATCTTAGATGTCACTATTTGAATTTTTCATTGGAAGAAAATCTGTGGTATCTTACATAAAGTTTAGGATTAGCCTGATTTTTAAAAAAATGATTCATGTTAGAGTAATCATTGTATGGTAAATACATTTAAAGACAAATGGGATAATTCATTTTCCACTAAATTATCTACTCAGTGGAGTTCTATCATTGACGATGGCAAGAATAGGAATATTTTACCTGTGGGGGATCCCAATGAGTAAAACACTTCTTAACCATTCTTATGGATAGAAACCCTTTATCTGACTATAGTTTAGCATCTTGGCCTTTTCCCCAAGTGTGCACTTGTGGAGAAACATTTTCTTTAAGGCAGAAAACGACTTAGGTTATTGTCCTATTATTTCTCTCCTCCTTCTCATTAATTGATTTCTCAGTCTGGCAGCTTTAGAAAACTTCCTGGTTTTTGAAGTTGGCCATTCTACTACATTATCTGGAGTCCAGGAAACATATGTGTCATTTTCCCTGGATGTTTTATTCTAAATCAAACATTTATGTTTTAAGTTTGAATACTCTCCCTCCCAGATCTGTAAAAGCATAAATTAAACAATAAACCTCATGAAGGAGAGGAGGAGAAGTGATAATAAAGGTAAATTTAAAGCTGTCTATATCTAAGGACTCTTACAAAACTATAAATATGTTTCCTAGTAGTACCAAAGTTATTAGCTAAAAGAAAATATAAATTTAAAAAGATGCTATACCTCAACCATTCCCACTACTAGAAACATATATTTTTAAAACTTTGTGGCCTGCTGACTATAAGTTAAGGTCATCTTTTAAAATAAGAAACTGCATTAGTTTGTTGTAAACCCAGGACTCGGACAATTATTTCAGATTCTTAACCCCATCAACACACACACACACACACACACACACACACACACACATTCATATGTGGATACCACAACATTTTTTCTGAATATCTTGACTATAACTTGGAGAAAATGCTTTAGAGAAGCCACTTCAGGATGATGGAAGAAAAGAAATGGAATTCTCCTTGTAGTTAATTAATAGCAACATTCTGTCTTACGTTTGAGTTTCTTTACTCTTAATTCCAGCTCTGGCTTTGTTCAGTTTGTTTAGTTGGACTAAGGTGAGAGTCTTAGCACTAGTCTTCACATAAAAATGTTTTCAAGGAAAATAATACTTTAAACAACAATTTGATTAATAGAAGTAAACTACTAAATAAAAGAGAAAAGGAATAACACTTTTGCCCTCCAGGAGTTAATGTTTAGACCCTTGTTAAAGAGATATTTGTTATATAAGTTTGTTTTCTGTCAGTTCAATTTTATAGGAAAAAAATGATGTACTACTTTTACAGTTTGATTTAAAAAAAATATTACCAGGAAAACTATAACAAATGTCCATGTCCAGAGCTTGTAGTCCATTGAAATCCATTTGTGTTTTTGTTTTGCTATGAAAATACAATGAATCACCAGAATTCAATGTATTCTAGTGACTAAAGCTTATTTCAATTTTACCTATTTGTTGATATCAAGCATTCACATGAAATGTTAGGTACATGCAATACAAACATGCACATCTTCCATTAAGGATCTTATCATCTAGCAGAAGAGATGTGAATATGTAGAAAGTTAAATCATAATAGGATATTTAAATGAGCAAGTAGAATTTGAGTTGATCCTTGATAATGGTGAGGAGGTAGAAGGATTTTTTTAAAAATAGGGAATAAAAATATAAAATCAATTCATGCGTAGAGGATAGATAGATACTAATAGAGCTAGTATTGTAAAATGGTAATTGTAGACTGTAGGTGAGTTCAAAATTTTTCCAACTTTTTTGTGTGTTTGAAAATTTTTGTAATAAAATGATGATGAAAGACTGGAGTTTACGGAGGGAGAGCAATAAACTACTCTGATTGGCATTTAATTTCCATGGAGATGTAATGAAAAATAAAGCATGAAAGGTAAGCTTTGTGAATAGTTGTCCATCATTATTTCTCCCCGTTATTTGATTGGCAGATTGAAGTCACTTAATGTTAGAGAATAAACCACATTGTGCATCATTCAGAAAATAACAGAATTCTCAACCAAAATTGGCTTAAACATAAAGCATGTTATTATTGTACAGAACAAGAAAACCCAAGTTAGGACAGACTTTGGGGTTGATCAATCAGCAAATTCCTGCTCTGTCACCTGCAGCATCATCTTTGACACAGCCTTGTACCTCTCTACACCCTAGAACGCTGCCAGCCATCTTGTCCCTAACCATTGTGAAAAATGACCCCCATCCCTTTCCCAGTTATTCCATGTAAACAACTTCTCAATTTTTTTTATCTTAAATTGACTTAACCTGCTCAGTTCTGAATCCAGCTCTGTCAAGAGGGTGAGTGGATAGAGGTCTGAGATTGGTTTACATTCATCATGAGAAATAGAGTATTTCAGAGGGCAACAACACAGTGAATATCACAGGGTTATAAAGAGACAAAGAAATCCTCCAGGTAGGCTAGAGAATAATGGAGATGGGGATGACACATTTATTTATAAAATCATAGTGCTATGACCACCAGGTACTTTTAGGAAAATTTTGGTAGCAGCATATGTGTTTATAAAACAGAGTTATCTTTATGAAATATATATTTTCCATGATTATAAAGGCAATACATGTTCAAATTAGAAATATAAAAAAGGGGCTACAGAATAAAGCAATCATTTATAATTTTACCACTTAGAAGTAATTAAGGGTAGTATTGGACACTTCTTTCAAACATTCAGTGTGTGCATGTGTTTATACACACATACATCTGTTATATACTTGTTATGGCATTAACTATAAAATTTTGTGTGTCATTTGCCTTTCTTAATCTTATATCATTGACATTTCCCAATTTCATTAAGATTTCTTCATAAATTTTGTTTTAATGGCTGCGTAAGATTCTATTATATGAAAGTATAAGTTTATGTAAATATTCCTATACTATTGAATGTTTGAATCAACTTTCATTTTGTTACTAACACTGTGGTAACTATCTTTATAATAAATCATGGTCAGAACCCCTGATTATTTTCTTAAAAGAGAATTTGATGTCAATAAGCCAAGTTATATGAATATGAATATTTTTAATACTCAATATATATTACCATATTAAGTTTGTCCCAGTTTACACCTCTACTCCTGTGTTTATTCACTTGGTTCTAAGTGTTATTCTTGTTATTGTAACTATTATTTAGCAACTACCTTTTGGCAATAGGAACATGTGATCTCACTTTTGAGTTCCAAGGGACTCTCTAAGAGATATAGCTACAGATCTGTTTTCCATCGTTGATATTCTTTCATCATCATCTTGTAGCATTCCTTTTTTTAAAGCATTTTTACGTTAAAAAAATAAGATGGGACCTTTACCTGTTGTGTTTTTGTTTATTACTTTCTTTATGTACTCCTTTTTATTTTTTGATTTAATATCTACCTAGGCTTTGAGATTTAAGTATGTGAACCTTTATACATAGACTCCACATAGGGTAAACGATAAATGAATAAATGAAAGAGCAAATGAATGAATGGATGAATGAATGAATGATGGATGGAAAAATGAATAAAATGAATGAAGATGCAATATCTGGTAGCTCAAGATAAAATTTGCTGTGACCTTATTAAGTCCATAAAATTTGCAAATTACTTCATAAAAGTGCTTTATAGGTTTTGGCGTTTTAATGATGTTTACAGTGTTTTAGAAGAGATGAAAGATTTCAGTCTTGTGGCAGTTTGCCAGAACAGGGAGCAATTGTGCATACAATTATGCTATTAAGTTATTAAGGTAGTAAGACATTTACACAAAACAGACCTTGAATTGTTTTAAACTCTGGTTAGTTTGAAAGTTTAACAAAGGACAAATCACATTCTTTTAACTCCCTTTTTCATTCTTAATTCTTCTTTGTTTCCCACTTGGACACATTATTTTCTTGTTAAGTAAACAAGAGTTATGAACTTTCTTTATAAGTTAATAGTGTAAACTTGATGTCCACAGAAAAAAAAGAACTTAGAATTAAAGTTCACAAAATTAGGAGGGGAAATCAGTATATCCAAGTGTGAGAGTGGGGGAACAAGTTGTTTCATTTCTAGAACCATAATTTTTGTCCTAGGGTCTAATAGTGTAGGAGATAATTTGTGTGAAAGCTTCTTGAAAGCGTAAAGCACTATATAAATGTAAAGGATTAGTATTAGTAGTGTGGTAAATCATTTTTTCTGAAGGTTAGTATAGACCATTTGTATTTTTTAAGTAGATGAATAGAAGAAAAAATATGTTTTACTCCAAGAATGGCTGAGTCCTCCTTCTAGAGTGCTTGAAACACTTTCCTGGTTTGATTTGATTAATCCCTACACCATCCTAGTGAGGGAGAGTGGATGCTCACATTGCATTTTTATGGGACTTGCCTACATTAAGTTTCAGATATATAGATATCATTTCTCATGGGTGTAGCTGACTAGTCTTTCACTTAATTGTTCCTTTTAGACTGAATTTCAGATTGACACACTAGAGGGACCCTAACAGGGAGCCCACTGCAGAAGTGGCTTTTTAAGGTATTGGGAAATGATAATATGGCCTCTGAAGACTTTGCTGAACATTTGGGGGAGTCTTCAGAAAACTCAGAGATCTCAATGAGGGGGAAGTGCTTCTGGAAAACTAGATACCTTTCCTCTACAACTTTCACTGAGTGTTTATATACTTTGGTTTTATACTAGAAAACTAATTTTGGAACATTCCAGTATTCTCCATAAAAAGTGAACTTGGGGAGTTTTTCAGGTCCTAGGGAATTGTAAGAAAGGGATCAATCCAAGGGTTGGAGCAAACAGAGTCAGGGAACTTGGAGTCTGCCACAACTGCAGAAAAGTTAAAGGATCT
Organism: Pteropus vampyrus; assembly: GCF_000151845.1. Classification (NCBI taxonomy): domain Eukaryota; kingdom Metazoa; phylum Chordata; class Mammalia; order Chiroptera; family Pteropodidae; genus Pteropus; species Pteropus vampyrus. The sequence goes on from NW_011888788.1 coordinate 10,910,161, forward strand.
AAAGAGTCCTGGAAAATAATAGATGCTATCTTGATGTTCTAGCTTGTGTTTGAGTTTTCACTCCTTACAATATCTGCAGGTATTTTCTTGGCTTTCCAAGGGACCTTTTCTTCTAAGCATCTAAGGGGCATCTCCAATTTTTCTTTCCATGTCCACATAGAGTAGGAGTTATCGTTATTTCAATATCAGATACATACAGAAACTCAGGCATAGAAACGTTGACTGCCCAAGGTGACAGATGTGATATTAATATAATATAAGCTCCTATTTAATTTTTTTCTCTGCAGAATTTTTAATTGGTCTGAGAGATATGTAAAAAAAATCTAGTTTTTAAAAATGTTGATGCTTTCCATGCTATACTTGTTTCCCTCAACTGTTTTAGACACTATTGGGCCCTGTTGGGAACAACTGTGGCCTTTATTGGTCACCAGTTAATAACTGCTCTGAACTCCCTTTCCTTTCCTGCTCTGAGCGAGGCATGGCTGCCCCGTAAGAATCTGCTCTCTTTGCAGCCTTCTCAACTGGGTCTGATTTTTCCTCCCATATACCATGTACCACAAGTCCTGAAGGAAAGAAGGTGACTACTTTGTTCCTAAAAAAACCACTTTCAGGCCGTAGTTACTCCTCTTCTGAAACAAAAAGTCAGCTTTTAAGAAGCAAATGTTTGTATGTCCTCCTATTATACCATCTGATGTTAACCTTTTTTTCTCCTGGTTATTCCCTCCAGCTATAGGAAACTTTAGCATGTTTTCTCCTCTCACCCCCATAACTGCTATCTTAATTCTTAGTGGCTCCGACAAGAATTGAAGATTCTTGGCTGGCCCATCTATCATCTGAGCCCCCGAGTGCCTTGACCCGCTCTTCTTCAATCATCTTCTGCTCTACCTATCCTCAGTCATCCACTGCATGCTTTTACTCCTCTTGATCTTGCTATTGCAATAACTGTATCAGCTCTATAATATCAGTTTTAAGTATCTCTTTGATTACCACTCCCTGTCTTTGCAACTCATTCCTTGAATCCAGCAAGCCATTAACCCACATGAAACTCTTCCACTTTTCACCATTCATCCTCCTCTCCATGTTTATGCTTCCCTAGCATGGAGCTCACAAGCCATGATACTGATCTCTCCAGAGTACACACCCTCAACTCCCTTGACTTCCTCTTTCAAAATCAGCTAAAGAAAAACCCACCACTGGTTAATTCCTACTCCCTGCCTACTCTCTAACTGCTCCCAGACAGCTGAACGTGACTGGGGAAAAACATACAACCACTCTCTCTGGTCTCAAGTGGGTCCCCAGCCTGCTAGAGAGTTCTCTCCACATTTCTTCAGTTAAGTCACTGCCCTGTCACCAAGACAACCACTTTACACATTCTTCAAGTATTAAACTTAACCCCAATTTACTTATTTGCAAGTGTTCTCAGAGAAAATAGAAGCCATCACAAGAAAATTTCATCTTCAAACTACAAAATATACCCACCTACTTGCATCTTTACCCATGCACTTTCCCTGGACCCCTGTCCCTCTCTCACTCAATGCGTTTGCTTCTGCCTCATTCATTTGGTCTTTTCTTTTGACTTTCATATCTCCATCTTTAAAAAAAATCAATTTAAAAAAAAAAAAGATCTTTCCCTCCCATGCCCCTCTTCAGATACTGCCGCAAGTCTTTAGAGCAAAATTTCTCACAAGACCTGTCTCTACTATCTCTCCACTTCTTCACTGTCTTTCTTTCTCGAACTCAGTAGTCTACTACAAAACATACTTGTTAGCTTACCAATGGGTTCCAATTCTAATGGTCAGTTCTCTAACCTTAGTACACATTGCAACAGCTCTTAACATAATGATCATCTTCCTTTTCAAAACACCTGTTCCCTTGACTTTGGGCATCCTTTAGTCTTATTTTATCCTACTTCATTAGCCACTTATTCTCTTTTGCTGGTTCCTGTTAAACATCAGAGCTCTCCAAGTCTGAGTTCTAGGACTTTTTTTTCTGTCTTTGTTTCTACTTACTCCCTAAGTGTTAACCAGACTCATAGCTTTAAATATGATGTATATTTTTAGGAATCCAGCCCCTACCTCTTCCCTACGTTTCATATTCATGTATACAACTGTTTATTCAGTACTTCTGCTTGGAAATCTAATAAGCATTGCAAACATACCATATCCAAAAAGAATTATGAATTTCACCCCAAACTCACCATTCCTATCTTAAAAACTGATACTCTCATGAACCTGGTTGCTCAGGTTAAAAGACTTTGGATTTATCCTTGACTTCTCCTCTCCTTCCCTCCTTCTGTTGTTCTCCACATCTACTCCATCAACAAATTTTTCTAACTTTGCCTTCAAATATATATCCTCTTTATTGTCCATCTTTTCCATTACGGTATAAGCTCTCCAAGAGCAGGGACGTTGTCTTATTTGCTACTGTTTCTCTAAACATTTAGAGCAGAAATTGACAAATTATGACCCACTTGCAAAATCCGAACCTTCACTAAATGGTTTTTACACTTTTAAATTAAATGCTTAAAAAACATTTTTTAAATAAAATTTTGTGACATATGAAAATTATGAAATTCAAGTTTCAGTATCCATAAAGTTTTATTGGAACATAGCCACACTCTTTTGTTTACATTTTGTCTGTAGCTATTTTCTCATTATAGTGACTGAGTTGAGTAGTTGTGACAAAGATTTTTTTGGCCCACAAAGCTGAAAATATTTACTATCTCATCATTTACAGGAAAAATTAGTTGACCTCTGCACTAGATTAACATTCGCTCACTGCAGCCAAGGCCTAAACTTCTTTTTCCAACTAGTTCCAATAAAAATCTCAGAACCAAGTCACGTAGCCCTAAGTCACATGACTATTTTTGAATCGAACCCTGATCAAAGAGTTAGACCACAATCAGTTGGATAGGCCTGGGTCACATGCCTATCCCGAAAGCTGGGAAATGAGAAAGGCTTTACTCCTTCTGAATCATGTGGACTGAACATGGAAGGGAGCAGTTTCCTAAGGAAAACTGAGATGCTATAACCTCAATAGTGTGAGTAGAAACTTTGTTAGGAAAAAGAAACAGTTGAGTTCTACATGGATCCTCTTGCTCTTGTAAAGATGGCACATCTCCAAACGCTGTAGTTTAGTTCTATTGTGAATTATAACTTTCTGTTGAGAAGTCACACTCAGTTTCCTAGAATATAATTTCTGATACCTCAACTCATCTGTGTCTTAGATAGGATCTGAACGCATGCTTCTTTTTAAATCCATGAACTCCAAACATAAAATTATTGTTTTTTCTTTTAATTCAATTATGCTAGAGTAAGACATAGTCCAGAAGGTATGGAAAGGGAGGTCATATCTGGGGCAGTGTCCTCTGAGCAGTCCCATAGATGCGCTTGAGCCACCTCACAGATGTTCTATGTAGAAGCCAGGCTGCTGGTACCACACTTCTGGACAGCGACAGAGTAAGATCCTTTGATTTCCAGCATTCTGGACAGCGACAGAGTAAGATCCTTTGAATGTTGTGCTTCATTCCATCTCCTTTTTCTCATTGTGAGAGTTAAGGACCACCCAGCAGAATGGGAGGTTATCTGCTGCAAGGCATTCTTAATTTATCAGGCAAACCATGTTCTTTCAAGACATCAGATTTATGACCAGTGTGTCTGTATCTCCACTCAACAAAGAGATGCCACTGATGATCATTTAAAAAACCTTTAATATGGTCAGATTTATGTTTTAGGAAGCTCATTGATAGCAGTTTTCAAGGCCCTGTTGTAGTGAGGGAAAAGACCATGGACTAGCAGGAATGGTGGAACTAAACGTAGGCCTTGGTAATTTGTTTAACTCAAGTTACTCCTTAGTTTCCCATCCCTGAAGTCATGGAGAGGTCCTTGAGCCAGTGAAATGTTTCTTTTTTACAACGCCAAACTGTAGGTGTTTTTAAGAACCAAGCTGAAGACAGAGCTGCTTTGGAAATCATAGCAACATATCTGCAACATGGAAGCTGTTATTTCCTTATTGATTATTTCAATTCAAGAAATTAATTTGAGAATTGGACTTCAACAGTCTTGTGATTCACTCTTTACAAAGTAGCAAAGATTTAAAATTTTGAGCTGCTCTTCGCTAGCATTTTCTACTCTGAATAACAATGCTTTATTCACAATTCTGACATTTCTTTTATGTTCATATCCTTTCATTGAGACTTCTCCTTGATAAAGCAAATTTTTTCCATAATAGAAATGTTATTTTTTGTGTGACTAATAAAAGCCGACTGTAAAAGAGTGACATATAAGCTTCTATAGTTATAAAACTGTTAACTGTAGATGCAAAATTCTGTTATTTCTGATGTCCCATTCAATTACGGTATAATCCTGAAGATTCGCTCACCCTGAAATCTCATATTATTTGCCTTTTCTGGGGTGAATCCTAGCTCACATATAGCCCTCAGTAGGCTGTGAATATGTTCTTGTTAAAAAAAATGCCATCGATTAACAACAGTTTCCTTTTCAAAATGGCTTCCCGTTTTACCAGACTGCCTTGTGGGTTTCTAACAGAGGTTACAACCAGTAGTCATATAAAGAGAATGCCCCTTAAGGGGATAGTAACTGTGCTTTGGCAAATACTGAAGAGTTTAAGGACTAGGCCTTTGGGCGTTCAATAAAAGTTTGGTGTACAACAGATTTCATTCTCATTGTCTTCCATAATGCCTAGTGTTATAAAAATAGTGTTCTCTCTCTCTCTCTCTCTCTCTCTCTCTCTCTCTTTCCCCTTCTCCTTCTCTCTCTCTCTCTCTCTCTCTCTCTCTCTCTCTCTCTCTCTCTCTCTCTCTCTGTTCCCCTCTCTCTCTACACACATACTCACAATTTTATGGAAGAAAGATTAATACTTTTGGGAGAACTGGGTGTCTTTACCCCCAAACAAGAAAGAAAAAATGAGAAGAAATGGTAGCTACCTTCAGCAATTTGGAGATGTGTTATATAAAAAAGAAAAGGAAAAGCAGACAAATAGACTTGTTCAGAGGTGGATAAACTAGAACCAGTGCACAGAAATTGCAAGGAGGCTACATGAGTTGGGCTGTTTTGCAACTTTCTCAAGCACAAGCAGTTCAGTCGTGGAGAGGACCGCTATCGGGAGTTAGAAAAATCCTTGTCTTTCAAGGTGTTCAAAGCAGATTCCCATGGCCGTCTGCTAGAGATGCTGTTGCAGAGACTCTTGGACTGTGTAGAAGGCAGAAATGTTGTTACATGAGGACCAGAGGGGATTTCTTGCTCCTTTTGAGCACATTCTCAACATGGAAAATTTGTCTACATTGTTTTTAATGAAAATATGTTAATATAATTGTCAAAGCTCTAATGAAAGGAGAGTAGAAGAAGCAGATTGAAATTGAGAGAATCAGAGAAGGCAGTGAAACAGTGGCTCCAATTTTTGTGATCAAGTTGTCCTCAACTAATGATTCAATGCTCTCACCTCTCCCACTATGTTCCCCTAGTGTTAGACCTGTCTTTCCTTCGGATAGAAGGTTATTCTGGAAAAGTAAGATCTCTTACAACTCTGGAAACCCAGGTGTAAGTCACAATTCATTCAGGAAAAAAACAAAAAAACAAAAAAAACAAAAAACAAAAAACAAATACACCACTATGAGTATTATAGAATAAAGGATTCATTATATATCTAAGGTCTTAAAAAACTGTGGGGAAAGCTGGGAAATAAGCTCCAAAAGATAGAGTTGGAGATCTGAGAAAAGTCACTAACTTGCCCTCCTGAAGCAGTTGTGCAGGGGGACACATCAGAGCTTTCAAGGGACTACAGAAAGCCAAGCATGTTCAGCCACCAGAGTGACACTGTAAAGGGAGTCGATGTTTATGGGAAGCTATTGCCTCTGTGTTTGATGGTTAGACCTGGAGTCACTGTTAGCTTGGACCACTATAGTGAGAAAGAGCTATAAAAGCTGCAGGGAGAATGAGGATAAGCTGGAACCTGCTAACACTTCTGTGTTTGTCTTTCACCCCACGTAAACCACGATGACTTTCTGAGAGTAATGGCTGCTGCTTTACATGCACCTCCCAAGCCTTGTGAATATCTGGGTTGGCCAGCTCTCACCAGACTCATACAAGGAAGGTGATTCTGTGAAATGTAAGTCCAGGTTAGTCAAGTTGACACATGCCCTATCTTCTTCTTTAACTAAAAGCAACAACTCTATATTTTCTCTTTTAACTACAGCATTTCTGAACCCTGCCATTAATTTTCAGCAAATTTAATTCAACCTGAAAGTAAATCACACATTTCCCTTAGAGGATTGCCTATTTGCCACAACTTGCCTCTGGCAAGTCTGCATCTTATCAACTGGCAGTTTGTACTCTTGTCTTCTTTTTTGCCCCCCTTTGTCTTTTATAGAAATTATAATCAGTTTTTTATTCCTATATGTTAGCAAGAAAGTATTATTCATTTAATTAGAAAATGCTAAGCTTGCATATAAAATGTAGATGTTTGATATTAGAGCAACAGCATATAGCAAAATATGGGCACATGTGCTAGGCAATAGTTTTTCTGGTATTTCTGCTAAAGGAAATCATACATCATGAGTAGGTAGAGGAAAAGTATCACTGTATATTTATTTACAGAAGTCATAGCAGCAGAAACTACTAAATTTATTCCACATTCATTCTTTGATTATTAAAGCATAGACCACAGATTTATTAGATTACATGCGCTCTTTCTTTCTTCTGATTTTTTCCATCTGAATCTCAACCTGAAATGGGATGGTGAAATCAAAGGCAATTAAATTCAAATCAGTGAATAATGCCTTTGCTTGTCACTCCCACAATTGGTTTTATTAGATTTGGGGATTGCCTAAGGTGTCTTTTTAAAGGGATAACATTTGCCCATTTTTCTTCACTTTTACAAATCCCACTAGCTATCCATAGATTTGAAATATAGATAAGAATAGACTTGTGTGTTCATTTAAAAAAAAATCGTAGAGATTTCTATTCATTTTAAATTCAGATTAAAATGAAAATGTCTTAACTATGTGATTACTCAAGTTTTAGAGAGAAATAATTTATTTCTAGGTCAGGAGAAAGAGTTTCCAAGATACTTTTGAATAAATGTGAAGATTGACAAAGCAGGCTGATACATTCCAAAATAGCACATATACCTAGGGGAGACATAAGAGATTGTTTTACTGTTTTCAGTCATTTACCCCTCCTTTCCCTGTAAGAGAAATGCCATATGACTTGCCACCTAATGCCATATGACTTGGTGTGATACCATGTAAACACCTTTCCCTGTAAGAGAAATGCCATATGACTTGCCACCTAATGCCATATGACTTGGTGTGCTACCATGTAAACACTTTAGCCATGTGACTTGCTTTGATCAATGGAATATGAATGAGCATGATGAACATTGCAACCAAGTAGAAGCTTTAAGAAACATCACAAAATTTCCACTGCCCTCTTGTTCTTCCTCTTAGCCATGAGATCATCACTCTAATAGCTTCTCCTTAGACTTGGGTTCTAGAAAATACATGAAACAGAACCTGAGCTGACCCATAGTCACCAACATTTAACTAGATTGAAACATGTGTTTGTGGTGTGTGTGTTTGGGTAAGGCACTGAAATTTGGAGCCTGTTTGTTACCATAGCAAAAGGTGACTGCTCTGGGAGATGAGAAGGAATTGTACCAAACTGCTAACAATAGCTATTTCCATAGTGTTATATAGTATAGGTTACTATGACTTTTTTCTTTAACCTTTTTTTTTTGTATTTTTCTTTTTGTTTGTATTATGTATTATTTTATAATCAGAAAAAAAAATAAGGCATTTTTTTAAAACATTTTTTTAGCCCTTCTTTAACACCAGACATTTGAAATAAATTTAAGACAAAATCAAATTTGGACCAAGGTTGTTTGCCACCATTCAAAGCAAACTTAGAATACTACACTTAAAGAAGTACAAATTAGTAGCTGATAGATGGTCATGGAGATGAGGAGTATGGCATAGGAAATGCAGTTAGCATTAATGTAATGGCTAGGTGGAGAGCCAGAGGAGAGAAAGAACAATTAGGGTGATCATTTTATAAACTATATAAATATCTAACCAATGTACTGTATACTTGAAACTAATTAAATGAAAGTTTTAAAAAAAGCAGTAAAAATTTTTTTTTAAAAAAATGTTATCCTTCAAAGTGATCTGCAGAATCAATGAAATTCCTATCAAAATCTTGCTGATTATACTGAAATTGACAAATTAATCTCAAAATTCATGTGGCAATTCAAGTGACTCAGAATAGCTAAAACAATTCTTAAAAAGTACAAAGTTAGAGGATTTATACTTCTAAGAAAGTGTGGTATTAGCATAAGGATAGAAATATAGAACAATGGAATGATATTGAAAGCCCAGAAATAAACTCTCATATTTATAGTTAATTGATTTTCAACAAGAATGCCATAACAATCCAAAGAGGAAAGAATAGCTTTTTCAACAAATGGTGCTAGAACAACTGGATATGCAAAAAAAATGAACCCCTATCTTACACCATGTACAAGAATTAACTCGAAACTGATCAAAGACTCAAATGTAAGCACTAAAACTATAAAACTAGATGAGAAAATAAAGGAGTTAATATTCATGACCTTGGAATAAGGCACTTTTTGTCTTAGATTTAAAACAAAAAGCATAAGCAATAAAATTTTTAAAAAATAGGTAAACAACTTCATCAAAATTAAAAATTTTGTTTGCCAAAGGACACAAGAAAGTAAAAACCCAGCTCATGGAATGGGAGAAAATATTTGCAAATCCTGTATCTAATAAAGGACTTATATCTAGAATGTATAGAGAGCTCTTAAGACTCAATAATAAAATGAAAACTCAATTTAAAAAATGAGCAAAGAATCTGAATAAACATTTTTACAAAGAAGATACATCATTAGTCATCAGAGAAATGTAAATATAAACCACAATGAAATTTCTCTACGTACCCAGCTAGAGTAACTGTAATCAAAATGACAGATAATAACAAAGTTTACTGAAAATGTGGAGAAATTGGAAACCTAATACATGGTTAGTGGAGTTTTAAAATTAAACAGCCACTTTGGAAAACATTCTGGCAGTTTGGCAGTTTTTAAACATAGAGTGGCCATATAACCCAGCAATTCCACTCCTCAGAATATACCCAATAGAAATGAAAGCATATGTCCACGCGAAAACATGTACACAAAATTTCATAGCAACATGCATGATAACCAAAACGGAGAAAACACCCAAATGTCAATTGACTGATAAATGGATAGACAAAATATGGCATATCCACACAATTGAATATTATTCTGCTATAAAAAGGAATGCAATACTATACATGCTGCAAATTTTATTGCTTATGCTTTTTGTTTTAAATCCTACCCTAGAAAACCTTATGCTAGGTGAAAGAAGAGAGTCACAAAAAATCAAATATTGTATGATTTTATTAATATGAGGTGTCCAGAGTAGGCAAATCCACAGAGAAAGAAAGTAGATCAGTGGCCTTAGAGGTATCACAGAGAGTTGGCGGGGGATCGGGAGTGGGGGTGGGAGGATGGTTAACTGCTAAAGAAAAAAGGTTTTCATTTTGATTGATTGTGGTGATGGTTGCACAACCCTGTGAAAATACTAAAAGTCATTAAATTGTACACTTTAGAAGAGTTAATTATGTGGCTAGTGAATTATATTTCAGTAAAGCTGTTACCAAAAAAAGCATCATTATCATCATCATTGTTGTTTTCCTTATTGTTATTTTATCACTGCTTCTATTAGTACCTTTTATTGCCTCATCCCCAGAGACCTAATGGCGAGCCACGTTTTTCTTCTTATCACAAATGGGGACAGGACAGCATTATAAGTTTCCATTTACAGTAGAAATGGAAATATTAAACTCAAATTCTTCTTTCACACTGACCAGACTCTCCATCCTTATTTCTCATTGCAGTACTTCTCTCCATCTGTCTTTTGTCATCATCCATTAGGGCTGTCAACTTTTCTCCATAGTACCTTAGGTTTATTAGTTTTGTACCACTCTCTAGAATATCTTCATCTTAACTCTAAATGGATTCATTCTAGTAAAAATGTATAGACATTGTTAAGGTACAAGAGTTATAACAGCAAACAAAACAAATTAAATCACTACATCTCTAAACTAGGAAGGTCATACTCTAGCAGAAGAAGAAATCAGTAAGCGAACACACAAATACTGATGAATACAGATAAACAGCCAAATAAATACATAATGTAAATTTGGAATTTGGGTAGTGATGATTATGATACAGCTCAAAATTCTTAAAATACTTTGCCTGAAGCCTTCTCATAAGAAAGTCATCACTATATACTCAAAACCATATTCAGAGATTTTCTTACTTTCTTTTCTAGTAGATTTTAGTAATGCTAAAAACAGGATCTTACATCTGATCTATCTTTTATTTATTCATCCAACAAATATTTATAGAGTGCCCACTGTGTGTCAGGAACCATGCTAGATGCTAAGGATATAATAGTGAGCATAACAGACTTGGGCTCTGCCTTCAGAGAACTTACATTTGAGGAGGCAGACAATAATCAAAAACCCATAGAAAGCAAACAATTAAGTTGTGAATATCATAAAGACAAGGAGGACAGGATGAGAGTGTGTAAAATGGAGAACTGATGTGTCTTTAGGAAATTAGATATCTATTAAAGGGACTAACACAGAGTGACTTATCACTTAATGGGTTTACGCCTGTTTGCCCTTAATAAAAAAACTGAGATAAATAAATGAATCAACGACCTTTAATAGATTCTTCTCCTAACAATATCTTATGCATCCTATGGAGTATAGCCACTCAAATTAAGGTCTATTGGTTCAGTGTTTGTGAATGTAATATTGTTATTAGTTGGTTCTTCTGGTCTACATAAATCACCAATTTTCATTGCATTAGAATATTGCAAAATTCACACCATTAACATGATTCAAAACAAATTCCTTTGAATTGAGTCAATAATATTTTCAAATCATTATATTGGATCTAATTATAACTAGTTTAGTTTTGTTTGAAATAGAATTTCTATCCTTCTCTCTTTATAATACAGAAGTGATTGTCAAGCAAATTGGGAAGAAGGAAGACTATTGGAATCATCTGAGGGGTTTTATCAAATTACCTGAATCTCTTCCTATCCTGGTCTCAAACCCCTATTGAAAGCCACAATTCTAGAGGAAAATAATGGATAACCCTAAATTTTCAGAATGTTACTTTGCTCAGGTTATGTTTGAATACTAATGAATTTAGTGATCATGATTTTGATTCACACTCCTCCCTACATTTTATCTTGTTCACGAAAATTTGGTTGCTCCCATGAATCTTTAATTTACAACAACAAATGTAATATCTTGTAGAGCACAGAGTGAAATGATGGAGTCAGTTTTTACTTCTTACTACCACATACTAGTTGTATAATTTGAGGCAAGTTACTTAATACTTCTGATAAGTCTCATTTTCCTCATCTATAATATTGGTTTAATAATCTCAGCCTACTATACAGGCTATTGAGAGGATTAATAGAAATAATATTTTTGATTATATACAGCACATATTCGGCCCTTTAAATTTAGCAATGATGAGACTTCCCTTTCTTTCCTAGAGATGTCTTCCTCCTGGTTAGATGTCTTTCAATGGTTATCAATAATGTAGAAGATATCTAAAAATATTTTAAGCTTTGGTAGCATAATTGTAGGAAAAATATCTGTCTGTCTTTATCATCTGTCTGTCTATCTATCTATCTATCTATCTATCTATCTATCTATCTATCATCATCTATCTATCTATTACTTATCTATCATCATCAGTGAAATGCAGGCAGACATTTCTTTTTCGAGAATGTATATCTATTGGGCCTTCATTCAATTACCAGAATTAAAGTAATATTGACAGTTTATAGACTCCTCAAATTAACACGAAAATATTGACCAAAAAAAAAAAAAAAGACTGAGAAGAGTACAAATTGCCTGACCAAATGTTAAAACTTTTTTCAAAACTACCCTAATCAGAAGACCATGGTATCAATACAGTGATACACAAGTTAGTGGAACAGCATAGAGAATTTAAAAATAAATCCAAGTTTACATGGGAATATAATATGTGATGAAAGGCATTTCGACTATCTTGAACAAGAATGCTTTATTTAATAAATAGAGCTGACAAAATCAGCAACTCTTTTGAAAGAGAGCAAAGTTATGTCCTGCTTCATATCACAGATGTATCAAATATTTAATTATAAATGGATTAAACATATAAATGTAAAACATAAAAATGTAAAATATAAAAACAAAAATTTGAATATTTGTATAACTCTGGGGGAAAGGGAAAGCTTCTTAAGACAGACAATCTATAAAGAAAACAATAAACATATTTGACTATTTAAAATTAAAAATTTGTATAGCAAAAGATAATATAAACAAAATTAAAAGTGATAGAATGGGAAAATTATTTTTTACATGTTTGACAAAGAGTTAGTCTCTAGTGCAGAAAAAGTTCTTTCAAATTTATATTTAAAAAGCAGCAGAAAATGAGGAAAGAGTCTTATCTAGATAATAAACAAGAATAAATTTAAAATGACCAATAAATATACAAAACTGTGCTCAAGTAGTCAGGCAAATACAAATAAAGACAATAATGAAATTATATTTTTTATCTATAGATTGGGAAAAATATTAATTTCTTCCCATATTGGGTTGAATATAGAGAAATTGACATTGCTGTACATTTTTTGAGGGAATATGAATTGTTTAAAATATTTGCAAAGTAAATAATGTCAGTAAAATTAAATGATGCACATATCCATTAACACAGCAGTCACATTTTGGAGACTTTATCCTGTAAAAATCAGGTTGCAGTACATAAGGATTAATGTACAAGGGTGCCTCTCATGGTATTATCTATGATAGTAGTAACCTGGAAATAATTTAAATATTCTTCAATAATAGAATCAATTATGGCACATCTATGGACTATGGTAAAGATGTTTAAAGCAGTGTATTAGATTAGTTTCTGCTGACTGGAAGAATAGCGTTTTAAAGGTAGGTTGTTATTGAGAAATGTAAGGATTTTAGTTCATATTGGAAAAGAAATTAAACACTATATATATGTATTTATGAATCTATGAACAAGGAGGAAAATGTGTAAGGGCATAGATGAAAAAATGAATGTCATTTATGCAGGGGGTCTGACCCAGGAGGACAGTTGATGGAGAAGATACTCATTTTTTTATTAAACATCTTTGAATTGTTTCACATGTCATAATAAGCATATAATAACTTTGTAACTTAAAACTATAATAAAGACAGAAGTCAGATCATGTATAGTTCTGTATTTACACGCATAGCACAGGTCTGGAAGAACTCAAGCTCAACTGATAATTTTGTACCTGTTAGGAGAAAAGAAGTATTAGGGAATGAGGGAAAGGAGAGTTTTAGCTTTGTCTTGTACATATTTCTGTCTTTATTAATATGTATACTTTTTACAGTGAATACTAATCCATGTATTACTCATGTGAGTTATAAATAAATACATAGCTTTAATTGTTTACACCCATATAGCAAAGCAGTTTTTTTCTCTCCCATCAGTAGACAGCAGTTATTGTCACAAACATTAACAAGTATAATAGCTATAATTTGGTTGAGGAGGATAATTGCATATTAGCTTAAGACCCAATGCCTTGCAGAGATTTGTTATTCTATGAAAGTATTGACTTATAGTAGTTCCAACTAGGAAATACAAGATGTAATCCTAAGATTCTTTTGAAATTCAGCTGTATTATTTCTTAGTGCTCCTTTAAACCTTAATTCTAATTAAGGATCATTTAGAGATTTTTAGCTAGAGGGATGGGTGAAAGGGTGTCTTTATCCCCACTTAGGCAGAGGAAAGATTTTAAAGTGGAAAATGAGCAATTGATGATTGTCTTGCCAAGAGTAATTAAGGAAATTTAACACTGATTGTACCAAGTTCTGGAAGTAAAATCTGCCAAAGGCTGAGACGTGGCTTCTATGTAGCTAATATCATGAACTCAATATGTCAAGTCTTTTATCTGATTCTAATTCTTGGGATAAGCTGTAGTCTCTCACATATAGAATAATGTATTTTATGTCTGTGGCCCAAAGCAAAGAGATCTTCTTTCCCCTCTCTCTCTCCTACATTATCTGGGACTTCGGTATCAAGTGTTTCACCCCCTACCCGCCTCTGCACCTGAAACCTGCCTTATTGAAGGGTCTCCTTTCTCAGCTGCTCACTAACTTCTTTTAATCCACAGTTTGCTAGTAACAATTTCTTATTTTCTCAAGTACACTGTTACATTTAGAAAAGTTTCAAGGGCTCAAAGAGGGAAGTAGCTAAATTTCACAGAGAGGCAGGAAATATCTGGGTTGTGGCAAGTTCTTGCCTTCATGGATTTAGGTATTTTCTTGCAAACATGAGCCATAGATAGTTGAAAAATTAAGTAACTATAGCAGTGCAAGCCACCTGATAGAGGCATTCATGATCAATTATTAGAGGAGTAGTTTAGACCGTGTGTGCTTAGACTTTTGATAGAATAAATACCAGATTTAGTCTATTGAACTGGTGGAGAAAATTAGGAGATGGCATTTATGTACAAATTCTCTAAGATGTATGTTGGCCTGATACTGTAGTACATGCTATATATATTTAATATCTCTTTAGATAGGCATACGTGCCTATGTGCACAGATATGAATGAAAAGCAGGAATGAATAGCTGAATGGTGATGGTGATAGATTTGGGGTTAAGAATACTAATTACCTTCTTTCTGTGACACATTGGATACAAACTACCCCTTGCATCCATGAAACTCTTATTTGATATGGTTTATCTTTCCCAAAGATGATGATCATTTTGTAAGGTAATCAAGGGACCAACCCAATCCACTGAAATATTGTTTGCCCAGAGCCCCATCTTTTCTACTTCCTGAACTGCTTTGCATGAACAAAAGGTAAAATCCAAATTTAATTGCTCATAATTGGCCTATTTTTGAATCACACATACATGGCACACACCTTTATTTAAACTAAAATCATAAGAGCTAAGTCCTTGAGAAAGAAGAGGAGAGGTAAATTTAAATGCATGGATTGGACTGAAAGAACTCTTTACACTTTAGTGATGAGTGAGCATATTCAGGGCAGCCATGGGGTGCTCATTGGAAGCTAAGAGAAATAGATCAGTCTCTGAGATTCTAGAAGGAGCATGGAAGAAGACCATGCATGAAAGCAAGCAGTGGAATAAACTGAGTTTTAGAGACTTAGAAGCATCCTGGGAAGCCAGAAATGCAAAGTCTAGGGAATTAGATTAAGATTATAGGAGATACTTTTTATACTCCACCCTTACCCCTTTAGACTTTAACATTGTTTTAAAAGTGACTACTTCGACATGGCATCATACCCATTTCTTGGCCTAAGACTGGAGTCTGCTTAGAGCTATCATAGCAATGCAGAAACAGAATTTAAAGCACTGACTCCTTTCTACGCTCCTATCCTCACAACCATAGCACCCTTCATCCAATAGAGTATAAATACCCCAACTCCCTTTTTCCTTGGGCAATATAGCCATAGATACCAGAGACAGCTTAATTGCATCTCTGGGATTCCTATTGCAATTAAGCTGCCGGTATCTACAGTACCAGCACTTGCCAACAAGCCTTGAATTGTTTGCCAGTTGCATTTTACCATTGCCACTCTGGTGTCATCTGGGATACTCTCCCCTAAAACTTAGCTGCACCTGAGTCTTTGTACCAAATCTTATTTTGGGGTAATCCAAACTAAGATGAGAACTTGTATACAAAATGAACAGTCAAAGACTTGAAAAATAAAACCAAACTAAAAAAAAAAAAAATTAAAATATATAACAGATACGAGCAGAGCAAGGAGAGTTGAGATATAGATCTGTGAAAATATTTTCTTTTCTTCAAATCTCTTAAAATGAGTTTAGGAAACATTATTATTTACTGATTTTCTGGGTTAGTACTTTGTTAAGGAAAAAGAAATGTAATGGGCATTTTAAAAGCGTGCTTTTGGAAACTAATGCTTTAAACCCAAACATATTGTTAACTTTAATAATGGGAACCCATGTCACTAAGAGATGCATTGCTTGATTCTCTGTGGTTTTCTACTACGGTAGTTCTTCTTGAAATTAGGTGGTCTTTTCCAAACAGCACTTGTGTTACGTGTTGAAATAATGAAAAAGCTGCTGAAACACAATATGCATTTTAAAATCTAGTAATAAAGAAAGTAATATGACTGAATAATGGCTGGCCAGATTAGCTCTGACACTGTATTTGCTTTGTGTCCAACTTTATCTGGCAATGCATTATTCACTAGTACTATACACAGTGCTTTATTAAGTCTTAATCAAATGCATTTTATCATAAGTGTCAATTCAATGCTTCACCATTGCATTTATATATTTTTAAGTACTGAATTTTTTGTAATGAATGATAAATGTTTAGGCTGGAAAAGAATATTATATTTCTGGGGCTTGGGAATGAGTCATAGGGTAAGCACAGGGTGGTTTTACATCTACACTAAAGTCATATGCAAGCAAATTTTATAGTCCTTTCTTTTTTCTTCGTATTAAGCTAAAATGTGAAAATGTTCATTTAATTTTTTCTTCAAGATTATAGGAGAAAACGTGAAAATCAAGCAGGCATGTTTTGGTCATCTATCTAGGGCATTATAATTGTTTTGTAGAGCACATGTATAAAATATGAATTAAAATTTTCAATGGTAGATTTTTACTTAACAGTTCAAGTGAAGTAGGTTAAACATTAAAGTTTATGTACAAATCGACAAACCAGTTCCACACGGTTTCAAGTATAATTATTTAATGATGTGCTCAATATTTTGTAAACATATCTGAACCTTAAAAAGCTTCTTAGGTTTCCTTGATTTCTTGAGAAAGAAAATGTTTTACAAAGTATACTATTAAATTGCATTAACACCTTAGGTTTACTGTTTTGATAATATTAGACAACTTTAATTTTTAAAATGTTACTGAACTATAACTTTAAGTTGTTTGATAGTCTGGTTCTTTTATCAAAACAATAGCCGTAGATTTGTAGTGTTATTTGTATTTGAAGAAAAAAAATACAATTGTTGTAATCCTACGATATTAGTTTGGAGAAATTTGTTTATTCCATGTAAACATATCTATAAGACTAAAGAAGTTCATTTCTTTATTTTAAAAAATCACCACATTAAAAGAAATACAGGCCTTCAAATGAGGATTGCATCAAGTTGGACTGCTGTCTCTCTGAGTGAGTGCTAAGTGAAATGGGTGTGTTCATGGCGTTAGGCCGTACATACCAGAATGACATTAGCCCATGAGTAAATATCACTAGTTGGATAAAGCTTTATTTTTAGAAGTAATACTTAGATAATTAAATATATAATTAACACATGAAATACTAAAGATAAATTATAAGCTTCTTTTATGTAATAAACCATACCTCATCCTGCCACATAAATGGCAATCAAATAATTATTTGTAAAAACAAAAAACAAATAAAATTAAAATAATATCCCAAAATAATCCTCCAAAAGATTATTAATTTTATTTATAATTTTATGTTAGAAATGGTGGTTTCTAAAAAAGGGATCTCAGTTATATCTAGAAAGCTTAATTAGAAGTTTAGGAATCCTAGAAGCTTCTATGCAGAATGGATTCAAAGAGGCTATGACCGTTTTTTTTTTTTTTTTTTAATAATAATTTCTGGAAATTATTGGTAATTGGTGGATATGGATCCTTTTCATTGTCCTTTTAAGAAATCTTCCACGTTTTACTTTGTCTTTTCCTTCTTTCTCACTTCTTTCTCTAATGTTCAGTTATTCTCACTTTCTTTATTGCAGTGGGTTTTCTTGCTTTTTTTGTTTGGTTTTTTTTTCCCTTTTATTTTATTTTTTGCCCTATCTTTGACCAAGCAGTTTCACAACTCATAGGTAAGGCTTCATTAATTTAAAAAAAGGGTTGCAGGATCTTTGGAAACATGGTGAAGTGAGAGCTGTTCCCAGATCTCTCCCCTTGAAACAACAATACGGTGAACATCTAAAACTTAACATAAAACACTCAAACTGCACAGCAGCACATCTAGGTACAGGATCTGCGCATAAGAGCTACCACAGACGGAACCCTGGGTGGACTGAGAGAAATAAAGAAGCTGTCTCTCACAGCCCCCAGAGCTACCTGTAGGAGGAGGGAGAAGGAAGAAGGAACGGCACGTTCCCTGAACATCCCTGCCTGGCGAAGCCGTGAGGTGGCTGGTGGCGGGATCCAGTCATCAGGGCAGAAAGCAGAGAAGCGGGACAGCAGAAAAACAGCAGTTGATTTTTACCGGCTGCAGTTGCAAAACTGAGGCTAAGCCGCAACCTCCAACCCCCAACTCAGAGGGCCCCTCCCCCTATACCCTCTGAGACCAATCACCGAGGCTCCCAAGAGGAATCTGAGCAAACACTACTGAAACTGTTGCTAACACTGACAGAGACTGAAACTGAGGGTAGTGAGAGCGATTAAATACCTACCAGAAAATAAAAAGGCATTTTTAAAGTTTTATATAAAGCAGGGATCCAAGAGACTTAGATGCCACCTACTGGAAACCAAAAGAAAAGTGCCTTTGCAGCAGGCTAAAGACAGACCTTTATGTAATAAATCTTCTTTCTGGAAAAAAAAGCAGAATACATTTCCATTAATGCCCAGGCAGAGAAATAGTCCATTAAACACCATGAACAACCAAGGTGACATGGCATCTCGGAAAGAAAGAGAAAAATCTCCATAAAATAAGCTTAAGGACATAGAAATATGCAATTTAAATGGCAGAGAATTCAGGATGGTACTTCTGAAAAAACTCAGTGAATTCCAAAACAGGTCATATCAACAATTTCAGGAATTGAAAAAACACCTAGATGAGCAGAGCAAGGAGATTAAAACCCTCAAAAAGAACCAAATAGAACTTCTAGAGATGAAGAACACACTGTGAGAGTTGGAAATGAAATAGCAAACTTGGGAAATAGAGTTGACCAAATGGAGGAAAGGATCAGTGATATTGAAGACAGAAATCTAGAAATAAATCAGAAGGAAGAGGAGAGAAACCTAAGAATGAAAAATAATGAAAGAGAAATTCAAGAACTAGCTGACACCATCAGGAGAGGAAACATAAGAATAATGGGCATTATTGAAGGTGAGGAAAAGGGACAAGGACTAGAAAGTATTTTCAGACAAATAGTTGACAAGAATTTTCCACTCTAAGGAATGATCTGGAACTTGGAATTCAAGAATTCAACAGAACACCCAATTATCTCAACCCAAAAAGGCCTTCACCAAGACACATTGTATTAAAATTATCGGAAATCAATGACAAAGACAGAATTCTCAGGGCAGCCAGGGAGAAGAAAATAGTAACTTATAAAGGAAAACCTATTAGATTATCATCGGACTTCTCAGTGCAAACCTTACAAGCCAGAAAGAAATAAAATCAAATATTTAAACTATTAGGTGAAAGGAACTACCAGCCTAGAATAATATATCCAGCTGAGACCAAGTCTTCTTTAGATATGAAGGAGAAATTAAGAAAATTAAAACCTTTTCAGACATACAAAAATTGAGGGGATTCTCGACTATGAGGCCTGTACTACAGGAAATACTGAAAGAGGTCAGCTCACCTAAAACAAAATGAAAAAAAAAAAACATAATTAGGAGTAAGGTAACTATCAGGCAAATAGAAGCAAAAGAGTACAACTCTTACGAAGAACAGGGCATTATAAGCTTAATAAAGAAAATTGTTATAATAAAATAATGAAGGGACGAATTGAGATAACAATGACTAAAAAGGGGAGGATTCAAAGATCCAAATTTCACAAAGGGGAATGGAAATAAAGCATACACAGAAGAAAATGGATGACTGTATATATACATAGAACTGTCTTTTACATATTCGTAATGGTGTCTTTTACATATTTGTAACTGTCTTTTACATATTCGTAACCTCACAAAGATTCAGAACCAAAGTATATAACATAAAACGAGTAGGACCAGAGGGAAAACCCACAAAAGCCAATCAAAATAAAGGAAACAGAAACACAAGGACAAGGAAGCAATGGAAACACCGAGCTACCAGAAAGCAAAAGATAAAATGGCTATAAGAAGACCTCATATTTCAATAATCACCCTAAATGTAAATGGACTGAACTCACCAATAAAAGGGCACAGAGTTGCAGAATGGATCAAAAAAAAAAAAAAAAAAAAAAAAAACCAAGCCCAACCATATACTGCCTCCAGGAGACACATTTCAGCTCCAAAGACAAATATAGACTCAAAGTGAAAGGATGAAAAATGATATTTCAAGCAAATAACATTCCAAGAAAAAATGGGAGTAGCGATACTGATATCAGATGAAATAGACTTCAAAATCAAAAAGGTAAAGAAAGATACCGAGGGACACCTCATAAGGGAAATCATGCACCAAGAAGACATAACACTTATTAATATCTATGCCCCAATTAGGGAGCTCCGAAATATATAAACCAATTACTAACAGAACTAAAGGGAGAAACAGACCAAAACACTATCATTGTAGGGGACCTAAATACCCCACTGTCAGATATGGACAGATCATCCAAACAGAATATCAATAAAGAAATAACATCCTTCAATGACACATTAGACCAACTGGACATAATTGACATTGACAGAGCCTTCCACCCCCAAACAGCTACTTATACATTCTTCTCTAGTGCACATGGAACATTCTCAAGAATCGACACATACTGGGACACAGAGATAACGTCAATAAATATAAGAGGGTTGAAATAATACCAACTGTATTCTCTGATCATAATGCTTTGAAACTAGAGATCAACTGCAAAAAGAAATCAAGAACCACTAATAGATAGAGATTAAACAACATACTACTGAAGAATAACTGAGTCAGAGAAGAAATAAAAAAGAGAGATAAAAAATACATAGAAATGAATGATAATGATAGTACAACATATCAAAATTTGGGGGACATGGCAAAAGTGATCAAAAGAGGAAAATTTATATCACCACAGGCCTATCTCTAACATCAAGAACGAGCCCAAATAAATACCCTAATGTTTCGTCTTGAAAAACTAGAAAAGGAAGAACAAATGAAGCCTAAATTCAGGAGAAAGAAAGATATAATCAAAATTAAAGCAGAAATAAATGAAATTAAAAACAACAATAACAACAACAACAACAAAAACAATAAAAAAAATAAATTCAACAAAGTGCTGGTACTTTGAGGTTAATAAAATTGACAAACCCCTAGCTAGACTCACTAAAGAAAAAAGAGAAAGAACACAAATAAACAAAATCTGGGATGAAAGAGGAGAAATGACTACTGATATCGCAGAGGTACAAAATATCATACAAGAATACTATGAAAAATTATATAACATCAAATTTAATAACCTAGAAGACATAGACCAGTACTTAGAAAAATACAACCTTCATAGACTGAATTGCGAAGAACTGGAAAATCTAAATAGACCGATCAGCAGTACGGAAATTGGAAACAATCATCAAAAACCTACCATAAAGTAAAACTCCAGGACCAGATGGTTTCACCAGTGAATTCTACCAAACATTCAAAGAAGATCTTATACTTACCTATTCTCCTCAAACTCTTCCAAATAATCGAAGAGGAGGCAATACTTCCCAACTATTTTATGAAGCCAATATTACCTTGATACCAAAATCTGGTAAAGATAACACACACACACACACACACACACACACACACACACACACACACACACACACACACACTATAGACCAATATCTGTCATGAGCACAGATGCAAAAATCCTAAATAAGATACTAGAGAACCAAATACAGCAACATATTAAAAAGATTATACACCACAATCAAAGTGGACTTCATCCCAGAGACACAGGGATGGTTCAACATACGCAAATCGATTAATGTGATACACCACATAAACAAGTTAAAAAATAAGAATCATATGATAATATCAGTAGATGCAGAAAACATCTCTGACAAGATACAGCATCCATTTATGATCGAAACACTTAACAAAATCAGTATAGAAAGAAAGTACCTTAACATAATAAAGGCCATCTGTCACTATTTGTGGATGACATGATTCTCTATATAGAGAGCCCTAAAGACGCCACAAGAACACTACTAGAAACAATAAGCAAATACAGTAAAGTCTCTGGACACAAAATCAACGTTCAAAAA
>NW_011888788.1:10932481-10938985 GCF_000151845.1 Pteropus vampyrus
CAGTACGGAAATTGGAAACAATCATCAAAAACCTACCATAAAGTAAAACTCCAGGACCAGATGGTTTCACCAGTGAATTCTACCAAACATTCAAAGAAGATCTTATACTTACCTATTCTCCTCAAACTCTTCCAAATAATCGAAGAGGAGGCAATACTTCCCAACTATTTTATGAAGCCAATATTACCTTGATACCAAAATCTGGTAAAGATAACACACACACACACACACACACACACACACACACACACACACACACACACACACACACTATAGACCAATATCTGTCATGAGCACAGATGCAAAAATCCTAAATAAGATACTAGAGAACCAAATACAGCAACATATTAAAAAGATTATACACCACAATCAAAGTGGACTTCATCCCAGAGACACAGGGATGGTTCAACATACGCAAATCGATTAATGTGATACACCACATAAACAAGTTAAAAAATAAGAATCATATGATAATATCAGTAGATGCAGAAAACATCTCTGACAAGATACAGCATCCATTTATGATCGAAACACTTAACAAAATCAGTATAGAAGGAAAGTACCTTAACATAATAAAGGCCATCTGTCACTATTTGTGGATGACATGATTCTCTATATAGAGAGCCCTAAAGACGCCACAAGAACACTACTAGAAACAATAAGCAAATACAGTAAAGTCTCTGGACACAAAATCAACGTTCAAAAATCCATAGCGTTCCTATACTTGAATAATGAAGTGTCAGATAAAGAAGTGGAAAAAATAATTCCTTTTGCAATTGCAACAAAAAGAATAAAATACCTCGGAATAAATTTAACGAGACATGCGAAGGACCTATATAATGAAAATTACAAGACCCTATTAAAAGAAATCGAGGAAGATACAAAGAAATGGAAAGATATTCCGTGTTCTTGGAGTGGAAGAATCAACATAGTTAAAATGACCTTATTACCTAAAATATTATACAGATTTAATGCAATCCTCATCCAAATCCTATTGGCATGTTTTAAAGAAATACGACCCCCCAAAATCATCAGATTTGTATGAAAGAACAAAAGACCTAAAATGGCCAGAGCCACCCTGCGAGAAAAGAATGAGCCTAGAGGCATCACTGCCTGACTTCAAATTATACTACAAAGCGACAGTAATCAAAATGGCATGGTATTGGCAGAAAAACAGACACACAGATCAGTGGAACAGAATCGAGAGTCGAGAAGTAAACCCATGTTTATATGGGCAAGTAATTTTCGACAAAAAAGCCAAAAACATACTGTGGAGAAAAGAAAGCCTCTTCAATTAATGGTGCTGGGAAAACTGGAAAGCCACCTGTTAAAGAATGAAACTAAACTGTTGTCCATCACCACACACCGAAATTAACTCAAATGGATTAAGGACCTGAACATAAGACCTGAAACAATAAATTGCATAGAAGGAAAAATAGGAACTAAACTCATGAACTTTGGACTTAGAGAGGATTTTATGAATTTGACCTCAAAGGCAAGGGAAGTAAAAGCAAAAATAAATGAATGGGACAACATCAAACTTAAAAGCTTCTGCTCAGCTAAAGAAACCATCAACAAGGTAAAGAGACAACCATCCAAATGGGAAAATATATTTGCAAGCAACATGTCCGATAAGGGCCTAATATCTAAAAATACAAAGAACTCATACAACTCAATAACAAGAAAAAAACAAATGATCCAAGCAAAAAATGAGCAGAGGGCCTGAACAGACATTTCACTCTAGAGAACATACAAATGGCCAACAAATATATGGAAAGATGCTCAACATTGCTAGCTATTAGGGAAATGCAAATCAAAACCACAATAAGATACCATCTCACACCTGTTAGAATAGCTGTTATCAACAGGACAAGTAACAACAAGTGTTGGAGAGGATGTGGAGAAAAAGGAACCCTCATACACTGCTGATGGGACTGCAAATTGGCATGGCCACTATGGCAAACAGCATGGAGGTTCCTCAAAAAACTAAGAATTGATCTACTATGTGATCCAACAATCCCTCTACTGGGTATTTACCCCAAAGACTTAAAAGCATATATCCAAAAAGATATTTGTACACCGATGTTCACAGCAGCATTATTCACAGTGGCCAGGACATGGAAGCAACTGAAGTGTCCTACGATAGATAATTGGCTAAAGAAGCTGTGGAATATTCCTCAGCCATAAGAAGAGATGAAATACTGCCATTTGCGACAATGTTGATGGACCTCGAGATAATCATGCAAAGCGGCATAAGCCACACAGAAAAAGTTGCAATTGCAAAAGGAATTATTTTTTCCACTTCTTTATCTGACACTTCATTATTCAAGTATAGGAACGCTATGGGTTTTTGAACGTTGATTTTGTGTCCAGAGACTTTACTGTATTTGCTTATTGTTTCTAGTAGTGTTCTTGTGGCGTCTTTAGGGCTCTCTATATAGAGAATCATGTCATCCACAAATAGTGACAGATGGCCTTTATTATGTTAAGGTACTTTCTTTCTATACTGATTTTGTTAAATGTTTCGATCATAAATGGATGCTGTATCTTGTCAGAGATGTTTTCTGCATCTACTGATATTATCATATGATTCTTATTTTTTAACTTGTTTATGTGGTGTATCACATTAATCGATTTGCGTATGTTGAACCATCCCTGTGTCTCTGGGATGAAGTCCACTTTGATTGTGGTGTATAATCTTTTTAATATGTTGCTGTATTTGGTTCTCTAGTATCTTATTTAGGATTTTTGCATCTGTGTTCATGAGAGATATTGGTCTCTACTGTGTGTGTGTGTGTGTGTGTTATCTTTACCAGATTTTGGTATCAAGGTAATATTGGCTTCATAAAATAGTTGGGAAGTATTGCCTCCTCTTCGATTATTTGGAAGAGTTTGAGGAGAATAGGTAAGTATAAGATCTTCTTTGAATGTTTGGTAGAATTCACTGGTGAAACCATCTGGTCCTGGAGTTTTACTTTATGGTAGGTTTTTGATGATTGTTTCCAATTTCCGTACTGCTGATCGGTCTATTTAGATTTTCCAGTTCTTCGCAATTCAGTCTATGAAGGTTGTATTTTTCTAAGTACTGGTTTATGTCTTCTAGGTTATTAAATTTGGTGTTATATACTTTTTCACAGTGTTCTTGTATGATTCTGGTATTTGCAATGCAGAAAGACTATTCTTAACGTGATTTTTTTAATATAAAGTAATTAATCAGTGGTATTTATGGACCACTGATTATGAGCATGTATTTCCTGTAAGAGTATTTGCGTAACAGACTCAATAAAGTTAGAAAAATAATGCATTAAGGGGAGAGGAAGTTTTCCCTTAAAATGATTTTTTATATCTCAGTATGTCATGCCTTTTTTTGTCAAATGTCAAATTTTTCGAATGAGGTTAAGTGTTAAGTCTATGTCAAATTTTTAGAATGAAGTTAAATGTTAATCATTTAAAAAATAAATATGAAACTTTTGTATGTTTTTCCTATTTCCCAGGTAACTATTTTATTTTGAAAGTTTTTTTAATTGCCTAAATTTATATTATGTGGACAAAACAAAAGATAGGGTAAAGCCACTCATCTTAGTTTTTATGATTGGTCTCTACATGAATTTTTAAAATGTTCTCTCTTCTTTGATTCTTAAAACAAAACAAAAAGAAAATTAAAAACACAAAAACATTATCAAGATATTATTTACAAACATTAAGACATCCTTGTTTGTAAGGTTACTGATATTGGTATACATGGAATTAACATAGAGACATTGTGGATCTAATGATAAATCTACAATAGGAAAGGCTTTGAGTGTGAAAGGGAGAGATCCAGGTCAAATTCCAGTTCTTTAACTGAGTTTGTGTGTGACTCTGAGCAAGTCACTAATGTATCTGGATCTCAGTTTCTTTATCTGTAAAATAGGACAATGGGATTGGATCCATGTTATATCTTTTCACTCTGTTTTCTTGTGAGTCAGTTTAAGAAGGTTCTTTCAATCAGTTTTTGCTGTTTAACATTTGCTTATCATGCTTACAACAGCGATTTCTGGTCTCTTTGTTGAAATTTCTTTTTCTATGTTTGGATGATACCATGTATGTGTATGTGTGTCTCTGTGTGTATCTCTGTGTGTGTGTCTATATGCGTGAGATAAATCAAGATTAAAATAGGTTTAGAAAGCAAAAAAAAGTGTGAGAGTCTAACAGAGATTGACCAACAGAATTTTTAATATCACTAAAATCCTCAGCTGAGATATCACTGAGTCTGGGATTAACTAACAAATAAGTGTCATTCCTAGCAGGCAGATACATTTCTAAAGAACTAACTCTATTTCTGTGAGTATACAGTAATGGAACTATAAATCTAAATACAATTAAACTTCTGAAAGAAGAAGACAATAGGTCACTCATAATAGAGTTTGCCAGTAGCAGTAGCCCTCAGATCTCTTTCTTCCTGTTTGCTAGCGACTCTGATTTGATTTCCAGCTTTCAATCCCTCCTCAAGGTACACTCATCAGCCATCTTGCAGCGTATTATAGGATCCTGGAGACATTAAGTAGAGAACGAATGTGGCAGCATTCCTTTTTCCAAATGAGTTTTTCTACATACAATTCATAAATGACTAATAAGAATTTACTGTTCACATTTACTTTTCCCTTAGGATCCTATAATTATTTAAAAATATTAGCTATAAACCCATCACTATTTCCTTAAAGTATTCATTTGCTTTCGTGAGACTCAGTTGTATGCCCAAATCACTTTGATACTTGACTTGGAGACTGTAGACCAAACTTATACACCCACATGGAAAAACAAAATTCAAAATTTGGCTTTGGCGTTTCCTAAAATATGGTATCCTGAATTATCATATTTTTTCCTGTATGTCATAAAATATGTATAATAATAGGAAAAGATAAGTGCCTTCACACACAACTCAATGCATATATTATCATCTGTCAGCTATTTTGTGAAAATATTACCAAAATATAACATTTATCTTGGCATTTAGTTCCATTTTGCTTTTGTGAGTACTTCTTCAATTTTATTGCTATTCACATAGCATAGCAAATGTCTTTCAGATGTGAAAAATCAATTATTTCCAATATGTCCCAGTAGTTATTAGGGCAGATTAATGCAAGGTGCTGTAGGAGTAATGTCCAAATAAAATGTCATAATTGAACAATACAATTTGCCACAGGAATAAGATTGAGTTGCTCTGGGTACCTTTGTGGGAAAGAGGGGGGGAATCAACATGTACAACAAAAGTAAAATATACAAGATCATGTTTTGTTGAAAGATCAGGCAGGTGCTTTGTTGATAGTATTTTTAGTACAATGATCAAGTTACCATATTAAGTTAAAGCAAGACCAAAACCATTTATATTTGATTTTTATCTGCAAATGTATAGCTGGTTTCTACTGAGGATCAATGCAAGATAAACTTGGGAATGGATATTTCAGTACCAAGGAGTCTCTGTGAGAGAATATAAGTTACGAAAACTTGAGGGTTACCTTTTGGACTTTGGCATTTGGCAATTCATAATAATCTTTATATTAATAATGATGAAAGATTATTTATTTTCTAGGATTTTGAGTTTCGGGGCCTCAAAATACTTGAGAGAGAACTGCCAAATATATTTAAATACTGTTATATAATAGAATCAGTATATCTCTGAGGCTTAGCTATGGAGGGGAGTAGATCTGTTTCATGGGCATGAGACCTATACAGTCACATAAGACCCTATGTTTAGAAGGGACCCACATTAAATGCTTGTTTTGATGCTCTATTCTCACCATTTTGAAATTCTTAATGATTTTTGAATAAGGGATTCTGCATTTTCATTTCACAATAGTTTCCACAAATTACATAATGAACCCTCAAGGGAGCTATAAAGGAAGAACAAGACTATGATGATTACAATCCTTCTCACCTGGATTTGGGAGGTGACTCTTTGCTCTCTTCTTAACAGTGTTCCTTTATTTCTATCTCTCTTGCTCTACCTATCTTTATTCTGATCTGGAAGACAGAATCTCTGCAATTTTAAATTTCTTTAAAGACCCAAACTGTCCTCCATGTATGACTTCAGGTTACTCTAGAAATGTGTTGTTGGACATCTGTAGCATGACATACCTTCTCACTTTGTTATTCACTCTTTTAGCTCGAACATATGCTGGGCACCATGCTTCATGCTGTGGATTCAGTGGTGAATAGGAGACTTGGTTCCCATTATCCTAAACTTATTGTTTAGAAGGACAGGTAGTCAAACTAACGGCCAAATAAAAGAAATTGTGATGATGGTAGAACAGGGTCCCTAGGAACACAGAGGAGAAACACTTACGGAAGTGATATCTAAACAGAGGTCTGAGATCAAGTATAGATAAATATTTTTCAAACAGAAGGGAAAGCAGAAAGTGTTCTATGAAGGGGTAATAGCATGAACTAAAGCCTAGAAGTGAAAGGCTGCTATCTTCAGGAGAATTCCACTTGTGGAAAATTGTACAGACCATATTCAAAGTA
>NW_011888788.1:10940147-10954751 GCF_000151845.1 Pteropus vampyrus
GAAGCACAGCAGAGATAGTTTTAAACTTACCACCAACCCATATGTAAATTTAAATGTAAATTATTTAAATGTACATTTCATCAAAGGCTCTAGATGACAGGCTGCTAATAGTCCACACATGATGGAAAAGGCTGAACAACACAGTGGCAGTAGCAAGTAAAGTAGGACCTTCTTTTCTAAATGGGACATTGTTTTTGATGATTTTTTTAGTTTGTATATGAAAAATATTACAAAGATATACAAATTAAGAATTTTTGGTTATACATGCAAAAAATTGTATGTGCTATACATTCATACAACTGGCAGCACAGTTTACACCAGCATCACCACATGAGTGAGTAATGCATTGCACTATGACGTTATGACAGCTATGATGTCACTAAGTGGTAGGAAATTTTCAACTTCATCATAATCTGTTGAGACCACTGTGGTATATGTGGTCCATCCTTGACCAAAATCTCTTTCTGCAGCACATGGTTGTATAAGAGTGTCCTAAGAGTCTCCATCATTCTTTTCAGGAAGAACCAAATTTCATCTTCACTACATGGTGTACAAGAAACGGGAAGAAATCTCTGTACAATTGAGCATTTTACATAGGCCAAGTAGTACAGTTGAATACCAACTAAGCAGAAAGTTTTCATTTTGGCTGCAATTCCTTATCTAGCAGCTGGCTTTCCAAGAGTTTATTTGAAGAGAGAAGTAAGTAGTTGACTGTGTTTTTGTATCTTTGCTTTGTAGGTGAGTAAGCATTAGAAATATTACAAACGAAACCTTTTAGAGAGTTAATCTGTCTAGAACCTTCTGTGGATCAGAATCCTGTGAAAGCAGATGCTGACTTATTAGGTGTACAGGGGGATGTGAATCCTAGAATTATTTATGACATATCTGTTCCCACTTAAAATGTAAAGTGGGAAGCCACCAAATGGGAACTGACTTTCCCTTCGGCCTCTAACAATGCTATTTCATTTTGTGCTTTGGAAGGTGAAAAAAAGAGTGAAGAAAAAGAACCATTAAAAAAGATTCTCCACAGATAAGCAGGGAGAAATTTAACCTATTGCCTTGCTTTGTCCATAAAAGGTTTTTCTTTTTTCTTTAATATGTGACAGTTTGATATCTGAGGTATTGCTATTCCTTTTTCCTTTGTAAATGAACTGATGGAAAGAACATATTGTCTGATAGTAATCTTTCCTGTGTACACACGGATATTATACAATTGATAAAAATGATTGAATTAAAAAATGTGCACAGATGTATCCAATTTTTTTGTGCTCTATTTTTATCACCTCATGGAGTCTGCACACATCAAGACTAAGACCTTTCTGTTCCAATTGTGAAAAAAAGGCATTTCACATATGAAATGATTCAATTGCCTCTATGATTCTAGACAGTGACTTTACAAAGATTAGCCTAATTTATTTGTAGAGCCTTCTATTATTTATTTGTTTATTTATTTATTTATACTTATTTATAATTAAAAAAATTTTAAATTATAGTTTAGTTACAATATTATATTAGTTTCAGGTGTACAACATAGAGATGCAACATTTATATAACTTAAAAAGTGATGACCTCAATAAATCTTGAAACTGACACCACACATACTTATTACAATTATTGACTATATTTTTTATGTTATATTTTACATCTCCGTGACTATTTTGCAAGAACTAATTTTTACCTCTTAATTCCTTCTTTTTTTTCAGCAACCTTCTCAAACCTCTCCTATCTGGCAACCATCAAAATGTTCTCTGTATCTATGAATTTGTGTCTGTTTTTTATTTGTTTATTTTGTTCTTTATATTATACCTATAAGTGAAATCATATGGTATTTGTCTTTCTCTGACTTACTTCACTCCACACAATACTCTCTAGGTCCATCCATGTTGTCACAGATGGCAAGATTTCATTCTTTTCTTATTTTTTTTTTTGTGGCTGACTAATATTCCATTGTATATGTATACCACTTCTTTATCCATTCATCCATTGATGAACACCAAAGTTGCCTCCATATCTTGGCTTTTGTCAAAAATGCCACAATGAATATATGGATTCACATATTCCTTCGAAGTAGTGTTTTGGGTTTTTTTATATAAATACTCAGAAGTGGGATTACTGGGTCTTCTTTGTCTCTTATAGCTTTTTGTTTCAAAGTTTATTTTGTCTAGTATAAGTATCGCTACCTAATCTTTTGTTTGTTTGTTTCCTTTTTCATGAACTATCATTTTCTATCTCTTTACTTTCAGTCTGTGACTGTCTTTAGGTCTGGAGTCTCTTGTAGGCAGCATATGTAAGGGTCTTATTTTCCTATCCATTCCGCCACTGTTATCTTAATCCATTTGCATTTAAAGTAATTATTGACAGAACTCTAGTTATTGCCATTTTATTATTCATACATTTTTTCTTCTCTTTCTCCTCCTTCTCCTTCTCCTTCTTCTTCCCTCTAACATTTCTTGTAATACCGGTTTGGTGGTGATGAACTCCTTTAGCTTTTTCTTGTCTGGGATTTGATTTCTTGTCTGTCCTTTGATTCTACGGGATAGCTTTGCTGGGTAGAGTAATATTGTTTGTAGGTCTTCGCTTTTCACCGCTTTGAGTATTTTATGCCAATTCTTTCTGGCCTGCAAAGTTTCTGTTGAGAAATCAGCTGACAGGCTTATGGAAGCTCTCTTATAGGTAACTAACTGCTTTTCTCATGCTTCTTTTAGGATTCACTCTTTGCCTTTAACCTTTGTCATTTTAATTATGATGTGCCTTGATGTGAGTGTCTCTGGGTTCATCTTATTTGGGACTCTCTGTGCTTCCCAGGCTTGTGTATTCTCTTTGCCAGGTTAAGGAAGTTTTCTGTCATTATTTCTTCAACTAGATTTTCAGTTCCTTATTTATTTATCTTCTCCTTTTAGTACAAATGTTGGTATGCTTGATGTTACCCCAGAGGTCCCTTAAATTGTCCTCATTTTGGGGGGTTCTTTTTTCTTCTTGCTGTTCTGACTAGGTGTTTTCTGCTACTTTATCTTCTAAATCGCTGATTTGATCTTCTTTCATTTCAGTTATTATATTCTGCATTTTCGATTGGTTCTTTTTTATGTTTTCAATCTCTGTCTTTATATTTTCTATCTCTTTGTTAAAATTCTCACTGAGTTCATCTACTCTTCCCCTTAATTCCCTTAGCATCCTTATAATCAATATTTTGAACTCTGCATCTGGTAGATTACTTGTCTCCCTTTCGTTTAGTTCTTTACCTGAGGCTTTGTTTTATTCTTTCATTTGGGACATGTTTTTTGTCTCCACATTTTGGCTGCCTTCCTGTGTTTATTTGTATGTTTTAGGTAGGGCTCCTATGTCTCCCAGTCTTAGTAGAGTAGCCTTATATACTAGGTGTCTTTTGAGGCCCAGTGGTGCAATCTCCCTGGTCACATGACCCAAGTGCTCCAGACATGTTCCTTGTATGGGTTGTGTGGGCCCTTCTGTCATAGTTGAACCTTGGTTGCTATTTGTATGTCAATGGGAGGGACTGACTATTAAGCAGATTGATTGTGAGGACTGGCCAGTGACTACAGTGGAGGGGCTGTTATGCAGGGGCTGACCCTAGAGAGCAGGATTCTTTTTAGCAGGGCCCTGCTGCCTGCTAAGTTGGCCCTTGGTGTGTTCTCTTTGGTCAGAAGCTGGCCACTGGGTGTGCAGGCTCTGGAACATCTTGGAATAGGCCCTGCCACAGGCCAAGGTCAGCTGCAGCCTGTTCCCTGTCTGGAGACACCTGGCATGAGCCACCAAACAATTTTCAGATTGCCGCCACCCAGGCTGGGCCTACAGGTGCCTTGAGAGGCCAAGCTGAGAACTGAGGCTAGTTGCTGCTAGTGCCGGGTTTGGGGCCGCCCAGGGCATACTGAGACCAGATGCTGCTTATTTGGGTTTTGTTGACCTTTGAGAGATTTTAGGAAAGTTTGCAGCACGACCCAAGACCGTTTATTTTTATGAATAATCTGTTAGAAGTGGCTTGGGTGGCCCTGCAAGTTGGGTGGGGCAGGATCTCAGGGAATCGCCATGATAAGGCAACCAGTATTAGCTAAGTTAGTGGAGACTCAGATACAGTGGCCACCTGGGTCCACATTCTGGGTAGAGGGAGGGCTCAACAAAGGAATAGTGGCCTCTCCCAGCACTTTTGTCTGGGCAAAAGCTGCCCCTCCAGACCTCACCCTTTTGAGCTGCCGCTTCAGTGCTGGAGCTCAGAGCAAGTGAGTCCATCACTGAGTAAGTCCCTGTGTGGGCCCTTTAAGAGGAAGGTCTGCAAATCGAGCAGCTCTCCATCTCACTCAGCCACAGCTCTACTGGTTTTCAGAGCCAGGTGTGGGAACTTCTCTTTCCAGCCCTGGAAACTTGGGCTGGGGAGCCTGGTGTGGGGCTGGGACTCCTCACTCCTCTGGGGGACCTCCCAACTTTTAACTGCCACACCTAGGTATGAGATCAGACTATTCAGTGTCTCCACTCCTTCTACCAGTCTCATGGTGGCTTCTTTTCTATATCTTTAATTGTAGGACTTCTATTCACCTAGACTTTAGAAGATTCTCAATGATGGTTGTTCTGTAGTTTAGTTGTAATTCTAATGCGGTTGTGAGAGGAGGCATGCACAGTGTTTACCTACTTCGCCATCTTGATTGGAATGCTCTATTTTAATTTACTTGAATCCATGGTTGTCAACATCCTATGGTAAAATGCAAAATCACTTTCCTGTCTCTATTTAATGTGATAAAGTATAAATATTATAGATTATATGATTACTATTGGATAGGTCAGCAGAGAGAAACCACGTGTTTATTTTAAAAACAGTAAATGTTGTGGAGGAATTGATGACAATGAGATATTTTGCTTTTCTTTGAAATTTAAGATTTAGGGATTAGAAGCTGTTTACAGACACAACATCAGTAAGGCATCCTCAACTCTATGGATTTTTAAGTGTAAGGCTGTTCATATTTTATCCATTTTTATCCATTCATATTTAAGAATGTTTCAGAATATCAATGATAGACTCTAATTTTTAGCTTTGATTGTGATAATTTGTAACCCTCAAAAATACAGGTTTTCCCAAAAGGTCAATTCGACATTAAATTACTTAAGATGTTGATTATTTATTGTGAGGTTTATCATTCTTTATTTTTATTCATGATAGTCATTTTATTTATTTGTTTATTTTTTCATCTAATCCACTTGCATTTATTAACTGCTGAATCAGTTAGGATGTTTTCCTGCAAATTATGAAGAGTTCCTTCAAAAGTGGCTAAACAATAGAGATTATAAACATGTACAAAAAGCCTAAATTATAAAGGAAAAATATAAATTTAACTACACTTAGGTTAAAAGTTTCTGTGAATCACAAGATCCCATAAAACAAAAGTTAAGCCACAGATGGGTAGAAGATATTTGCAATTCATGAATAGGCATTAATATTCAGAACAGATAAAGAAGAAACTAAAATCAGTAGAAAGACAAATGATAAAAATTGATAACTACAAATAGGAAAATAATAACATCCCCTAAACATAGGAAAAATATTCAAACTCATTATTAAGCAGAAAATGTAAATTAAAAGCAAAATGAGATATTATTTCACATAAAGCCTTTACTTTACAAAATATTGGCAAGAATGTGAACAAAAAGAGACTCATTCCATTGGATGGGATTTATTTGTACTAACTTTTTAGAGAATAATTTGATAATGTCTGGTAAATTTGATGGTAAACCAAATCTTTTAAGGGAGCAATAATATTTCTAGATAAATATGCCAGTATTTTAACTACTATATAATCTTGCAATTTGGAGGCCTGACATAATATTAGTTGGTCATGAAATCATTTCTTTAATGAAATAGAATAGAGATGGATAGAAAGTATCTGAGTGTGTCACATGTAGTAAAGATAATCATTGTTTTGTAAAATTTTTTCTAGAAATACATGTGTGTATGTGAGAACATGAAAACTTATTTTAAAATGTATTTATTGATTTTTGTGGATCATGGTCAAATGCATTTGAAAAACACTGCCATAGACAAATTTTCACATTTATGAAAAAAGAGACTTCTTGTTTATTGTAGCAATAAACTGGAAACAACACAACTGTGATGAGAGAAAGAATAAATAAGGTGTGATACCTCTGTATAATAGACAGCTATACACAGTGAAATGAAATAATTCGGAGATACATATATCTATATAAATGCATAATTCTCAAAAGCATAATTTTGAGTTTACAAAAATCAAGGTGACAAAGCTATTTACATATGATGCCCTTATAAAAACTTTAAAAGATACAAACTACATTATATCTTATTTAGGTTAAACATATATATTAAAATATATACTCATGAATGAGAAAAATAAACACAAAATAGGAGGTAAAGGATTGAGAAGGACTATACAGACTTCTTTTGTTTGATTTCAGGGCAAAAAAAAAAAGGATATGTTTTTTCATATGACAAGAAGTCTAAGGGCTCAACAACATCATCAAAGACTTAAGTTTGTGTTTTTCACTACCTTCTGCCAGTCTCAAAATTTTCTTGATTGTCATATGCTGGCTATTGATATTTCAGGTACTACATATAGACTTGCCAAGTCCAGTGATAGAAAAAAGATCATTTCTTCCATGCATTTGTCTTAAAAAAAAAAAAATGAGCCCTGTCTTGTAAGTTCCTTAACAGATTGGCCAGACCTGGATAACATGCCTGTTCCTGCACCGGACACTGAACAAGGTAATAGGACCAACGTGATTGGTTAATTTCATTCAAGATTTATCCAAGTCACATGGAAGTGGGGGAGGACATTGTAATAAAAGTGAAGCTCTACCAGGAAGAAGGAGAAAATACTGTTGGACAAGTAGTATTGGCCACAAGTGTATATGCCCTGGGGATACAGAGATGAACACAGAAGGCTCCTCAGGGAATTTTAGCGGAGTTTAAATTCTAATGGGAAAACTGATAATAGAGGACAAATGAATAAGATCATTTCAGATAGATGTAAATCCTTGAAGACCTCTCTGATGAGGTGGCATTTGAGCTAAAATGTGAATTACATGAAGAAAGCAGCCATAAGCAGATCTGAAGAAAGAGAATGCAGGAAGCAGAACAAATGGTACAGGAATGATCTTGCTGTGTTAGACTAAAAGAAGGAGTCTAGTGCACCTAGAAAGAGGAGAGAGAATGAAAGCATGGCATGAGATTAAGTTTGAGAGCTATACAGGAGCCAGATTATGTATGTCTTATGAGGTCTCGTGAAGACTTTACATAGTTTGTATAGGGTAGTGCAAAGCCACAGGAGGGTTATAATCAGGATTGTGATGTGGTGTATATATATATAGTATGATTTTTAAAAATGGCTTTTTCAAAAGCCCAGGCAAGTGGTGATGATGGCTTGGACTAACTAGGGTTGGGGCATTGGAAACAGGGAGAAATGGACCTGTGCATATAGAGACAGTGAAGTGGAAAGCAGCATGATGAAGAAGGCAATACAAAGGGGTTATAAAGTAGATATTGTTCTGATAAGCTGTCCCTTGGGACCAGAACTGAAAAGCTAACCTGGAAAGAGACACCATCAACCTATGAGGAAAGCCTTTCAGAAAGGCACAGTGTGATGGTAGAAGGATTTCTTTGCATTTTCAGAGTTTGGTAAAACTGTGTCAGCACATTGATGCTCAGCAGACATCCACAGACAGCAGTCATTTCTGTTCATTGCTTAAAACCTAACATTTCCAGTCATACTTCTAACTGTGAAGTGGAAGTAGTTATTATTTATTAGCATGATCTTCCAGAAACACAGAAACAAATTAGAGACCTAACCACTGAAGACTGCAAAAAGATGGAAAGATTCTACAAAACTGCTATGTTTGAATAAACAAATATTTGAATGTTCAACAGGAAATTTTCATGGCGTGACCTAATTCCTGCTTGTCCTGAGTTCACTACAGCAGTCTAGGTACCTGCAGAACCTGATCATTTATGTGCCTATATTGCCTTCTGGGAGTGTTTTACTCACCTACAGAACTGGACTTTTTATTTGCCTGCTAATATGCTCTAATCGCCTTTAATAGCAGCCTTCATCT
Organism: Pteropus vampyrus; assembly: GCF_000151845.1. Taxonomy (NCBI): domain Eukaryota; kingdom Metazoa; phylum Chordata; class Mammalia; order Chiroptera; family Pteropodidae; genus Pteropus; species Pteropus vampyrus. Next base: position 10,948,233 of record NW_011888788.1, read on the forward strand.
TGAATATGGGATTTAGAACATTAATTTTATATAGTATATTTAAAAAGCAATTCCAACAAATAGATATTAGCCATTAAAATAACTTTTTTGTTAGTAAATAGATCCAATTAAAACTACATTCTGATTTCCATATCTGAAAATGAAAGTGGATGATTTTGTTTTATTTTTTAAAGTCCTGAAGAAGAGGCATCTGTACCATTCCTTTCCTTCTTTAGTCATAAAATTTTTGCTAACATAATATCTATTAATCTGAACGCAGAGTATTGGTAAAAGTAAGATGAATTGTCAAAGTAAATGAAGAAGACATGCAACATATACGTACATTATATGGGTTTCTTTTAGTTGTAAGTGGCAGGAAACAGCTAAAACTGCAAAAGGAATTTAGTTGTACGTAGCTGGGAGGTCTAGGTGCTACATGATGCAGGAACTAAAATGAGATATTCAAGGCATGTTTTTTCTTGCCAACTCAGCCTTCCTACCTTGTCTTTGCTCCATTTGTAAATGGCCGTAATGTCATGGTGGCAGGATGGCTACAGCAGCACCAGCCTTATGGTCTCTCAGGTTCAAATCCTATTTCAGGCAGTTTGAGAAAAATCTCATGGCTTATCATTGTCTCTGGTTGTGCCATTCCTGAAACAACCTCTATAACAAGGGAAGTAAAGTTCCTTGATTTAATCACATTCCTTCCACCTCTTGAAAAGGGGATTGAATCCACCCTAAACAAACATGAAGCCTAAGAAGAGGGCAAGGGTGGTTTCCCAATAGGAAATTGGCATGTTGTTACCAAAATAAATAGAGAATGCATGCTGAAGAACCAGAGAACATAGTTGCCATTGCTCTGTTTCAGACTGTTAGAGGCTAAAAGGTTACCATGTGGGGCTTCTAATAATTTGTCAAGAAAAACTATCCAGTACTACACTGTATCTTCCTCTAAGATAACAGATTATTCAGGGAGCTTCTAAGTAGTTTGCTTCTGAACTTCTAGCACTAGAGGCAGCCCCAAACTCAAAAGAATGCATGAAGGATTTGCCTGCCCCAAACCAGGTGCTTGATATGTATCGTCTCATCACGTACTCACAAATATTTTATTATTAGTCCTATTTTCAAATGAGGAAGCCGAGCTTCAGGCAGGTTAAGGAACTTGTCTGAGTTCCCATAACAAAAGTGCTATAGCTCATGTTTAAACCCAGATCTCTTTGTGTGTAAAGCAGCCGAACACAACTGCTCCATCAACTTTCTCACTGAGTCAAGCAATTTGCTTTATTTCTTTTTCTTTTCAAAAATTTGAATTCTGTGGCATTTACTTTAGGATGTAGACTTAAGTTATAAAGTAAATTTTGACACATTTAAAAATCCCCAACAAGGAAATTTTCCTTCCCCAAGTATGTAGTGAATGCCTATTATATGATGTAAGGGGACAATAGCAATGTAAAACAAGTTGACTGTGCCATTCTGGAATAGTTTCATGACAATAATAATATAGAAAAGACAGTCTTCTTTTTTCTGGGCCCTTCATCATAGTTCAATCCAACCTTGAACTCTCAAAAGAAATTACAAATGGTGGACTTAAAACAAGGTTAACACTTCCCTTTGAGATCTCCTCTTAGACTAGAATAATCTGGTAGCTGCAGCCATCATACCAGATTGTGGTTCTTGAGTTTTCATTATTTATATGCCTTTTGGATTGTGCTGCCCTTGTGAAGAACGATCTTGTTTTATTCTCATTTGCATCTTCAGCACAAAGCAGACCCCAGATTCGTATTAGGTGCTCAATAAATATTTCTTAAATTAAGTGCTCTAGAGTAATTGGCCATAGATATTTGGTATATTGATGCCATTAAACATTTTACTACAGATAAAATATACAGAAAACACATTATATTTTAGAAATATATATACATTAAATATCATGTAATACATAAATATATATCACCTAATATATGACACATATATGGAATATATGTTATCACACACTTATACACATTCCTTTTTGTCAATGTATACATGTAGATTTTCCTGGTTCATAACATTGAAGGTTTTTAGGTATTGTTTTTAAACAAACGTTATAGCCCAAAAACTTTCCTGGGATTTGAATTCTCATATCAGCATGTTATGAAACTATAAAATAGGAATAGTTTATCTTCTGACCTCTACCATTTCTAATCCCCTCCCTGCTTTATGACATTAAAAACAAACATCGTGACATAAATTATATTTAAACTTTTGGATAACATTTTTTTAACAAGTCACAAAAGATGTAATTCTATTTTTCAAAAAGCGATTTAGTTCTACAAAATTGAGCTGACATATAACCAACTGGTAGTTAAAGGAAAAAATAACCCTACCATTTATTGTCAAGCTCATTAAATTAGCTAAAAGTATGTTTGCAAATGGATATTATTGGTAAAGCCCCCAAGAGTTGTAAATCTTTAAAAACCTTGCAATAATGCATAATTCTTCATGGTTCAAGATTTCTTAAACATACAACATGCCTGTCTCAGTTATGATTCCTATCTTTTTTTTTTTTTTTCAAATCAGAAATGTAATTATAGCAATAAAGCTAAATAGTATATACTCTAAGGTTACTGTCCATCTAACTTAATACATTCAGAGACTTTTCTTTCTCTTTGGCTGATGATACTTCTACTCTGCTGAAAGAAATTATTGCTACTCCCTAGCCTATTTTTTACATTCTCTTTTCCATTTTCTGTTTCAATGAAACAACAGAATAAATTACCTAACTTTGGTTTTTCTACTATTTACAAGAGATTTTAATTTTTTAATGTGATAGAATGTGGGAGTTTTACTGTTTGTAATAGCAAGAGCTGCGGATGAGCAAACAGAGGCTAATAGACAATAAATAACTTGTCTAAATTCATGGAACTAATTGCTATCCAGGTTCAGCTTGCAGAATTTCAGAAGTAGCAGTGAATTAAGTAGGCAAGTTCCATGGAGTCTTGAAAACAAGCTTTTAAGTCAGTCATATGCCAGAAGGAAGTAGAGGGTAATGGTTAAGAACACAGACTTTGGAGTCGCGATTCTTGGGATGGAATTCCTACCTCCTCACTTTTTAGCTATGTGATGCTTGGGCAAGTTAGTTAATTTTCTGTGCTCATGTGTGGCCATCTGTGAAGTGATGGTGTCTTAGAATTTAGGTACAGATTTTACATGACAATGCCTGGCTTATACTAAGCAATGAATAAGGGATGGTTAATGCTGTTTTTTTGTTGTTGTTATTTTTCTCTTCTAATGCTTTGGTAAGCATTAATCAATTAAGTTAAAATACCTGTATGGAATTTAATAACACAATGGTGGGTGTTTCCTTTTAGTGCTTTAATTTTTGCCTGTTACAAGTGTTTTAATACACTGTGCATCATATTTCTACATGCCACATTGCCTGCAGTTTACACAAGTGACTTGTTCTGTACCTGGTGATAGTTGCCTTGACCTTGCCTCATTTTACTGCCAATTCCCTTCTAGATATGCCTGGAATCAACTGGTTCTTCATTTTTACTGCCATTACCCTAATTTAGAATGTCTTGTTATCATTTTTAACTGGTTCCATCATACCATCCTACTGGATATCCTTTCTTTTAGTATTGCTTCCTTAAGTCTATTACCTGTATTTGAACCAAAGCAATTTTAGTGAAGCACAGTTCAAATGATGTAATCTCTAGGTAAAAACCCATTCACAGCACCCGAAGCTCCCTCAGAAAACAGTGATAGTCCCATCATGATTTGGCTTTTTTTTTTCCTGTCTTCTCCTGTGTGTCCTTTCAGATAGGCTATATAGAGGAGGAAACTGAGGGTCAGGGAGGTTAAATAATTAACTTGAAGTTGCACAGCTAGTGAGTGACAGAACCAGGACCCCATCCCAGGCTTCCCTGCTCTACAGTTTAGATTTGCATGGTGATTACATAGATCAAGGGTCAGCAAACTACAGCCTGTGGGCCAAATTTATCCCACTACCTGTTTTTGCATGTAAAGTTTTATGGGCATGTAGCCACACCCATCATTTACATATCTCTGTGGCTGTATTTATGTTGCAACAGCAAAGTTGAGTAGTTGCAGCAGAGACTATCTGGTCTTCAAAGTCTAAAATATTTACTACCTGGCTCATTACAGAAAAAGTTTGTTTGCCCTTGACATAGATCATACTTGGATTTAAAAGTAAAAATGACAGATTCCAGGTTGTTCATAGTGAGGAAGTCTGTGATCAGAGTCTTCTGCCATTTTAATGAAGGTTAATGAAATGTTGCCTTATCAACTAGAAGAATCACTCAAGTACTAATTCCTGAATGTACTAGGTGATTTTAATTACCTAGATAGCTTTGGGAAAACAGTTTGACAGGATACCGATTGTCCAATCAGTTATTTTTAAAGTGTTACTGACAGTGTTTAATGTGGAAAAGGGAGGAAGCTAAAGAGATGGCAGGCCTCCTCTACCTGATTGTGACTAAGAAAGAACAGACAATTGCAAACAAAATGGGGTATGTGATTTGTAAGAGGCAGAGACTGTGAAATAAATGGCAGAATTCAAAATGCTAAAGTAAGGGATGAGGAATAGCAGCTGAACAAAGAATATGAATTTTAAAGAAGTAAACTTGAGTATGAATGCTCTGAGCCAGAAATGAGTAGATATTTGCATAAATATGGGCACAATCACCTGCTGAATGCACTCAGAAAGTTGTCCATTGACCTACTTGGAGGGAAAAATTGGAATACCAAGTCATTCAGAAAAATTGACCAGTTGTTTAAGTTAAATGTGCCAAAATTCCAAAAAGAGCTAAGCACAAATAATATTTCTCACAAAGGCAATCTCTTGTTCTTTGAGAAGCATTTTGCCTTTGAGAGACTAGAGGGCAGAGAGGCAACAAGCACAGGTTGCGATAATGTATGTGCCAAGAATAAAAAGAGGCCATGTTCAGAATGTGCCAGGAACATGATGATGGTTAAGCCTTAGACTTGGATATGGTTTTCCTTCCAAAGAATTCAAAGTATGGAAAATTACAAAATGACATTATTATGGCCTGAGAGAATAAGTACAGTTTCCAACTGCTATCATCTAATTTACTTTAAGGGAATGACTTGTACACCCTGGGCTTACCTTGCTGATGCCTCTGTGTAGTTGTGTCCAAAGAGAGGTGAGAAAGGACTTGTGGTGCTCCGTATGTTCTTTTGGATGAAGAAATGTGATAGAAAGATGGTTTCTTCCTTGGTTCCTTCATTCATGATTTAATTAACTTTCATCACAGCCTACTGGGTGCCCTGCACTGAACCTGGGGACACCAAGATGAATAAAAACTTGTATTGAGAAGAAGATGCAAAAACAAATTATTACCATACAATTTGATTAATCTATTCTAATACTTGAGGCAGCATCCAAGCCAGAAGCTGGTTGAGGAGTGAGAGGAGATGAAATGGGGAAGCAGGGTGAGGAGGTTTAGAAATAGAGCAAAGACACAAAATTCGTGTGACCAGACTCCATTGTCCTCAAAGTAATTGCTTTTAAATAATGAGATATTTCCATGTATTTTGTGGAAAACCAAAAAGAACAGCAACCCAGTGCCATGTTCTTGCCCTTCACGCAAGATATGCAACAGAAGAAAATATGAGCATGTAACGTGTGGCCTGATTCACCCTTCTGTGAGAAATGAATGCACAGGAGAGGCTTCTATCGCCCTTTCTGTGTGCTCTCCAGCAGTTTTCAGTTGGGTTTGAGAGACAAATAGCGCTGAGAGCAAGTCCGCTGCTGGCACCAATACTCAAATTCACTGGCTTCATTATTAGTATTTATCATTACTCCAATAGCAACCACTATTTGTTGAGTGCTTACTGTGTACTAGGCAATGTGCTCCACACCTCCCTCCATTGCTCATTTAATCCTTACAATAATCCTATGAAGAGTAGTTTTACCCAGTTTTCAGAAGATAAACTGAATCCCAGAGTATTCAACTAATTTTGCCAAAGTCACTTGGCTGACTTAAGTCTGCCACTGCTATTTTTTAAAAAAATAATTTAATAATGGAGTTCATGGCTCTAATCACTTGATAATTAATTGTGATGAAAAAACTCAGCTTTTTCCTTCCCGTATAGGGAAAATCTCAGTTCTTCCCTACTGTGTGTTTCTTCAATATGAATCTCTACTATTCACACAGACATTACTTCACTTCTGACATTCTAGGCACCAAATGTGTGGAGGCTTTTCCCCACACCAATCAGTTATCTTCAGCACCAGCTGGGTGTCATACAATTTAACTCAATACTAATATTATCTACTTGGAGACAGTGTCAGATCCCACAAGTTAAGGGCTCTCCCCACAAGACTGTTCACACCTCATTTCAGATGCCAATCATAAGTAGGTCCCCAGGTTACCCACAACTTCTGTCTAGTTGGGCTACAAATTGGAGGTTTCCTTGACCTCCTCCTCAGGTTCAACTAATTTGCTAGAGCATCTCACAGAATTCAGGGAAACAGTTACTTACTTTTACCAGTTATGCAAGATACATGGAGCAGAG
>NW_011888788.1:10955036-10962850 GCF_000151845.1 Pteropus vampyrus
TACTATCTTATATTACTGCAGTTAGACTCATGGTATATTAGAGTACAAGAAGTGGAATCTAGGTCTGAGTTATATTTGGTCCTTTCCAGAGTTCGGTTACAGCAAGACAGTTTCCATTTCTATTATGTACTTTGGATAAGGCCAGGGAAATTAAGTGGGCATCACATGATAAAAAAATATAAATCAACAACCTGATGAATAGAGACATATAGGAGGCCGAGGAGAATCCTCGACACAGGAGCTTCTGTCCCTATGGATTTGGAGTGTGTCATCCTCCTGGTGTGGATGTGTTTGCCAATCTGGAAGCTCTCTGAACCCCATACTATTGGAATTTTATGGAGGCTTCCTCTCATAGGCATGATCAATTATTAACTCCATTTCAAGCCCCTCTACTCTCTCTGGAGGATGGGAGTGGTGGCAGGTTTGAAAATTCTAAGCTTTTAATTATGGCTTAGCTTAGACTTTCTGGTAACCAGTCCCTGTCTTAGAGCCCACCCAGAGTCACCTCATTAGAACAAAAGATGCTCCCAGTGCTTTTATCACTTAGGAATTTACAAGGGTTTTGAGAGCTTTGTGTCAGGAACAGGGTCAAAGAAACATTAGAACAAAAGGTGCTCCTAGTGGTCTTATTACTAAGGAAATTACAGGGTTTTAGAAACTTTGTTTCAGATACCTGGGGCAGAGACCAACACTCACACACACACACTTATGTATGTACGTACGTATGTATGTATGTATGTATTTATTTATTTATTATCTCAGACTACTTCAGAATTATTAGGGTACTCTTGAGATATTAGGGTACAAGAAGTGGAATCTGGGTCTCAGACATATTTAGTCCTTTCCAGGGTTGTCTGGGTTACAGCAAAACAGTTTCCATTTCTATTATGCACTTTGGATAAGGCCAGGGAAATTAAGTGGGCATAAATGCAAATATCACTGTTTTCACTGCAGTTTTATTTTAAAAAGGACAACTTATAAAACTTTTAGTGATCATAGGCAAGGGATATGTTATGCCTGGCAGAGAAAGGTCAGCCTTTGTATAAAACCCCTGACTGGGAGATACTCGGTTTGAGCAGTCTTTGGACTGTTAGATGCCAGTTGATGTTGGGGACTTCTACTGAGCCCCTGCCTAGTCCAAGCTCTTGGAAACTCAAGGCGACAGCTCCTTCTTTCATAAATATTCATGTTCTGATTGAGCACAAGTCAAAGAAAGAAGTTAAATTACAACCCAGAGTCCTCAGAGCTAGGATTTGATCACGTTGAAATTTTACATATAACCACCTTTCACTACGTAAATGTCTAAAGATTGTGCTGTATACCTGAAACTAATATAAGGAAAAAAATACATAAGTACCCATTCATGGTTCTGTGGATGGAACCTGACATCAAGGTGAGATCTGGGATATGGCCAAACGATGTCATTTCATTTATGCCCTAATATATCCATTGTTTCAGAGGCTGATAGGATTCCTCTCATCTATAAATTGATCACTCTATAGTTGGTGTTAAAAGGACTCAGAAGTACAAAAGTATGGGATTGGGCTTAGACATAATGTGTCGAGGGATTTAGGCAATAGAATTTGACCACTGGGTAAACCTGTTAGAAGTGGCTTAGATGATGAGAAATCTTGATGAAGGCAGGGCCTCTGAAACAGATTGCTCTTCTGATTTAAAGGATACATTTAAAATTATAATAGAAATAATAGCAAAAATAAAATTTACCTTTGAATATTAATTTATATTTTTCAAAGGATTTTCACTGAACAGATATTCCTAGGTGCTGAGGCTACAACACTAATCTTCTAGAACTTACCATCTAGTGTACTCCTTATTAGATTTCCCTGAGGCCTTTTTCAAACTTTGGTTTGTAGTTTCTTACTACTCTATGAAGAAGATTGGTCAGGTTTCACTCTCATTTTACTGATGAGGAAGCGAAGCAGTGAGATAATAGAACAAAGAAGTAGCAAAATTCCCATCATAACCAAGAATACTTGACCTGAAAGTCTGTGCTCTCTTTTTTAATTATTGTAGTAAAATATACATAAGATAAAATTTTGTCATTGTAACCATTTTTAAGTATTTATTTCTATGGCATTAAGTAGATTCACGTTGTTGTGCAATCATCACCACTATCTATCTCCAGAACTTTTCCCATTTTCTCAAACTGCAACCCTGTACCCATTAAACAATAACTTCCTAGTCTTCACTTTCTCTCTCAGCCCCTTGCAAACACCACTCTGTATTTGACCACTCTAGGAATCTCATATATGGAGAATCACACAAGATTTGTCCTTTTGTAACTGGATTATTTCCCTTAGCATAATGTCCTCTATGTTCATCCATGTAGTAACATGTGTCAGAATTTCCTTTTTTTTTTAAGGCTGAATAATATTCCATTGGATGTATATACCACGTTATGTTTATTCATTCATTGATAGACACTTAAGTTGCTTCCACTTTTTGGTAATTGTGAATAATGCTGCTGTGAACATTGGTATACAAATATCTGTTCAAGTCCCAGGTTTCAGTTGTTTTGGATATATATGTAGAAATGAAATTACTGGAACATATGGTAATTCTATTTTTAATTTTTTGAGGTTCTGCCATACCGTTTTCCATAGTGATAATATCATTTTATATTCTTGTGCTTTTTGAACTACAACAACATTGCCTTGGAATAATAAATGAGAGGATGAGATAGGATTGATACTGTTGCAGTGTTGATCTGAAACTTCCATTGTGTATCAGCTTAACCAACATTTCTGTCATATAGTTCGCAGTGGTTTACAAATAATGTGCTTCCTTTGTTCCACTAAAGCACGTTGAATAAAGGTTTAACTTTTCAGTACACTTTAAATATGATGAAATGTCTATGTGTTCGAGGTGTCAAAATAAATGGCATTATGTCAGCATTTAGAAGTTCAATTATTTGCAAAATGAGTTGCTTTTGTTTTCTGGCAGACAAAGCACAGCATGTTTAACTGCGGGGTATGATAGCTGTGAATTGTGTATCTAATCTGCCCCAGACCCAAAAACTTCCAACAAAGTAGCGCTTGTTTATAGTTGCTTTGTGAATTTTCCTTGTTTCTGCCATAAAAAGGTTTATTGGGAGTTAAAATGAAAACTTGTGGATAGGCCCCTATTTGAGTAATCTTGAGCTGTATGCCTGCATGTGCATGCGTGTGTGTGTGTGTGTGTGTGTGTGTGTGTGTGTGTGTGTGTTTGTGTGTGTGTAGGCAGATAGCTCCCAAATGATCACATTTTGGAGATCTTTTCCCCCAATTGAGTGGATGCTGAGGTGACCTACAGTGAGTCAGGCCCTTGTGTAATCCCCTCCCCTTGAATGAAAGCAGAATCTGTGACTCACTGCTAACTAATATAATATGGTAAAGGTGAGGGGATATCCACTCCCCTGATTAGGTTACCTTACCTAAGACTTCCTCTTATAATAGGAGGAGAGATTCTTCTCCGGCCCGGAAGTTACAGGGCCACATGGCAAGTAAGGGACAGCTTCAGGAGATGAGAGTAATCGGTTGACAACTAGGAAGAAAATGGGGACGTCAGTCAGTCCTACGACCATAATGAATTGGATTCTGTCAACAATCATATGAGCTTGGTAGAGGACTCCAAGCTTCAGAAATGAACACAGCCTAACCAATATGTTGATTATAGAACTGTGAGATCCTGAGCAACAGACCCAGTTTCTTGACCCATGGAAACTATAACATAATAAATGTGTTTTTTTAAGCTGCTATATGTGTGGTAATTTGTCATATAACAATAGAATACTAATACGATCAGGCACACTTAGCTTTACCTTCCCTTTCTCTGCTAGTTCCTTTTATGTTTATATTTATTCTCTACCTATTTTCTTCTTCTGTGGATTCTGCTTGATGTGACTGTCATTTAAGATGTCCTGGTTCCCCCCAGCCAAAAGGAAGTCCCATGATCCAACTAGGCCAATCAGATGTTTCTTCCTGAATATTGAGAATGACAAAGAGGTTGCACGTGTTTAAAACTGATTCATCCCTGCAACATTCCCCTGAAGCACTCTTGCTATCAGTTCTTCTGGAGATTTTCTACTGTCTGTCTTTGCCAATTCTGATTCTTCAGTTTTCTCTTTTATTCTGCAAGCTTCCACTATATTCTTCAAATAAATTTCTCTTCTACTTAAAGTGTGGTTTTCTTTGTTGCAGCTGAAGTATTCAAACTGATATATACAACTTCATCATAATCTTGAACCTTATTTTTCTTTCTGGGTTGCATTATGGCTTTCTTTCTAAAAGACCCTTCTCATTACTAATTGCTGCTGCTGTTGTTGTCCCAAAAACATCCAGGGTTAAGAATTTCAATCATTGAAATGATAGGATTTTGCAATTAGAAGACTGGAAGGGAAACATGAAAACTGTTAATTTAGCTTCTTAATTTTAAGCAGGACCACATTTTTTTTGGATTAGTTCTTATAAAGAAAATACTTAGAAAGGGTAAATCATTAAGATGTATATTGTATGTAAAGAAGAAAATATAAGCTGTTTGTCCTAACTTCAAAAAAAAAGGGCAGGGGGAGGGAGTACAGAATGGCCCTCAGCAGTCAGTTTTCTAATTCCTTAGAGAGAAAGGAAATATTAATTATAGGGGCAAGTTTTCTTGATCTTCAAAGTTGAGTGTGCAAAGATGTTTAATTCCTGGACGCAAGCATCAAAAATGAAGAAAGAATCTTCAAGGAAATAAAAGTTCCAGAGTAGGATTTAAAAAAAGAATTGGAGAGTAAGGAGGATTGTAGTTTGTCATGATAGTTGTGTTTTGACTCACTTCTCTGATGTAAATATCTCCTTCATGATAAAAGTATGTGTGAAAAGTGTTACCAAGCTTCTCCCCTCTTGTATTTAGTCATAATGTGTGAAACTTCAGCTTATAGTCTTTACAAAGAAGAATATAAAAAAGTTTAGATAAGACTGTTACTCTTTTTATTGCATTGTCTATGACACCATGTCAACTAAGGTAAAGCATTTTTTTTTTTCTCATTTTAATTTATTGAATTAGGACTGAGGGATTTTTCACTTTAGTCCTAAGATGACCATATTAAAACTCCTAACAAAATTTCTGCTCATGCTTTGGTGAGATTTCAAAAAATGTAAACAACGTACAATATTGTTCTAGTTGGGAACACATTTGAAATGGAGTTTGTGTATCTATGAGAGTGGATGTACCAAAGTAAAAAGAAAGATGTGGCAGTGAGTGGGCAGAATCAATAGTTGAAGGGTAGATTTTATGAAACTTTAGTGGGTTTAGCCTTGTTCTGGGGCCTGTTTTAACTGCATTCTAAAGTACTATATAAAGTACTATATTGCCCGTTTTCTATTATAAAAACATAGTTGAAATTTTGTTTCAATATTGCTAAAAAAATGAGTTGATGTTTTTATAATACTTTTGAATCATAAAACTGAACATGATCCTTTACAAGATTCTCTTCTCTTCCACACGCATTCTAGGGTAGATCAAAATGAAATCAATCTCAGGAAATGTCAAAATTTCAAATGAGCAGTTCTTGACTTCGCTGTCAGATTGTTTCTTCTCAGAAAAACAAGTACTCTCTCCCATTTCGTTTTGCCAATAGAGAATTGACTGAGTCTTAAGCCTGTGTCTGTGTGCTACTCACCATGCCTCCCAACCCCTGACCATCACTAACTGGATGACTGCTCATCTCCCAATGCGTTTGGGGGTTTTCAGAATGTGGTATTAATCATGTGAAAAAGAAACTCATAATGAACCACATTACTTTTATATATCCAAGGCGTGTTGCCTGAGAATGACTAAAGAAGACCAATAAAGCAAATTACCCTTCATCTGTCTTTAGTACTGTGTCTCAAGAAAGAGACACAGTCATTAGGGATAGGCATTTGGGCCTTTGCATATTAGTTTTATATCAAATATGATGACTGAAAGATCCAACAAATAATATATTGTAAGCTTAAAATTTGTCAAGAGAATGGATCTTATATTAAGCATTCTTTCCACAATACGGTAACATTTAAATTTTGAAAGAAAGATACAACAGGTATGGAAATGGATTGCATTTAGTTTAGACATGTTGTATGCATTTTTATTCAGTGTTGGAGTAGTAGCCTGAACACCCTCAGTAGTTTAACATCATCTTCTCCATCTTCTCCTGTGAATTGGCTCCATAGAGTTAATACTCCTCACTTCACCTTAACTGGATGATAGTCTTTTGTGCTTGAAGATCTGAAGTTATTGCTACTTTCTAGCTCTTTGTTCCTATTTAGTACCGGAATCAGGACCGTTGGAATGAAACATTGGTGAAGGATCAGTCAATGCCTTTTTTTCCAAGGACTCTGTAACTACTCTAAAGAGAATACCTTTTAATTTTTGTGGCGATTTCACTGAAAGATACTCCTACCCAAACTAGGTCCCTCGGTAATTGACAAATGCCATTTTATATTGCACCAAAATTGAAGATATACTGGAGTATGACCTAGGTGCTTTTCTAGAATCACCACCTAAACAACTACTAATCTAAACCCAACTTCTTAAGCCAAATGAGCTTGTGGCTGGAACTATTTCTGACTAGACTTTGACAGAAGCACTGAAACCTGGTTATATCTACTATTTCCTAAACCAATGAGATTTCTTCTTGAAGCATGTATCCTTAGTCCCAAAGGAAATTAGATCTAAGGTAAATCTCAAACTCTTTTTCTCTTATAGAGCAGTCTCACAATCCTCAGACATTTCATTGTATGAAGGGTTCAAAGTGCAGAGTGAGTCAGTGGTATTTGGAATGCATTTATGCTTTCCGAAGGGACTATTTTGATCTTTTCTTCAAGATTCTTTCTTAAAAATCACTTTCCTCTTTTGTTTACATCAGCTTTAACACTTTGTTGGAAATATAGCCATACCCAGAGAGAATTTGGCATTGGTTCTATTAAACAAGAGAATTTAATTATTTACTCAAAAAAATTTTTAAAGGAATACACACTGACATGAGAGAACATCCACTTCTTCATTCGGGGAATGGAAAAGATGTAAAACAGGTTTGCTGTGAAGCATGTGGGTATGTGTGTATGTATATCAAACTCCACCCTATGTGAAGGACCTCCAGTGTTGAAAATCTTCGGGTAGAAGAGTAATTAATGTCTCCTGCTGCCTATGAAAATCATAAGACCTGAGAGTGTCTCTTTGTACCATTTGGAAACCATTACTGGTCCACAGGGATTGATATATCAGAAGCAGTGGTCTTTTGCCAGCTTATTTTGCAAGTTTTGCCAGGCTAGTTTCATTGAACTCCTACGCCCCAACCTTTTCTTCTTTATCCCACATTATTTCCTTGGGTTAAAGGTTTTGGCAGCTTTTTTGCTTTGTGCTTAACTTTTTCTTCTTATTTACCAAAAAAAAAAAAAATCTTTCCTCACCAGCAAGACAATTTATGTAGTGTGTACATCTACACTTAGCTAGCTCTGCTGTTCTATAGAGGTGCAAATGGTGCTGTGATCTTCAGACACAGGCATGTCAATAGTAGTGAGGATGACATAGCATCCCAAGGGACAAGATTGCAGAGATTTTTATCTTTACTCCAACACAAGTGCATGGTTAGAAAGCACATTGTAGAGAAAATAAAAGGAAAAGAGATTAAAGATTAAAGCTTACAGCTGATCACGTCCCGCAGGGAAGCATCTAAAAATCCATTCTACCCATTTGACCAAGTGTATGTATCTTCAGGGAAGAAATAAAAGCCAAAAAAGAAAGACATATTTTGGTATGTTAGACAAATGTAAGACAATAATGTAAGAACTTAG
>NW_011888788.1:10963865-10967844 GCF_000151845.1 Pteropus vampyrus
CCAGCACTCTGCATACAGTGATCTTGAATTATCATCTGTGATATACAATATTTATTAAAGGCTCTTTTACAAATACTCCCTTATTCAGTTAGTTCGCTGAATGGGCTGAAAGATGATCAGCTTCTCTCTATATACAGTTAATATATTAATATATGTATTAAAGCATATTTAATCCATTCCTTGACTTTTATCCCTTCATCTTACTATTCTGTCTATCATTCTTTGTTTTACTTTCTGCCTCTTGCTGATTGTGTAGAAAAAAAATTATGCGTTGACCATTCCCTACTCCCCTTTCGTTTCTTAACTTTATTACAATCTAGTTTCCTCCTGAAATAGTAGAACACCATTGGCTACGTGATGGCCTGCTCCAGTGAGCTTTCTTCAGACCATGTCTTCTGTAACAGTTGTAATATTCAACAGTGTTGACCACCCTCTCTTAGGTTGTCTCTTCTACCGTACTTGCTGTCAACGGTCACCAACCATGAACACCCACCTGTGCCAAGAAGTACTGTCTGAAATCCAGATCTGCTGATATTCGTTCTTTTGGGTTTTTTCCCCTGTCTCTCCTTTGGCTTCTCTTGGCTTTTCTGCATATTTTCTTCTATTTGCCAATTCCATTTGATATAGGTAATCTACAAAAAAAAGTTATAAATACCATTTAAAACTAAAGCCAATTATATCTAATTCTATCTTTTGGAAAGGACATAATTCATCGAGTTCATGGTAGGTTGTGCTTGAGTTGAACAGGCGCAATCCTCTGGAATCTACTATGTGAAGGGTAATGTTTCTTAAGTGTTTAACATATGCTGTCTCTTTCAATTCTTACCATAGCTTACTTCTTATTTATCTCCATTTTACTCATGAAAATACTTTATGTTCATCTCATTGAGAAAGTCTTCTAGGCATTTTGAAAGAGAAGATGAATTGAAAGTGTTTAAATTAGTCAAAAAATAAATGGCATCAGGGTTCAGAATAATGAAATAGTGTTTTTGGTGTGCCTTTCTTAATATGTTAATGATAGCTTAAAATGTAATATTTGTGCTTCAAAAAAAGAAAAAGAAAAAATGACAAAAGAAAACTTAAGTCTTCCTGTTAACTAGTTCTCTTTTTCCTCAATGCAATAAGCTTCTTCGTGGTTCTAGTATTAAAATGTTTCAAATGGTTATTGGTTCAGAACATTAAGTTCTGTAATACAGTTTTCTCTGTCATCTGAATTTATTGCTATTTGTTTGAAGGCACCTTTCACCATTATTGGTGCTCTCACTAGCAATGAGCAATGAGACTGTATGAACTTTGGGAAGAAAGCCAGTTGTTTTCTCTGCTGCATTGCATGGAAAGTTATTCAGGAACATGCACTCTGTGGCTATTTACCAAGCAGAATGTTGCCTTGACATTTTGAACTATCTACTGACACAAAAAGTGAACAGTGAGGTACTTCTACACTTGCTTAGGAATTTGATGTAATAGCATTATAGAATAGAAATAGCATTTTGTTTTATTTTTTACTTAAAACATAATCCTTTTAGTCAACCAAATTTTATGGTGCCAAAGATATTCATTAGTTTATTCAGATTTCCATTCTTTTTCGTCAGTGTAGAGCCTTGTAAATGATTCATTCTATGTATGTCTCTGGTTATACCTCTCTGGCAGAGAGACAGCACCTTCTACCCATAACCTAAAACTAAATAAGAGTAAGTAATGAGCACTCCTTGCCTTAAGAGAGTGAAAACCACAATTTCCTGCTCTGTCTCTGAACTAAAAAGCCACATTTGAGACATAGCTGCTGAGTAAAAAACTAGGGTGCAGGAGACTTTACTTTTGCAGCATGGACCATAATATGACCCAACCTAATATGACCCACCTGTTAACTTTCTAACAAATGTGGTTAGAATGTCATGTCTCTGTTGAATTTGTTTCTCTGAATAATTTAGGGGTGTGCTGCTCAGTAGGTTAGCTGCAAGTCACATATGGTTCTTTGTTTAAATTACTTAAAAGAAATAAAATTAAAATTTAATTTTTAAGTTGCAAACCACATTATAAATGCTCAGTAGTTGCATATGACTCAATTTACATCAATGAGACTTGAGATGCTTTCTGAGGCTCCTACCTAAAAAGATTCTCCGTTCCTGATAGATGCGAACAAGAGGCTGTAGCTCTTAAAAGCTGTTGACAGTCATGTTGGAATTGTGGAGAAAGCCAGCCCAAGGAAGAAGCAGCCTCTTCTTGTCTTCCTAATCACCTCTTACCATGCTAAGTCATTATGTGACCTTCACTTTTCTGAGTTTCAGTATTTCAAATCTGAAACATTGAATTCTAGTGACTATTTATTCGATATTTATTTATTATAACTATATTCTAGCGAGTCTTTCCTACATTTGATTTTTATTTATACACAAATTGTCATTAAATTTTCTTCTCTTTTCAGACTCATTTCACTTTTTTGGTACTTTCCTTCCCTCTTTTCTCATCCTTCATGCCACTAAAATAGCAACCTACTTAGTCAGTAGAACTGCATGTGAGTGGCAATAAAAGATGAAAAGGGAAACTTTTTAATGGCAGAAGAAATGAACAAATTTAAAAATGTTGAAATGTATGATTTTTCACTAGAGCAAAGTAAGTTATTACCAGATATGTTATAAAAAGATTTTTATTTGAACTTTTAAGACCTCATATTTAATTTCCTAGTTTGAAGAAAACAAGAAGGCAAAGATAAATTTCACAGGCTTTACAGCAGGAATAGAAGTCATTGGGTTATCAGTTTATTAGAGTAGAAGTCCTCTATCTTCTATAAATGCAAACAGATTAAGGAAAATTGTATGTTGCCACTAAAAGTGAAATAGGTAAAATGTACACTTTATCAAATTACTTCTAAAAATAGGAAAAACTGTATTAACAAGCTGAATATATTTTCCTACTTACCATAGTTTAATTTTAAAGGGAATTATCAGGACATAACTATTCTTATCTTTTTCTACAAAAGTGATTACTTGAATATAAATTCATAGTATAATATTTGTTTTTATTTTTTTATTTCTTCCAGTTCTTCAGGAGATTAATCGTTATTGAAATTATGGCCTTCTCTAACTTTTATTCATTGCTTTTCACCTTCAGTAGCTTTCTTTGTATTAATATATCTAACTTCTTTCCAAGGAAGAAGTGTACTATTTATACTTTGATTTCTTGTTTGTGGACTACATGAATGACTATTGAATAAAATAATAATGTCAGTGTCATTTGAAAAACTTAAGTCTCTCACATTTTGTTCTTCACTCCAATTTTCAAGTACAATTGTAGTAGGCTAAGCATTGATTAGGGTGTCATTAGATTTGGCAGATGAGAAGGATTTTCTGTGAGTAAGGAGGAAATTATTTGGCTAAATCATGTGGTTTTCAACCTTTCAATATCACACAGCTTATGTGAAGTATTTGTAATTTTGATTATAGAAAGTTTTTAAAAATCAATTAGTTATGTTTAACCCTATTGAATTTAATTCCTATATCTTAATCTTCCATGGGCTGCATGGAACTATATTAGATTCTTCTTCGGAAAACCTCTTATTTTCCTTTAGAACTGGCATCAATGAGCATATTAAAATAATTTCTATTGTCTTTAACTTTTTTGCACTCAAGAAACACTTCCCAAAATAATCTTAAGCAAGCAGAAAGCTAGTTGTTTACTAAGATATCTCTAAACTATAGCTCCTCTCCCCAAAGCAGGGATAAAAATGAAGATTTTGTACAACTAAATTGGGCAAATATGGGGAATCTATTAATTCATTCATTTATTCATCCATTCAACCATTATTTATCAAGTGCTTGTCATAGTGAATCTATTTCACTAGCATGAAAGTTTCAGAAAACTTCACAGATTCTACTGCCAGGAGAAATAAGAGATATATTTGTAATGCCATTTTTCATGTATTTGATACCCCAAGTGGAGATATATGTATGTATATATATGTATGTATGTATGCGTATAT
>NW_011888788.1:10968304-10975376 GCF_000151845.1 Pteropus vampyrus
GGAGACAACTTTTTGGAGTATGGGAAACTATATTTTAATTGTCTAAAGTAGGATCAAGCTGCTTTATCATATATTATAGTTCCCCCTTAAAGAAATTCTAGTTATGACTAATGAGCTCAGGTTATATGTAGGAATCATATCTATATCTATCTATCTATCTATCTATCTATCTATCTATCTATCTATCTATCTTATAATTTTCTTTTGAAAGTAATTATTTTAAGGCCAAATTAGGTTTAAAACTGATTTTGAATGGAAATGATACATTTGAACCTTGGACTTTATTCTATTTCTCTCTATTAATATAGATTCCTAGACTCTTTCCTGTGTAGTCCTTTTGCACAGCATTTGAAGGATGGTCCTATATCTGGGGTTATGCTTTTGTCATCTACTTTTTGATTGCCATCTCATTGAAAAGTGCCTAATTGGAGAGAGATGATTACAAAATAAAATCACCGGTAACATAAAGATTTATGATAATTTTTATGCTTCTTTCTTGTCAGTTTAGGTATTTGGGAGTTTGGGAAGAGTAGTGACTATATATTTTTCTGTTTTAGTATGTTTTGTAAATTAGTTTTTCTCTCCTGCTGTGTTGTAACAACAAATAAAAACATTGGAGTCAAACTATGTATTTTTGTTTTCAGTAGGCAAAAATGGTTAGGTGAACTATCATTAATTTATTTTGATTTTTAAAAAAGAAAGAATTTTTTTAAAAAACACCTATATTTAATATATGAATGAAGGAAATGGAAACATATAAAGATTAACTTTTTAGTATTATAATCCTTAGAAGTACACTGCTAACGTACCTTGTTTTTTAGAGACTTCTTTCAGCTCCTGACTAATTCGTTTTAATTTTAGAATCCTTAGAAATGTCATTCCTGAAGTACAATTAATAAGCACGCTGGAACTAACAGAATGGAATTTTCTTTCCTTTCCTTTCCTACCTATCCCAATAAGATGCACAGATTTACATAGCATGGCTCACATTAACACAGTAGAACTATCCCTAAAGAGTTGAATTAAACTTTTCTAGTTCTATTTTAATTCAATTAAAAAAAATAATGTCTTAAATGTACTGAAGAACAGACTACTTAAATGACATCTTAGGTAATTGTTCTTGTATAACTACAATTTGATGACAAATTTAGATTTTACATATAAACTGTTTTAATCATTCCAAATTATTTTATTCAGAATGACGCCCTAAGGCAGCCTTTGCTGAGTGTCAAGCCTGTGCTCCTCACTAAGACTGGTTACGGTGGTTGTGTTTTGTGACATAAATTTATGAAAAATAGTCTCTGTATGTCCAGAAGCCAGAATGGGCCTGGTGAGCTAAAAGACTTGGGTCTTTTCTGCCCCTGCCCTTGTGACTGCTTTCGTACCATTTCCATGGGTACTTGATAATGTGGGTTACTCAGGTAGATGGAGTTCACAGTGAGAATACATTTCTGTTAAGTGAACAGACGCAGAATGGAGGAGAGAGGTAGGTTCTTAGGACACATCAGTTCTGCTCCCCTCCCCCATGCTTCTTAGTCATCCACTTCCAGTTTCAGATCTATTTTTTTCGTGAATATTTTTAAAATGAATTAAAGTAAATTATACGAGATCCATAATTGTATTTTAAAATAACACTTCTGAAAGTTAACATTGGCATATTACTATTAAGTTAATTGTGAACAAGATCTTCTGGTTTAAATAAAGCTGAATTTCAAAATATTATTTTCCTTAAACCAATGAATGGCATGAACAACATTTTATTAAAAATCAACTTTCATCATCAGTCCATCCATCCATTTATCTATTCATACATATGTATATACATACCAAGGGAAAAATTCTCTCAACTGTCAGTCGGAGAAAAATACTAGTGTTTAGCAAAAAATGCAGAACTTAGTCCCAGAATCTGCATGATAGCTTTAGCAATTTGCCATGTGCTCCTAAACTGCTCTCTACATAAACCAAATAGGGAAGATATAGATAAACTAAAATCCTGAAGAATAAAAACAAAAACAAAAACAAAAACAAAAAACCTATAGAGACGCTAATGGAGCGATTCCTCAGAGAGAGAGAGAGGAATGGAAATTTCTATAAGGGTGGCAGTCTTCTCACTCACAGGAGAGAGGAGTGATTTCTGGAGGAGTTCTTGGTCTCTCCCTGTTGATGTGAAAGTAGAAGATAAAAAACAGAATGATCATAAACATTTGGAGCTAATTATCTTCAACAACAAACAAGGTTTAGGCTGATCAGAAAACAAAAGAGAAAATAAATTAGAAAAGGAGCAGAAATGAATTGAGAAGCATATACTAGAATCCCTGGATGATAGTGCCTTCAGCCTGTCTTAATGCCTTATCTCTACTGTGTCTGAGGGAGGAGATAAAATGGCTTTGGGGAAGAAAGAAGCTAACGAGACTAAGTTAAACTCCTAAGGTAATCCTGATGGAAGTAGATGCTCAAGGGCCCTGGGCTGAGTAGGAGAAATTATCTGAAGCCATAGGCATTAAATTGATTCCCAATAAAGTGAAACAGATCCTGGCATAAGAAAATTAAAAAAAAAAAAAAAATGGTGATGAGATGACAAAATCCAAAACCACTAACCAAGACTGCCCACAACCAAGGCTAACCATCTCCCATACTCTACCCCTTGCCGTATGGGTGCAGATATAAGCAGACATTAACTTGCTGTGTTTAGGAAGAGCTAAATAAATCTAAGCTAAGACCAGAAAGCTGGGCAGAATAAAATGACTAAAACCAAACTAAAGTTGTCAAATCACCAGAGAGAAAAACATACATACATCACATAAATTAAAAAAAAAAAAAGGCAATCCATATAGAAGTTTAAAAACAAAGAAGCATTGCATTTAGAAAATATAACATGAGAAGTTGATTACATTTTTACATCAATGAATATAAGTGAAATAGCAGCTATTAATGTAACATAAATTAAATTAAATTAAATTAAAAATAATTAATCATGGGAAATGAAAAGAGAATTTAACAGATATCTTGTGGTGGCAAGAAAAGTTAACCCATCATGTCGGCCATTAAAAATTTATGTAGACAAAAGAAATTTACAGTGTAAAAGGTCTGAATAAAATCACTGAGAAGTTTAAATATAAATGTAGATATAGAAGGAGATAACTAGAGAGCTGAATGTTTAGATGAATGGGTGAAGAAATGAATGATTGATATCTTTAGAGAATCAATATTTATTTTTATACCTGTGAGTTGCATACAGAAATGGAACACATAATAGATCTTAAAGAAACCTTTAGTTCCATCCTCAAAAGTAAAATAATATGAAGTACATTGACCACAATGCAATAAAATAGAACTTAGTAAAGAGAAAACATAAAACTCAACTACCTTAAAAACAAAAACAAAAACCTCTCAAATAATTCTTGGGTCACAGAAGAAATCAAAAGAAAATTTATAAAATATATAGAAAACAGTGAACATTTGACAAAATTCAACATAGTTTTGCTAATAAAATTCATCTGGAAAAGAAACATCTGAGAATATTCATGGTAATTTTGAAAAAGAGAAATGAGAAAATAGATTATTCAGTAAATAGTGTTGTATGACTACTTCACTGGTAGAGAAAAAGATAAAACTGTATACGTACTTTATATTTTTACATCAAAATAAATTCTAGATGGAAGAAAATATTAAACATGAAAAAGAGCTTAAAAATGTTTTTTAAAAGTATTGCTAAATGTATTTATAATCTTGGCAGAGAGAAGTTCTCTAAAAAGTATCACATCCAGAATTTATATAAAAAAAAAGGATCAATAAATTTCACAACATGAAACATATTATAAAATAAAAACTTTGTATAAATAGAAAACAACATGAGAAAGAACAAAAGACAAATGCAGATTGGAGAAAAATATTTACATAAGTCAGATCAAGACTAATTTTTTTTAATTTTTAAATAGCTCATAAAAAAAGCAACCAATATTAGAAAATGGGCAAAGAATGTGAACAGTAAATTTATAAATAATGAAAAATAAGGAGATATTTAACACATAAAATAGTTGTTCAGACTTATTCAGAAGTAGAGCCAAAAATATGTATAAATACGAATCATAAAAAAGATCTAATATTTTATACCAACATGATTGGCAAATGATTAAATTTGAAAATACTCAGAGTTGGCATATTGATAAAGAACTCTCACTTTGAGGTTATAAAATATGGTGACCTGTCCTGGGAGGTTTGAAGATATTTGCCAGAAATTTAAATGTGCATACTTTTTGACCCCAACATATTATTGTAGGAATTTACCCTTTTCTCATATTTGCAAAAGTCCACCGACATGTTTGCACAATAATGTTGATTTCATCTTTATTTATACACCTCCTATCTTCACCCTCCCAAATAAAAGTAATGGAAGTATTGGTTAGTCTGGAACTGTTTAAATAATTATAGTATGATAAGAATTTTGAGAACTTTAAAAAAAAAAACAAACTTTTAATGAACGAGAAATAGTTCTATTATATATAATTTCAAAGGCAAACTACAGGAAAGTTAAATGTGAAAATATGCATATTTACATACATTTCTTTGTTATTATATCAATAAACTTTTTCTTCCTTTTTCTAGAAGGAAACAGAAAGAAAAGTTAATAGCGATTGCCTTTGGAGAAAGAGATGAGGTTTAAGTGAGGAAGAATCTCACTCTTTATTTTCTCTTTTTCTGTATTGTTTTCATTATCTAATCATTGTATATAATAGTGAGGTCTTCTGAGCAGTAGATATTTTTACTTTTCTTTCTTATATTTCTTTAAAACATAAACTAATCAATGTTGATGGTATTAGTAAAACAATTTTGATAGGATTGACTACAGCCTATGTTTACATATCCTGGTATGATCTGAAAATTAGGAACTCTGGTGGTTTTAATATTTCTATAGAGGGTTCTTGCAAATCATATGCATATGCACTATTAATACTCGTAAGACTATTAAGTTCAGGCTGATTCTTTTTAAGTATCTATTCTACTCCCATAAGAATTAAAATAATTTCAATATGTTTTGTTTTATAAATATTTAACTTATGTTTGCTGAAGTTAAAAAAAGGCAATATTCCACAAGCGTCCATTTTCTAAATTTTTAAGGCATGAATGATTTTTTTATAGTTACAGTATTTATGAAATACTGAGAATTTATGCATGTGAAATGTCTGATAATGGACTATTACAGACTTAAGCTATTCTTTTTTTTAGGTCTCCGGTGCAAAATTCAAGGAAAAGAAGCTATATCAAATGAATATTCTGTTTTTTGTGTGCCAGACTTCTTAATCTTTATAGAAGTGTTATATGCTCAGCTAGATTGATCCTAAAGATTTTTTAAAGAACTCTAATTTTCTCTCAAAAAAAATCGACCTTTAAAAAGAATTCTTCCATGTTGCTGTTTTTGCTGTTGCAGCTCATACTGAATGTTTTTTATAAGCCTGACATTTAATGTGTTTATTTTATGTAGATGTGTTATTAAAGTAGTGGCTAAAATACTAGATATGATTTGCATAAAGTCATATTTTAGTGATAAAAATTAATGTCTCAGGAGTTATGAACTAGTTGGAATGAGTCACTCATTTCTTAATAGAAAAGAGCTTCGTCTTCAATTTTTTGCCATACTTGAACATCAATACCTGTATTACTGTCATTTGTTTGTTTATTAGCATTTACTTAAGTGCTAATGATTATTCAGTGGTTTGAGCAGAGGAGTATTTTAGATATATCTTTAATCTTAGTCTAATCACAGACGGAGTTGGCACACATCAAAGTTTACACTTTAAAAGCATCCTTAAAGCTTGACAATGTTCTAGTGATTCCATTAGCAACTATGATAGTTACTTAATGTCTTTGCCATTTTGGAATCTGACAGATTGAAACTTAGTGTTCGTTTTGGCCCCTCTGAATTTCATCTGCTCATCCATGCTTGTAAAAATGAAATAAAAAGTCAGTCCTTGTTCTTGCTCTTGCAGAAGCAACTGTAGATTTTATGAGGAAAACAATGAACGTGTCACCCTGGATCTGTCAGCAGGGAGGAGCAGGGAGTTCATAAATTGTCTTTTTGGGTGCCAACTGTTATACACCAGAATTGTTTACATTAGTGAAATCCTCTGGTTATAAGTTATGTAAATTGTGTCTTTTCCTAGATTATGTTTTATGGTAGAGAGGGGTTGGAGGATGTGTATTAAATCTGAAATGGTCTCATGCTTAAATACCACAATGTGGAAGACAGTTAATCTTCAAAACAGATAGTGAACATACGTAGCTGCTTTATTGCCATCAACATATGTCTCTCCATAATTATCCTGGCTTATGCCTTGGAATGAGATAAAAATGCAAGAGCTATCTTAGCTCAGAGAATTTTGTTTTTACTTTTTGGGTTCTAAACAAAAGGTATTAGGAAAAAAAAAAAAAGTCATGTGGGTTTGCTCAATATCGGTGCTAGTAAAAATTTGACTTTGAAATTAATAACTCTGTCTGTTCAAGACCTTGGAATGCAGGTGTTGGAGTAAGTCTGACTAAACAGCTGCATCAGTACACCTTGGCACATCTGAGAGTGTTTACAGAAATTCCCGAGGAGACTTGCCGCAGAGGCATTCCCAGTTATCTGGTGGTGGCGTGCGGCATCCAGTGCCTGGGTTGCAGCTGACCTTCCAGCAGCCAGGGATTAACTCCTGAGAGATTGTGGTGAATTTTGCAAATAAAGCAGGAGCCACTTGAATGCTAAAAAGGAAAAACAGTTTCGTGACTAGTATTTTCATTGAAGTGGCATGCACAATCATTTAACTTTTCCTTACTTAGTAGCTAAAAAGGATAGTTGTTTAGCAAACTATGGATGTGAGAATGAACACAGTCCACAAACTCACACGTGCAAGAAATATAGCTGTAATTCCTATAAGTTTGATTTATGTAGTCCTCTGTACCTAGAGAGAACATCCAGGTGTGCCCAGAGCAGTCCAGCATTAAGGCTATTGTCCTGGCCTAAAGATCAGTAGTAACCACCTCTTTCCTCTCAATAATTTCTGTCACCCTAACAACTTTTTCTTGAATCTGTTAC
>NW_011888788.1:10977286-10979612 GCF_000151845.1 Pteropus vampyrus
GAATATTTCTCAAAATGAGGTCCAGAAATGACCAATCAGCTGTTCTGTCCATGGATTACCTATTAATTTAAGAGGGAAAAAAAGAGGAAAATCATATACATATTAAAATTTTTTGAAATGTAAGCTTAAAGATGATTTTCATAAACATTTGTTTATTAAGTCTTATGTTGTTCTAAGTGATAAATACATTGCAAAACTGTACTGGGTATGTCATCTCAGCCAATATTCAGTTAATGGTGCAGTTTTCCCCCAAGTATATAATTTCCTGTAATTTCCTTCCAATTATTTTTCTCTGTAACGTTTTCCTCTTTCTGTTAGAATTTGAATTATATCACCTGTTCATGGAAAACAGATCGCCATCTTAAAAACAAAAGAATAAACGTTGTGGTAAAGTAGGAACATAAATACTACAATTCAGACGAATGTGAAAAATGTAAATGGTGATCAGGACTCCAGGGGAAATGTAAAATATAATCTGTTTCTATTGGGATGATGTGGTGATTTCATTCAAGCAACCACAAAAGTTTGAACAGGAAATAAGATGTTAATTATTTTTAAATTTGTTTCTTTACCCCTCGAGTAATTATAATAAATGTGTCACGTAGTGACAATGAAGACTAAAACTTTCCTGCAGCTTTCAGACAAAACACAATGACTTTTCTGTTGAACCAATTAAGTTTCTCTAGAAAGTAAAATAATGCGTTTCCCATCAAAATTAATGCATCTTGTTGCAAAAGACGGGGAAGTCACCCAAATCACAGCAATGTAATTCAACTTTGCACTCTTTGTAAAAAGAAAGAAAAATTAAATGTCACACTGAGATGTTTATAAAATTAGCCACAAGTATAATAATAAAATTTTTGCCAGAGATAAAGCATAATGAGCTTTTGGCAACATTACTGAACCAAATGGACACTCCTGGAATCTGCCCATACCGTGGAAAAGCAGTTACCACCCTGGAACAGGCGAGCAGACATTTTACTGTAGAACACAATACTAAATAAAGTACAGGATGTAAACCAGCATTTGGTACATGTGTGGTTCTTATATGAGAGAGTGGTGCACAGCAACTATTTGTCCTATTTATGACTGGAGGCCCACCCTCTAAGAATTGAGATTATTTTTAACTTCGTTAATGGTTTTCCTGGATTCCCTGATATAGCCTAGAAACGATGTCCCGGGATGAGAATTGACAGAGCACAGCCATGTTAGTGACAAGGAAATTCTCATACAGTGTTGATCAACAATATGATCAACAACATGCTTTTAGATACTGATTTGTTGATAAAGGAAGTAACCAAAAAATTATGGCCATGGAACTAAGTCTTTGCCATTTGTTTCCTGGGCTTCCAGGACATGGTTCTGTTTTTCTGAACTAAAATTCACCAGCTGGTAGAGGGAAAAGGAATCACACAAGTTTTGAGGGAAAAGGAATGTTCTCTTATATGGCATATGTAATGTAAAGATAATTTCTATTTTATATCATCTGTTCAGGTGACATTTTTAGTAATGTATTTGATATTCTAAATAGCCTGAACCCATCGCTTTTGGGCAGTGAGTGTTTCAAAAACAAACAAACAAACATTTATTCCAAAGACACTTATATATCTGAAAGAAACACCAAACATTTGCCACTATTCCTCACGATGATCGATTTAATACTAGACTTCTCAAACACAGTACAAATGAAGAGTCAGCAAAGAAACTGATCGGATATAACTTGGTAAGGCAACCATCATCACAACATTTAAATTCTGAATAACAATGTGCAAATAACAGTTTTCCTGTGACTGATGTGAAACAATTTTTTAAAATATTTTTTATTTTTATTCAAATTTTTGTTTAATATTTTTAAAAGAATTGCTAAAACTTTGAAAAGACACGTTGGTCAGAATCAGTGTACCAAAAAAGTAGCATCTGTATTTGTGTGTAATGTTCATTAAGTGGCTCTCAAGTGGGGAAAATTTGAGGAAACATTGTCATCAATATTAAAAAAATGGTGACTATTTTTTTGATAAAATTAGACTATTTATAAAAAATACTTTCAAACAGAAACATAATGTTATAAAGCATGTTACAAATATGCATTAGTTATAGCAATGTAATTAAATACAGAGAATATAATTCATGATTTAAAATATTTAAAAAAGATTTATTTATATTAACCCTCAACCTTTTAGCTTTCAATCTCATACAATTTTGATACCTTTGGCAACTTATAAAATGTAATTTCAACTCAATTCATTAAAGTGTTCATGGTGTTCTAATGCTTCTTAAATTGATAGTCTTCCCCTTAAACAACATTTTCTGCTCTGTTTAATTTTTC
>NW_011888788.1:10979662-10983510 GCF_000151845.1 Pteropus vampyrus
AGTAGCATCTGTATTTGTGTGTAATGTTCATTAAGTGGCTCTCAAGTGGGGAAAATTTGAGGAAACATTGTCATCAATATTAAAAAAATGGTGACTATTTTTTTGAGAAAATTAGACTATTTATAAAAAATACTTTCAAACAGAAACATAATGTTATAAAGCATGTTACAAATATGCATTAGTTATAGCAATGTAATTAAATACAGAGAATATAATTCATGATTTAAAATATTTAAAAAAGATTTATTTATATTAACCCTCAACCTTTTAGCTTTCA
This sequence comes from Pteropus vampyrus, assembly GCF_000151845.1. Classification (NCBI taxonomy): domain Eukaryota; kingdom Metazoa; phylum Chordata; class Mammalia; order Chiroptera; family Pteropodidae; genus Pteropus; species Pteropus vampyrus. Next base: position 10,979,940 of record NW_011888788.1, read on the forward strand.
ATCTCATACAATTTTGATACCTTTGGCAACTTATAAAATGTAATTTCAACTCAATTCATTAAAGTGTTCATGGTGTTCTAATGCTTCTTAAATTGATAGTCTTCCCCTTAAACAACATTTTCTGCTCTGTTTAATTTTTCCCTTGACGTATTTATTTTTTCTTATTTTCTATTGAAGAATTAAATGCTCTAATTATAACGAAGTATAAAATTTCCTTAAATCTTGGTAATTTTTGGAAACTTTGTACCATGTATTGGTATTAATTGTCCTGATTTTTTTTTTTTTTTTTTTTTTGTGCAACTCAGTGTGGCGGGAAAATGGGAATCAAAGCCTATTTTGTTTTGTTTTGTTTTCATTGCAGTTGGTAAGGGAATCGAATAACATTATATATAATTTGAGTGATGTAAAGCTAATTTGATCATGTTGTTCTTATAGAAATAGAGACTCTATCAAAAGTAGCACAATTAGAGCAAGGCGTAATGGAGCAAGAGCTCTCAATTCTCTCATACTTGGTTGACTGAGGCATGTTATAATCAAAAAAATAAGTTGCATCAAAGAAGCAATTTTTTCTCATTTTTAATGTGTCTTTTCCGGGACCTCTCTTTGTATGACAGTTTATCTGACTTTTCTTCATTAGTTTAAAAAAAATTTTAGAAGAAAAGAGAGGAATGGAAAATTATTTATCTTTTATTTTTAAACTATGAAAGATCAAGATGAGGCATCCTGAGACACTAATTTTATTAACACCTAGCTTTGAAAAGACAAGGAATCGTGATAATAAGCTATTCTTTAGGGTATAAATTTGTTTCTGGTTTTGTCATCATTATTAATCATGCTGATTTGCAGCCTAACTGTTTCAATCATTGAGACTCAATTTAACATGATTCACATTTTTGTTTTATTTCTGGAATAGTGCTGGTCCCTAATTTTTGAAAACAGAATAACCCTCTATTGGCCTTATGCAAATAAATCATATCCTAATGCCCTTGAAATTGAAGCATCACCGGGAAGAAGTTGTAAATCAGAGTGGAAGAAAGTCAAAACTTTTGTTCAGAATGGTGTATCCAAGATGAACCAATGCCCTTATTTTAGAATTTTAATTCATGCTACTTTTTACTTTTTTTCAACTGGTGCTTTCATCTTCAAATAACAGAGATTGAGTGCTAAATTGCTATGGCATAATTTTCTTATCTCTCATCTATATACTGGGTTTGATTGAAAGTTCAGATTTTGTGAAGATTGTTTTATGTAGAAAATATTGAAATATGGGGAAACATTATTTCAACATAAAAGGAAAGTGTGTGTGTGTGTGTGTGTAAAATGGGTGTAGCATTGATATTTTTCCCCCTCATCTAGGGCCTTGTTTTTGTTTTCTGTTTATTAATTTTTATTTTTCAATTAGAGTTGAAATTTAATATTATTTTATATTAGTTTCCGGTGTTCGTCCTAGTGGTTAGACATTTATATAATTTACAAAGTGATCCCATGACTAGTTTAGTGCCCACCTGGCACTGCACATAGTTATTACAATATTATTGTCTATATTTCCCAGGCTGTACTTCAAATCCCTGTGACTATTTTGTAACTATCAATTTATACTTCTTAATCTCTTCACTTTTTTCACCCAGGCACCCCAATCACTTCCTATCTGGCAATCACCAGTTTTTTCTCTAGATCTGTGTTTCCATTTTGTTTATTTGATTATTTTGTTCTTTAGATTCCACATATAAGTGAAATCATACGATAATTATCTTTTTTTTGTCTGATTTATTTCACTTAGCATAATACCCTCTAGGTCCACCCATGTCATTGCAAATGGTAATATTTAATTTTTTATGGCTGAGTAATATTCCATTTTATATATGTACTATTTCTTCTTTTTCCAAGCATCTACTGAGGGTCACTTAGGTTGCTTCCATATTTTGGCTATTGTAAATAGCACTGCCATGAGCATAAGGGTGCATATATGTTTTCAAATTCGTGTTTTGTTATTTTTCAGATAAAAACCCAGAAGTGCAATTGCTGGGTCATAAGGTATTTCTATTTTTAATTTTTTGAGGAAACTCCAAACTGTTTTCCATAATGGCTGTATCAATTTGCAATCCTTTTTTTTTTTTTCCACGAAGGTTCCTTTTTCTTCACATCCTTGCCAACGCTTATTGTTTTTGATTATTGATGATAGCCATTTTGACAGACACGAGGTAATATCTCATTGTGATTTTAATGTGCATTTCTCTCATTATTAGTGACCTTGAGCAACTTTTCATATGTCTGTTGGCCTTCAGTGTCTCCGCTTTTGAGAAATGCCTATTCAGGTAATCTGCCCATTTTTTAATGGGATTGTTTTGTTGTTGTTGTTGCTGTTGTTGAATTGTATGAGTTCATTATAAATTTTGGATATTAACCCCTTATCAGATATAGCATTGGTAAATATCTTCTCCCATTCAGTAGGTTGTCTTTTCACTTTGATGATGGCTTCCTTTGTTTTGCAAAACCCTTTTAGTATAGTGTAGTCCCATTTGTTTATTTTTTCTTCTGTTTCCTTTGTCTGAAGGGATATATCAGAAAAAAAATCACTAGAACCAATATCAGAAAATTTACTGCCTACGTTTTCTTCTAGGAGTTTTATCATTTGGGGTCTTACATTTAAGTCTTTAATCCATTTTGAATTTATTCTTGTGTATGGTGTAAGAAAGTGGTTCAGCTATATATATATATTTTTTGCATGTATTTGTCCAATTTTTCCAACATCATTTATTGAGGAGACTGTCTTTACCCTATTGTATATTGCCTCCTTTGTCATAGATTAAATGACATAGAGGTGTGGATTTATTTCTGGGCTCTCTGTTCTGTTCCATTGATCTTTGTGTTTGTTTTTATGTCAGTACCATGCTCTTTTAATTACTGTAGCCTTTTGTATAGTTTGATATCAGGTAGCGTGATACCTGATATCAAATTTTGTTCTTTTTTCTCAAAATTGCCATGGCTTTTATGGTTCCATATAAATTTTTGGATTACTTGTTCTAGTTCTGTGAAAATGTCATTGGTATTTTCATAGGGATTACATTGAATCTATAGATTGCATTAGGTAGTGTAGACATTTTAACAATGTTAATTCTTCCTGTCCATAATCACAGTATATTCATTTATTTATTTATATCTTCTTCAATTTCTTTCTTCAATGACTTTTAATTTTCTGAGTAGAGGTCTTTTACTTCCTTGGTTAAATTTATTTCTAGGTATTTTATTTACCTCTTTTTCGATGCAATTGTAAATGAGCTTTTTAAAAAATTTCTCTTTCTTTTACTTTGTTATTTGTGGATAAAAATGCAAAATATTTCTGAATATTAATTTCGTATCCTGCTATTTTACTGAATTTATTCATCAGTTCTAATAGGTTCCCCGCCCCCTGGAATCTTTAGGGTTCTCTCTATATAGCATAATATCATCTGCCAATAATGACAATTTTACTTTTTCCTATTTAATCTGGATGCCTTTTATTTATTTTTCTTGTCTGATTGCTATGGCTAGAGCTTTCACTACTATGTTGAATAAAAGTGGTGAAAGTGGA
>NW_011888788.1:10983560-10990668 GCF_000151845.1 Pteropus vampyrus
CCTATTTAATCTGGATGCCTTTTATTTATTTTTCTTGTCTGATTGCTATGGCTAGAGCTTTCACTACTATGTTGAATAAAAGTGGTGAAAGTGGACATCCTTGTCTTGTTCCTGATTTTAAGGAAAATACTTTTAGCCTTTAGCCTTTCTCCATTGAGTATAATGTTAGTTGTGGTTTTGTCATATATGGCCATTATTATATTGAGGTATGTTCCCTCTAGTCCCACTTTGCTGAGAGTTTTTATCATAAATGGATGCTGGATATTGTCAAATCTTTTTTCTGTATCTATTGATATGATCATATGATTTTTATCTTTCAATTTGTTAATATAGTGTCTCACATTAATTGATTTTCAAATATTGAACCAACTTTGTATCCCAGGAATACATCCAACTTTATCATGTTGTATGATCTTTTTAATATATTGCTAAATTTGGTTTGCTAATATTTTGTTGTAGATTTTTGTATCTATGTTCATCAGGGTTACAGCCTATAGATTTTTTTTTTTTCTTTTTGTAATGTCTTTGTCTGGTTTTGGAATCAGGATAATGCTGGCCTCATAGAATTAGTTCGGGGACCAACTCTCCTCTTAAATTTTTTGGAATAGTTTGAGAAGAATAGGTGTTAATACTTCTTTAACTATTTGGTAAAAATCATCTCTGAAGCCATCTGGTCCAGAATTTTTGTTTGTTAGAAATTTTTTGATTACTGATTCAATTTCAATAGTAGTAATTGGTTGGTTCAGATTTTCTGTTTCTTCTTGACTCAGTCTTGGAAGGTTATGTGTTCTAGGAATGTATCCATTTCTTCGAGGTTGTCCAATTTGTTGACATATAGTTACTCATAGTAGTTTCTTATAACTCTTTATATTTCTGTGGAATCAGTTATTACCTAACCTCTTTCATTTCTATTTATTTGGGTCCTTTTATTTATTTGGGTCCTTTTTTGGGGAGGGGGGGATGAGTTTGGCTAAAGGTTTATTATTTTTGTTTATCCTTTTAAAGAACCAGCTCTTGGTTTTATTGATCTTTTTTATTCTTTTCCTAGACTCTATTTTGTTTATTTCTGCCTGATCTTTACTATTTCCTTCCTTCTACTCACTTTGGGCTTTGCTGTTTTTTTGTTTTTGTTTTTGTTTTTGTTCCTTTAGGTGTAAGTTTAGATTATTTATTTGAAATCTCTTGTTCTTGAGGTAGGCCTATATTGCCATAAATTTCCCTCTTAGGACTGCTTTTGTTTTGTCACATATATTTTAGAACTTTATGTTTTCATTTTTATTTGTCTCAAGGTATCTTTTGATTTCTTCCTTGATCTTATTTTTAACCCATGCATTGTTTAGTAGCATGTTATTTAGCCTCTAAGGTTTCAAGGAATTTTCAAATTTTTTCTCATAATTGATTTCTAGTTTCATATCCTTATTGTCAGAGAAGACACTTAATATGATTTCAATCTTCTTAAATTTACTGAGACTTGTTTTATGGCCTAACATGTGGTCTATCTTGGAAAATATTCCATGTGCACTTGAGAAGAATGTATATTCTGCTGCTTTAGGCTGAAATGCTCTAAAAATATCAATTAAATCCACCTGATCTAGTGTATCATTTAAGGCCTTTGTTTCCTTGTTGATTTTCTGCCTGAAAGATGTGTCCATTGGTGTCAATGGGTGTTAAAGTCCCCTACCATTACTGTCAATTTCTCTCTCTTTATGTTCAACAATATTTGCTTTATATATTTAGGTGTGCCTATATTGGGTGCATAAATATTTACTAGGGGTATGTCCACTGTTGGATTGATCTCTTTATTATTATGTAGCGTTCTTCATTGTCTCTTATTACGGCCTGTGTTTTAAAGTCTATTTTGTCTGATATAAGTATTACTATCTCAGTTTTTTTAAATTTCCATTTGCCTGAAATATCTTTTTCGATTCTTTTACTTTCAGTCTGTGTTTATCTTTTGATCTGAAGTTGCTATCTTCTAGACAGCATATGTTTGGGTCTTGTTTTCTAACCCATTTGGCTACCCTACATCTTTTGATTGAAGCGTTTCATTCATTTACATTTAAAGTGGTGATTGATAGATATATAGTTACTGCCATTTTATTATTCATATTTATGTTCTTCCCCCCGCCACTCCACTCCCACCCCTTCTTCTTCTTAAAGAAGTCCCTTTAACATTCGTTGTACTACTACTGGCTTGGTGGTGATGAATTTCTTTAGCTGTTTCCTCTCTTGGAAGCTCTTTATGTCTCTTTCAATTTAAATTGATAGCCTTGCTGTGTCGAGTAGTTTTTGTTGCTGATCCTTGCTTTTCATCACTTTGAATGTTTTGTGCCAGTCCTTTCTAGATTGCAGTTTCTGTTGAGAAATCAGCTGACGGTTTTATGGGAGTACCCTTGTAAATAACTAGCTGTCTTTCTCTTGCCGCCTTTAGGATTCTCTCTTTGTCTTTAACTTTTAGCATTTTAATTTTAATGTGTCTTGTTGTGGGCTTTTTTTGGTTCATCTTGTTTGGGACTCTCTGCACTTCCTGGACTTGTGTGTCAATTTCCTTCTTCAAGTTAGGGAAATTTTTAAGGTTTTGGTCATTATTTTTTCAAATAGTTTCTCAATCCTTTTCTTGCTCTCTTTTCCTTCTGGTGCCTCTATGATGTGAATGTTATGCTTGATTTTCCAGAGGTTCCTTAAACTATCTTTATTTTTTTAATTTTTTTTTTCTGTTCCAAATGAATGTTTTCTGTACCTTGTCTTCCAAACCTCTGATGCAATCCTCTCCTTCATCTAATCTACCATTGATTCCTTCTAGTGTATTCTTCACTTCAGTTATTGTATTCTTCATTTCTGACTTTTTAATAGTTTCTTTGTCCTTTTTTATGCTATCTCTTTTTTGAAGTTCTCACTGAGATTACCTATTCTTCCAGAAAAATTTTATTGAGCATTCTTATAACTAGTGTTTTGAACTCTGTATCTGGTAGGTTTCTTGCCTCCATTGCATTTGGTTCTTTTTCTGGAGCTTTCTCATGTTTTTTTCATCTGGGACATATTTCTTTGTTTTTTCATTTTGACCGCCTCTCTGTGTTTGTTTCTATGCATCTCCTATGTCTTCCAATCTTGGCCAGGTGGCCCTATTTATTAGGTGCTCTATGTGGCCCAGTGGTGCATTCTCTCTAGTCACATGTGCCAGGTACTCCAGGAGTGTCCCTTGTGTTGGTTGTGTTTACCCCATGTTGTACTTGAGCCTTGATTTCTGTTAGCACATTAGTGGATGAGACTGACTCTCAGGCTATCTGGCTGTTTGGATTGGCAATGCCCCCAGCATATGCACTGCTATGTGGGGACTGAGCCCATGGAGTTGGATTCACCCCAATGAGCTCATGTAACTGTTGAGACTACCCTTTGGGTGTGCCGCTATGGGCCTAGTCAGGTGGTGCTCTGTTTTCATCTGATGCTAGCCTCTGTGAGTGTTGGTTCTGGGTCTCTTTGGGAGGGGCTCCTGTGCAGGCCAAGGTCAGTCAGTGCCTGTGACCAGCCCAGGGCTACCTTGTAGAAGGTACAAAGCTATCTGCAGTTGGTTGCTTTTTGTGTTGGACCTGGATGTACGTGGGAGAGGAATGCAGAGGGTGGCTGCCACCAATACCTCACCTGGGGCAGCTTAGGAAAGAGTCCAAGGCACCCCAAAGCTTGAGGCTGCCTGCCTGCCAGCTGCTCACAAGCCTCATCAACTAGTACAAGAATTCGGTAAGGTGGGGTCCAGGGAGTCACCATGGTGGGGCAAGTGGTGTCCCCCAGGTTAGTACAAATTCAAATTTGGTGTCAGTGCTGAGCATATGGGCACTTGCAGATCTCAACTTACACTGAGGCCAGCTGCTGCCCACCTTAGGCCCACAGACCCCAAAATTTGTTCAAGCGATACTGCAGCTCAAACCAAGGCTGGTTGCCCACCATGGAAAATGACTCTGGAGACATGCAATCTGAAGCCTGTTGATTGCTGCTGAAGAGTCTTCTGCCAAGAGAAAAGGTTGGAGCTGGTTACTCAGCCATAAAAATGCCTCCAGTAATGGATGAATTGTGTGGGGTGGGGTCCCAGGGAATCACCAGGGTGGATCATCAAGATTTTACCAGGACAATGTAGATTCTGATTTGGCCATGTCAGGGCTTAAACAGGCAAATTGGTGCCCTCCTATAGCTGCACAGGAGGAGGGCTCAACACAAGAATAATGGTAGCTGTCCTTCCAGCCCTCATTCTGAAGCCACACAACTCAGTCTTTCACTGTATGTCTCCGATGCCTCCTGAGCTGCTCTCCTCTGCCAGAGCCCAGGGTGAGTGCCTGTGAACAAGGGAGTCTGTGCTCAGGCCCTTTAATGGGACATCTGGGTTTCCAGCAGCCATCTGTCTCACCTGGAGGGTCAGAATCCCCACTAAGTTTCACAGCCTGATTTTGTGGGGACTCTTCTTCCCGGTACTGGCATCCTGGGTTGGGGAGTCTTGGTGTGGGGCTGGGGCCCCTCTCTCCTCCAAGAAGTCCTCGCAATGTTCAACCACCACACATGGATGTAAAGCCTGCTCATTTCACATTCCTACCCCTCCCACCAATCTCAATGTGGCCTCTTCTTTATATCCTTAGATATAGGAGTTCTTGGGCCTTTGTTTTTAAATTAAAAAAAATAAATAAATACTATTATGTCAACAATTTCCCCACTCCTGATTCTTTCTAGCAATCTCTAGGTAACATTTGTCCCCTTTTACTTTGCAAAATTATTTTTATGCTATATTTTTTCCTAATTCAAAGAGGTTGAAACAGTGTCCTAGAACCCACAGTATTGTCTCCATCTGAATAATTTGAAATGGGTTCATATTATGTTAATTTTCAGAAAATTGCTATAACTGCCTAGATAAATAACTTGAGATATGAACTCACTAAGAAATGCTACACAACAGTAAGAATAATTACACACAATGATTTGGACCTATGGCACAAGTGTAATGTTGCATGAACAAAGTCAGATATCAAAAAATACACATTGAATGATTCTAACTATATGAAATCTCAAAACAAGAAAATTAATGTGTGTGGTCATAAATCAAGTTTAAGGTGTATAGAGGGACTTTTGGGAAATTGGTCATGTCCTGTTTCTTGATCTGGGTGTTTATACAAGAGTGTGCTCAGTTTGTGAAAATCCATTTAGCTGTATATTTATTTGTAATTTTCTGTAAGTATATTATACTTCCATAAATAAATTAAGAGGATTTACTCTTACTGTGAGCAATGTGGATTATTAGAGTTGCAATGGCAACCTTGTTGTTTGAGAAAATGAAAGCGTTTTAGTTCCGGGACTCCATCTTCACTGAGGCTCAATAGAATATCCTCTACTTCACTTCACATGATGTGATTTCTCATTTTATCCTTACTTTTATGTCTGACCATGAAAACCTTATTTTCCCTTGGCAAGTTCATAACTGTCTGCCAGCCTATTTCCCCAGCCCAAAGTAAATATCCTTAGAACATATGAAAAAACAGTATGCCCCCAATCCTCTACATACACACAATGCCGGACACCTCTTTCCTGAAGCTCAGTGCCCTCGTTCCTCACTTTTACTCAGAATCATGAATAGAAGACCATCACTAGGAACCTTTTCACAGAATTGCCAGTGACTAACATATCACTCTATAAGGTGGAGTAGCCTGACTGGAGAGATACTGAAGATGGGCAAGAAAGTTGAGCCAGCTCTCAAAATGAAAGCCTTATACAGCAGTCTCCACTTATTTGTAGTTTTGTTTTCTGCCATTTCAGTTATCCATGGTTGACAGCAGTCTGAAAATATTACATGGAAAATTCTAGAAATAAAACAATCTATAACTTTTAAATTCTGTGCCATTCATGCTATACTGCTGCAACCTGCCTGGGATGTGAATTATCTCTTTGTTCAGTGTATTCACTCTGTATATGCTCGCCACCTGTTAGTCACTTAGAAGTCATCTAGGTTATCAGAATGACTATTGGTATCAAGGTGCTTGTGTTCAATAACCCTTATAGTGATTCTCATTCACCTCACTGTATCTCATCACGTAAGCATTGTATCATCTCAGATCATCACAACTCACAAAAAGAAAGGTAAATACAATAAAATAAGATATTTTGAGAGAGAGAGAAACCACATTCACATAATCTTTGGTATAGTATATTGTTATAATCGTTCTATTATATTTTTAGGTATTGTTATTAATCTCTCACCATGACTAATTTATAAATTAAACTTTACCATGGATATGTATGTATAGGAAAAACATAGAATAAATAGAGTTTAGTGCTATTCACAGTTTCAGGCCTCCACTGAGGATCTTGGAACATGTTCTTCCTGCATAAGAAGGGAATATTGTACCTGCTTTGTACAAATGAGTCCCATGACATTGTTTCACTTTCAAGACAGAGTAAACTATGCCACTCTCAAAAACGAAGAGATTTCTGAAACAGGGAATAGTTTCTTGTTCTTAGAAATATTAAAGTGAATGGTCAGCTTGAGTAGGTCGTGATGAGGTGTCATGGGGGAAATTATGAGGTCTGTAGCTACTCCTTGGGTTCAGGTAATGGCTGAAACATAGGCTGAATGATTTGAAAATTTTTATTATTCTGTTTCTTCAATTAAAAAATTTAAAGAAAAAAATATTAACAGATAATAAGGATAATGACGATACCCACATTGCTTAGGGTGGTAGGAGGACATACTAAGTTCTTAAAAATGATAACTGCTATTAGTATGTAGAGTACTATATTCACAGCTGGTAATCAATATATGTTGGTTGATGAGTATAATTCATCTGATGAGTCTGGTCATATCAGGATCCAACATAAAATTCTTTAAACTCTCATAGACTTTGGCCTACAGTTCAATTTCATGTGCAGTTTCCTATCACCATGCCCTGCCCTCTTTTCCAGCCTCACTGCACACTGCTTGCTCTTGTCCTTAATACTATAGCAGAGCCTACAGGCTTGGAGCATACCTAACTGTCTGATTCTCTATGACTTTGCTTAGATTTTCCCCTCTACCTGAATTGCCCACTCTGCTCCTCTTTACCTGGGAAGGATCTCTCTTTTTACTTTGAAAGTCGAC
>NW_011888788.1:10991903-10993372 GCF_000151845.1 Pteropus vampyrus
CTCGCTCTTGTCCTTAATACTATAGCAGAGCCCACAGGCTTGGAGCATACCTAACTGTCTGATTCTCCATGACTTTGCTTAGATTTTCCCCTCTACCTGAATTGCCCACTCTGCTCCTCTTTACCTGGGAAGGATCTCTCTTTTTACTTTGAAAGTCGACTTCATCAAGAACTTATTATTGAATCTTCCTACTGACTCAAGACTGAATGAGGTGTTCCTCTGCTGGGGTTCCCCAGTGCCAGAGAAAACTCTCTTTGTCTATCATAAGTCTCTCTATTAGGCCAAGAGCTAACCACATATAGGAATAGTGACTGCATCACTATCATTAATCCTTGACATTAATGACTGAAACAACCCTTGACATTAATTTGTTGAATGAATGAATGAACAAATTAATGACAATAAAATTAGACACATATAGTGATCATCTTTAGGACTACAATCTCCATATTTATATCTAAAATCTCAGTTTAAAAGATGAGGAGTAATTTTAAATAAAAAAAGACACAACACTAAAAGCACAATCTATGAAAAACATAATTGGTTAATTGAACTTCATTAATTTTTTATAAATTCTGTTCTATGAAAGACAATATCAGGGGAATTAGAACACAAGCCAAAGACTAGGAATAAATATTTGCAAAAGACACATCTAATAAAGGACTGCTATCCAAAATATACCAAGAACTCTTAAAACTCAACAATAACAAAATAAACAACCCGATTAAAAAATGAGCCAAAGACTTTAACAGATACCTTACCAAAGAAGATATGCAGATGGCAAATAAGCATATGAAAATATGCTCTACATTCTATGTCATCAGGGAAATGCAAATTAAAACAATGAGATGCTACCATACACCTATTAGAATGGCCAACATCCGGAACACTGACACCACCAAATGTTGATGAGAATGTGAACCAACAGGAACTCTCATTAGTTCCTGATGGAAATGGGAATGTAAAATGATATAGCCCCTTTGGAAGACAGTTTGGTGGTTTCTTACAAAAATAAACATATTCTTATCATAAGATGCAGAAATTGTGCTCCTTCTTATTTATCCAATAAATAAATAAATAAAAGGAAAACATACAACTACACAAAAACTTGCACAGGGATGTCTATAACAGCTTTATTCATATTTACCAATACTTGGAAGCAACCAAGATGTCCTTCAGTGAATGGATAAATAAACTGTGGTACATCCAGACGATGGAATATTACTCATTGCTAAAAAGAAATGAGCTATCAAGTCATGAAAACACCTGAAGAAATGTTGACTGTATTACTAAGTGAAACAAGCCGACCTGAAAATATATGACATTCTAGAAAAATAAAATCTATGGAGATAGTAAAAAGATAAGTAGTTGTCGGGGGTTAGGAGAGTAAAGGAGATGAATAGACAGAGTACAGAGGATTTTAGGGCAGTGAAACTACTCTGTGTAATAATATAATAATGGATACATGC
>NW_011888788.1:10993422-10995631 GCF_000151845.1 Pteropus vampyrus
GGGGTTAGGAGAGTAAAGGAGATGAATAGACAGAGTACAGAGGATTTTAGGGCAGTGAAACTACTCTGTGTAATAATATAATAATGGATACATGCCATTATACATTTGTCCAAATTCATTGAGTATAAACAAATATATAAGATTCAACTCTGATGTAAACTATGGACTCTGGGTCATTACGACATTTCTATGTAAGTTCATTAATTGAAACAACTGTACTATTCTTGTGCAGGATGTTGATATGGAGGAGGCTATGCATGTGTAGGGCTAGAAGTATTTGGGAAATGTTGGTACCCTTTCGTTAATTTGCAGTGAACTTAAAACTGCTCTAAAAATCATCTTATAAAAAGTACTTTTTAAAGATGGCTTGTATTTTGCTTTTGTGAAAAAGTTACCAGCTATGCTAGTTTATTCTGAGTCAGACATCCTGGACTATGGGTTTTGAATAATGCATATTCTTACTCACAGGTGATGAGGTGTAGGTAGCATTTGCTGCTTAAATGAAGTTTCATGATGCTGGTCCTCACACAAGTGAAATAAAGTCCAAGCTGTAACCCTTTCTTCCCTCGCAAATCTACCATTTCCTCACTTCTTACCTTGACTTTGAGATGTACGTAAGCTTAAGGAGATGATGGAAAGATTAGGCCAGAGAAGCATTAGGCTAGAGAAGTCCTGGGTTGGGGCATTGCTTTCCACAGTAACAATGTCATGATCTTTGTTTCCAAGCTTGGCTATTAGAGTAATTCCACTAGTTTATCACTCAACTTCCCATTTTACTTTGATTGGGGCTGTCAGTGACATAAAGAAAAGCTACAATAATGTCAAATTTTTACTTTTAGCTTAGTAACAGGAGTGGTAGCTTTCTCAGTAATATCCTTTTTTCCCCCTTCAGTTTTCTCTTTAGGGAAGATTGATCCGTTCATTAACTCATAATATTATGTATACCCTCGAATCATCCGAATTGAAGACACTTTTTGATATATTCCATACTGTTTTGCACCTTTAAGTCAATTACCCAAGCAACCCTTTCTATGAGAGTCCCTTCCCTAAGCCAATCCTATATAGAATTGCTGGAATAACAACTCTGGGCTTGCATGATTCATTTCAGCTTCCTCCCTTTTCCAGGAGAGAGGAAGGAAGAGTGCCTGGAGGAGAGAAGGGAAGGCCAAGGGTCTTGAGAAAAAGATAAGCAGCTTCCAGCTTGCCTACTTCCACCACTCTCCTCCTGCCTTCCCCTTAGCAGATCTTTAGTAAACCTAGATTTGACTCGATAGCAAATAGCAATGTTAGCAAAGTCACTTCTACAAGTCTCTCTCTCTCTCTCTTTTTTTTTTTTTCCTATTCTTCTCTGGCCCCTGGCATGAGAATTAAATTTAAAAAGTAAAATAACAAAAACACCTAATATTAAATCAGTGTCACATTAACTTTATTCTGTTGTGAGTCTTGTGTGATTATAGCACTAAATTGGTCAAATATATTGCAACTTTCTAGTCCACTCTTTATGTTTCACCTTTATTTAGTCAAAAATTTAAAAGGTCATTGTGAACTTGTCATGTCTATATGGTTGGCATTAAATGGTTCTTTAGTTTTATGAGTGTGTGCTTTGATTATTTGCTCCTTTTTGATAATTTCCATGATAAACTCAATAACTAGTATTGTATAGTAACATCCAAGTTAGTGTCCTGGATGTTTTTCTTCTGTTCCCTAGTCCACTTTTCATCCCTTTAACACTCAACTCTGTGTCCCAGTAGACTGACCTCTATGAACTGCATTACCTGGGCTACCTTAACCAATAGTGGGCACTAGTAGGAGATCTGACCACAGAACAAGAAAGAAGTCAAGGTGTTTATTATTGCATCTGCAGATGCAGGTTAGCAGTAGCTATATTCCTCTACAGAAACCACCTTCTCCCACAACTCTATTTTCACTGGATTCTAATAATTCATTTCTCCCCTTATCTCTTCAAACCTAATGGTAGTAAAGGCTCTCCACTGGTATAAGCCTCCAGGTATTATATACTCCCACTTTTAAAAATATCCCTTTCATTGAACTCTCTTCAGTTATTACTTGGAGCATGGCAACTCTTGTCTGTCCCCCATTAGGAACACAATGTACAATTCCAATCAAGATATGAATGCAAACGTTTCATCATTTTATGAGTCACACCATGATCCTTTGGCAATGACATGAAATAGAAGATATTGTTCAC
>NW_011888788.1:10995681-10998787 GCF_000151845.1 Pteropus vampyrus
TAAATTTAAAAAGTAAAATAACAAAAACACCTAATATTAAATCAGTGTCACATTAACTTTATTCTGTTGTGAGTCTTGTGTGATTATAGCACTAAATTGGTCAAATATATTGCAACTTTCTAGTCCACTCTTTATGTTTCACCTTTATTTAGTCAAAAATTTAAAAGGTCATTGTGAACTTGTCATGTCTATATGGTTGGCATTAAATGGTTCTTTAGTTTTATGAGTGTGTGCTTTGATTATTTGCTCCTTTTTGATAATTTCCATGATAAACTCAATAACTAGTATTGTATAGTAACATCCAAGTTAGTGTCCTGGATGTTTTTCTTCTGTTCCCTAGTCCACTTTTCATCCCTTTAACACTCAACTCTGTGTCCCAGTAGACTGACCTCTATGAACTGCATTACCTGGGCTACCTTAACCAATAGTGGGCACTAGTAGGAGATCTGACCACAGAACAAGAAAGAAGTCAAGGTGTTTATTATTGCATCTGCAGATGCAGGTTAGCAGTAGCTATATTCCTCTACAGAAACCACCTTCTCCCACAACTCTATTTTCACTGGGTTCTAATAATTCATTTCTCCCCTTATCTCTTCAAACCTAATGGTAGTAAAGGCTCTCCACTGGTATAAGCCTCCAGGTATTATATACTCCCACTTTTAAAAATATCCCTTTCATTGAACTCTCTTCAGTTATTACTTGGAGCATGGCAACTCTTGTCTGTCCCCCATTAGGAACACAATGTACAATTCCAATCAAGATATGAATGCAAACGTTTCATCATTTTATGAGTCACACCATGATCCTTTGGCAATGACATGAAATAGAAGATATTGTTCACTTTTGTGAAAATGGCTTCAAACTGATTTTGAAATATGTGGCTATTAATTTGCATGTTTTCTTTCTGTAACTCTCCAAACAGGCACCTTTTCTTTTTTTTTCTTTTTATTAAATTTATTGCAGTGACATTAGTTAATAAGATTATATAGGATTCAAGTGGACATTTCTATAATACATCATCTGTATTTTGTATTGTGTGTTCACCATCCAAAGTCAAGTCTCCCTCCATCATCATATATTTGACCCCTTTAACCTTCTTCTACCTTCCCCAACCTCCTTTCACTCTGGTAAACACCATACCGTTGTCTGTCTATGAATTTTTGTTTGTCTTGTTTGTTCATTTGTTACTTTCAGTTTTATATCCCACATATGAGTAAAATCATATGGTTCATGACTTTTCCATCTGACTTATTTTGCTTAGCATGTTTTTGTTCAAAATATTTCAAATCATAAGACAATAGTTATTATCACAATAATATCAATACTAATAGTAATCATAATAATAGTAACCAGTATTTATATAGCTGGACACATGTTTTTGCATAGGTATTTCTCATTTCATTCCTACAAAGCCCTCGTGTGATAGTTACTTTTTTTCCCTCTCTTAATTCCCCTTTGCGGAAAATTGAGTTCCGCAAAGACACTGTGTTCTCATACACCTCAAAATTTAGTAAAAGACAGGATAAATCCAAATAAAGTCAAGTATAAATCTTTCAGCTCCTTCTGAACAGAAAAAAAAAGTACAGTGGTTAAAATAGAGAGATTATTAGGTCAATGATATTACCTTTAATTTATGTGTGTGTTAAGTTCATTTTCATAAATGCCCTTGGTTCTTGGTCATCTGTTTGCAATGCAATGGAAATCTCATACTTGGTTCCTACAATTGTCATCTTTTAAAGGACAGCTGCTAGTTTCTATGTTAACCTGTGAATCTGTAATTTCCGAAATCCTAAAATCGTTAACTTGAGTAGACTGACTGCAAAATAGACACTAATGAGCTCAGACCTCACATTTATAGGATGACATGGAGTTGTATATTAAATTCGTATTTATCAGCAGAAAATCTGAAGATGCTGACCAAAATTCTTTTTATCTTTCTTTCTTGATAATCTAAGGTATTTTCCTCCCCCAAATGGATAGGCCACTATCTGCAACACATATTTGTTTTCTACAAACAAAGTTTCAAAGAAAATTTTCTTTATCTTTTTAATATATGTTTGTATAGAGATTAAACACAATATTCAGGCTGTAATTATAGGATATAATTTGATTGTTTGAAACCTTATTAACCATGGAACACAAAAAGAATCTTTTCTAGAACTGTTATTGCCTTGTCTCTCTTATTTTTCATAAAACAAAAATAGTAAAGTCTTGGGTAAAAATGTATCTTTTGTTATATGATGAAAATATGGCTTTTGGGAAAATCCCTCCTCTCTTTTGTCCCAATTTTGGTTCATTCTTTGGCTTCCTATCTTTATGTATGATCACAGTTTTGTGAAATCTGTGACTCTGGAAATTTTATTGAAGTAATAATATCTTAATCAAGAAGACTTTTTAACATCTTATAGCTTGTTTTTTAAAGATATACAGCCCTATGAGTTGATGTAGAAATATATTGACAGAAATACTCTTTGACAGAGGATAAATTAATGGTTATTTTGTAATTCACTTTTTTGGTTGATAAGAAAAAAAAAATGTGGTTTGCTTTATTCTTTATGAAACCAACTAGAAGAATAAGTCAATTCTTTCTTTTATAAAATCTAATTATATAAAGAGATTGATCAATTGGTATGGGATAATAAATTATATTCTTGCCGTGCAAGTCACCGGGTAGTCCAGTTCCCTCCCTTAAGGGTGTTTATAATCTAGGAGAGGATCTCTCTCTCTCTCTCTCTCTCTCTCTCTCTCTCTCTCTCTCTCTCTCTCTTTCTCTCTCTCTCTCTCTCTCTCACACACACACACATACACACACACACACACACACAGCCAAAATACAACAATATACGATGTTAGTCTAATAAAGTATAAGCTAAGTACTGTTAGAGAGCAAAAGAGGGAAATACTAAATTCTATCTGAGAGCATTGGGAAGGGTTGGATCTTTGGCATTTGAAATGACTTTCCAGAACAGGAAAATACTGGGAGAGGAGAAATATTACAAGAAGATAAAATAAATTAGCAAAGGAGTGTAGGTAGAACTTCTTATAGTGTTTTCAGAGACTTAAGAATCTTGATGGTTTAATGAAAACAAAAGGTGTGTGAGAAAAA
>NW_011888788.1:10998837-11006818 GCF_000151845.1 Pteropus vampyrus
TAATATCTTAATCAAGAAGACTTTTTAACATCTTATAGCTTGTTTTTTAAAGATATACAGCCCTATGAGTTGATGTAGAAATATATTGACAGAAATACTCTTTGACAGAGGATAAATTAATGGTTATTTTGTAATTCACTTTTTTGGTTGATAAGAAAAAAAAAATGTGGTTTGCTTTATTCTTTATGAAACCAACTAGAAGAATAAGTCAATTCTTTCTTTTATAAAATCTAATTATATAAAGAGATTGATCAATTGGTATGGGATAATAAATTATATTCTTGCCGTGCAAGTCACTGGGTAGTCCAGTTCCCTCCCTTAAGGGTGTTTATAATCTAGGAGAGGAGATCTCTCTCTCTCTCTCTCTCTCTCTCACACACACACACACACACACACACACAGCCAAAATACAACAATATACGATGTTAGTCTAATAAAGTATAAGCTAAGTACTGTTAGAGAGCAAAAGAGGAAAATACTAAATTCTATCTGAGAGCTTTGGGAAGGGTTGGATCTTTGGCATTTGAAATGACTTTCCAGAACAGGAAAATACTGGGAGAGGAGAAATATTACAAGAAGATAAAATAAATTAGCAAAGGAGTGTAGGTAGAACTTCTTATAGTGTTTTCAGAGACTTAAGAATCTTGATGGTTTAATGAAAACAAAAGGTGTGTGAGAAAAACAAGTAAGAGATAAATTAGAAAGTTAAGGAGAGACCAGGACATGGAGAGTCACTGGATACCCTGATAAATTTTTAGCAGCATTTTAGAGACAAGTGGAGTCCTTTAATATTTTCTCAGAGTGTGGGAAGGGGATAATAAGGAGGCTCTTGCTGTCCAGGGCAGCAATAAGAAAACCTTCCAAACTTGGGCATTAGTGGAGACGTGGGAGAGAGAGGACAAATGGAAGAGAAGTGGCAGAAGGGAAGGGAGCTAGAGATGGGAGACTGATGAAAAGTCTCTATATAAATTTATCCACATCTCTATTTCCACGTCAATATAGGGACAAAGATATTTGGATTTGTTTTCATTTATCTTCATGAGAGGTAGTAGATCATGGTGGATAAGACCTAATCATATGGTTGCAATTCTAGTTCTACTAATAACTAATCAGTTTAAATTCTCTTTGCCTCAGTTTCTTCGTATGTTAAGTAGAGAAGCTATAATAGCTATCTCATAAGAATCTTGTAGAAATTAAAAGAATAAATGTATGCAAAGAGAAATATATGTAAAGGAACTTGGCTACAATAAGTGCCTTAGAAATGTTAGCTGTTATTTATGTCTATAAAACTGTATATGCCTTTAACAATCTATACGAATTTGGGTCACAATATTGTTTAAGCCCTTTAGTCATCAATTTACTAATGGGTAAACTGAGTTTCTATCAGATAACAGCTAACATTCTTTTTTTGTACAACCACATTTATTCAGCAAATAAGTATTGAATACCTACTACGTGCTAGACACTGAGTATATAAGTGGAGAAAAAAACAAACATGCATACTACTCACTTGGGCCTTTTGATCTGGGGTGGATGGGGATGAAGGAAAGGAAGACATATTACATAGATAAACAGAACATAATAAATATTCAATAAACACACAATTACTATCTATTTTGGATGGTTAAGAGATTAAAAGAAATGTATGAGAGGATATTAGGGAGGTGCCACTGAAAGGGGCTGGGTGGAGATAGGTGTTGGCAATCAGAGAAATCTTCTCTTTGGAGATGATGTTTGACTGGAGTTAGGCAAAGAATGAGATAAGATGGGAATTCCAGGCAGTGGGAGCAGCACAGGCAGGAGAAGAATCCATCCAAGGAATAAAAAATAAGACCATGAGTCTTTAGGGCAGAGGGTGAAAGGAACGCTGTGAGTTAAGGACTGGAACAAGTTTGGCTGGTACTACTCAACAGCATCTTATCAGCCAAGTTCAGGGTAAGGATATATTCCAAGAGCAATTGGAGCCACTTCAGAATTTTAAATTTTTGTTTTAGAGTAAAGAAAACTAATACCTTTATTTATTAAACATATTAAACATATGCAGATATTCATAGGCATGCCCGTCATTACCTTTTATTTTAATTTAAATTTATTTACTTAGCATCAAAAATACATTAGCCTTGAACATTTGATATTAGTTCCAATTTTAGTATTATGGGCCATTGAAAACTTTCCATTTCTAAGAAGGCCTTGAGACAGTAATGGTGCCAAATGAGAACTGAAGAACTGTGCAGCTTTCTACTCCCTAGCTCTACATTTCTGTCACCCCTTTCCAATCTACTAACACAATCTAAGTTAAACAATGTAATTGTTATGCAAATGTACCTCAAAACAAGCCTACTGGCTATCTCTTTGACACTATTATAGAAATTCTAGAGTCCTAACTGCCAAGAGAGCTGTGTTTAGGTGAGAAACCCAATAAGTCCATCCACTAGATTATGTTTTGTACTATTTTGCTTTGTTTTTCCTAATTATTTAGCACATGTAAAATTGTGGCTCAAAAAGGTCTTTTACCTACCCTGACCACTGCTTCTAATGGAGGTGGTTAATCCCAGCTACTTGTCATGCTAGCAGAAGATCCATAATTAGTAATGGAGATCAGCACTGTATATAATTAATTACACAGTTTTAGCTTATCAAGTTATGTAAAACTAGGATTTTTTGAAGGATTACGAATGAAATGGATATACTTTGTCTATTCCCAGTTTAGTCTACTGTGGGTAGACTCAGCATCTATTTGGAGGATTCTGTAAGCATAGTGGCCATCTTCTTATGGTGCTTAAATTAGCCATATCTTTTGATACATGGTTATACTTTGGTGGTTGTTTGGGATGGGAGACTAAGAATATTACCTGGCTCCAATTTCTCAGTGCAGAGTTAAATATCCTGCCTAAGCTTGCCTAGTGCTACAAATTACTCTTAATTATTACCTTCCCATACTTCCAAGCTGGTGATGTCCTGAAAAGGAGGTTTTCTGTCTCTCAAATTATGGTCCCAAAATGGATGTTATAGAATCAATTGTTTATTACTTCTCTTTATAAATTTTAATTGTGGTAAGATAGTAGAAGTTTTTTAGAAATGAAATATAAAAAAATTCAGAGTTTTATGAGTCCAAGTGCATCAGATGTTCAGGTTTGTGGCCTTTAGTTTCGTGTTCCTAAAAGGGGTGCTAGTAAGCATGCCCAACTCTTCTAGGCCTAAAGCCTTTCGGGCTAGATCTTCAGAAGGCAATGGAGCATATAACTAAAACATCTTGAAAAAGCAGTTTAAGTCTGACAAGCCCATTAAAAACATCTTAAAACCACTCTGTGATAGGTCAGGCAGATTTCTGTTTAGTTTATTTGTATAGTCTAATATAGAAATATACATATTCTAAAGAAATACTAGTTATATTTGTTATTTGGCTCTATTGTTCAATAGGACCTCACTTAGTGCTAAATCTATGAATCATTTATTTATTCAAAAAATGAATGAATTCCTACTCTTTGGCAGGCATAAACAGGAAAACAAATAAACATGATCTCATCCCTCCACACCTTCCCCATATGCTTTTTGTCCAATTAAGGAGGAAAAATATATTTTAAAAACTGGATCCATATTTTGCTGAATAAATACGTTATTATTTTCCGATCTACAATAATTCTTGAAGACAATATTGAATTACCTATGCTTAATTTGAGCAGGTTCTATATAGTACCATGTGCCCAGAATTTATCATTTAAAAATAGTTTGACTGTTTTTCTTAGTAAAGAGATAAAGGTTTTTCAGGGCAGATACAAATTTTTTATGTCAATATATGTGTATATTGATAAGGGAGTGTTCTATATAAAGGAGCATGCATGTGTACACAGACTGGTACATAATTGAAGAAAGTGTGATGAAGTATAAAGAGCAGAATCTTTGACTAGATTTCTCTCCTTCAAACCTTGATTTTGCCACTTCTTTGCCATATGAATTTGACATTCCAGTTCACTTCTCTGAATCTCAGTTTCTACATATGTAAAATGAGACTAATGAAGCATCCTCACTGGGTTATAGTGAAGACTAAACTAAGTCTATCCAAAATTGAATAGTTCAGTTGATGGCACAGAGTATGTGCTCAGTATAAAAATCATTTATAGGTCTTTGGCAATGATATCAACTGGACCTAAGTTAAATTATATTAAATAACACCACTACACTCAGGTTAAAAGGCAAAACTTTATGGATCTCCTGAAAACTTAGACCAAGAATCATCTCAGAAGATTCCTGGCATATTTCTTCTTCTAAATGGGCTATTAGTAAAAGTTAGAGGAAGAAGCCGAAATAAGCATATGGCTTTTCATAGAGAGTCCCGTAAATTACTATTCTTTCTTAAAACCACCATCTGGATGTTGGTACAGCAGTGTTATCTCACTAATTTACATTTTTTTTTTCTCCCAGTAGACAAGAATATATTCAGTAAGAAGAAAATCCATTGTTTTCTTTTAAAAATCCAGTCTAGAATACTTGTCTCTGGAAAATGTCAGCTATACTTAATTTTCACATACTTAGATGCTGAGATAAAGAGTTTCTACATCAATGTTTCAATGTTCAATGTAACATAGAATTAATCTTTCAACATTCAGAAAAATCGAAGTCAAAATTAAAATGAAATATTTTATTAGATTTATCTCCTACTACAGGTTGGAATTTAATACTGAATATGGATAGAAATAAATGCACTTTTTAAATGTTCAAAGTTTAAAGATCAATCTTTTGATATAGGTGTATAATATCAAAATATGCCTTAGCAGGACTAACTGAACATCATTTTAGGAACAAATAAATTAAAATACAGATTGCTGTTGTAACTTTATGATAGAGAACAGATATTGTGAACTATCCTCCAGTTGAAAAATATGTAAATGCCGAATAACAACAGAATTGCTGAGCTTGCAAGAAAGCAAAAGAGATTTTCCCACCCCCACTCCCCCCCCCACCGCCACCCCACCGCCACCAAAAAAAAGGACTAGGAACAGAAACAAGAGTGGAAAGCATAAGCTTAAGCCTAGGATGATTTGAGGATATTTTGAAGATTAATAGCCACTAGAGAAAGTGGGAGACCTTGGGCCTGCCTGAGGCTACATTTGAATCCGATACTCTGCATAAAATTAAGCCCTAACATGACTATTCCCTCATTGAAAGGATGAGCCAGGAACAAAATCCATATGCTAGCAAGAGAGATACCATTAAACCTGATTGTATGCGTCTCAACTCCAAATAGAAAATAAAAGTAATACTAAAACTAAGTGTCACTCCTGAGAATTTATAACCGTAGGTTGTCCTTATGTGGGTCTGTGATTCAAATCCTTAGCAAGAAAATAAAAATATTTTCAGTTTTGGAAGTATCTTCCTGGCTCCTGGCAGATGCAACTATAAATGGTCCCTGGAGGGAAAGTTTCCCTGAGGATTTTTACACTTAAGCCAGAAATAAGCTCAATATACATATATATTATATAAAATCATATCTATAAATAAATTATAATTGAGAAAGAAAAAAATATATATATTGGGAAAGCTAAAACAAACCAGAAATCTAAAGAAAAGAACACAGTGGGTTAGACTCCCAAATGATTTACATTTTGAAATAATCAGATACAAACTAAGAAACAAGTATATTTATCATTTTAGAAATTAAAAAGATAGATTTAAAAAAAGAACAAACAAATGACAATAGACAAGATAGATTTTTCAAAGAATAAAACTTCTTTGAATTAAAAAAGTATATATATGTATATACACATATATATATAAACATGGAAAATAAAAACAAATAATAATAATGAATGGGCTAAACCACATACTTGAATAAAGTATTAGTTACCTTAAAAATATGTTTAAAGAAATTATCTAGATTATAGCAAACAAAGATAAGGAGATGAAAAATATAAAGAAAAATATAAAAAATATAAAGAATGTTAAGAATCACAGAAGAAAGATCTTTTACCTCCTTGGTTCATTTGATTCCTAGGTAGTTTATTGTTTTTGATTCAATTATTAATGGGATTGTTTTCTTAATTTCTCTTTCTGAAAGTTCATCATTGGTGTATAAATAGGCAACAGACATCTGAATATTAATTTTGTATTCTGTTACTTTACTGAATTCACTTATCAGTTCTAACAGTTTTTGTTGGAATCTTTAGAGTTCTCTTTGTACAGTATCATGTCATCTACAAATAATGAGAATATTACTTCCTTCTTTTCAATTCGGATATCTTTTATTTTTCTTTCTTGTCTGATTGCCGTGGCTAGGACCTTCAATACAATGTTGAACAGCAATAGTGAAAATGGGCTTCTAGAAGAAAACATAGGCAGTAATCTCTCTGATATTACTACTAGTAATTTCTTTTAAGACATATCTCCTCAGGCAAGGGAAACAAAAGAAAAAAATAAACAAATGGGACTACAACAAATTAAAAAGTTTTTGCACAGCAAAGGAAATCATCAACAAAACGAAAAGACAACCTACTGAATGGGAGAAGATATTTACTTATGATACATTGAATATGGAGTTAATATCCAAACTATATAAAGAACTCATGCAACTCAACAACAAAAAAATAAACAATCCAATTAAAAAATGAGCAGAAGACCTGAATAGATATTTCTCCAAAGAGGAAATACAGATGACCAACAGGCATATGAAAAGATGCTCAAGTCGAGAATCAGAGAAATGCAAATTAAAACCACAATGAGATGTCACCTCACACCTATCAGAATGGCTATCATCAATAAATCAAAGAATAACAAGTGTTGGTGAGGATCTGGAGAAAAGGAAACCCTCATACATTGTTGGTGGGATTGCAAATTGGTACAGCCGCTATGGAAAACAGTATGGAGGTTCCTCAAAAAAAATTAAAAATAAATCTACCTTTTGACCCAGCAATTGCACTTCTGGGTATTTATCCAAAGAAAACCAAAACAATAATTTGTAAAGATTTATACACCCCTAAGTTCACGGCAGCACTATTTACAATAGCCAAGATAAGGAAGCAACCTAAATGCCCATCAACAGATGACTAGATAAAGTTATTGTTCACATATACAATGGAATATTACTCAGCCATTAAAAAAATGAAATCCTACCATTCACAATGACACGGATGGACCTAGAGGTTATTATGCTGAGTGAAATACAAAGATAAATGCCGTATGATTTCACTTACATATGGAATCTAAGGAACGAAAACAATAAACTAAACGAAAACAGACTCACAAATATAGAGGACAATCTGGCAAAGGCCAGAGGGGTGGGAGTGGGAGGCTGGAAGAAAGTGGTGAAGGGTTAAAGAAGTACAAATTGGTAGTTGAGAGATGGTCATGGAGATGGGGAGCATGACACAGGGAATCCAATCAGCAGTAATATAATGGCTATGTGTAGAGCCAGAGGGAAGATAATCAGGGGGATCTTTTAATAAACTATATAAATTTTTATCCAATGTACTGTATATTTGAAACTAATAACAAAATAAAAGATCACAGAGGATAAAGCAATGACATATGACTAACTGAGATTATAAAATACATTTTTAAAGAATTGGGAGAATCAATGTAATCAATATCCACAGTTATAGCTAAGAATTTTTCAGAATTACTGCAAAGATAGACCCTGAGATTTAGAAAGCATAATGTATCCCAAGCAGAATAAAAAAAAAAAAAAAAAAAGCTTCTAGGCACTTTGACAAAGAGACAAACAGTAGCCAAAGAATAAAAGATAGCTGATGTACAAAGAAATGACAAATCAGTTTGAGAGTATATTTCTCAACTGAAGCAGACTGAGGAGAATTTCTCAAAAGTGCTTAAGTAAAATAACTCTTAACAAATACTTGAGTATCTAACAAAGTTATCTTTTAAGAGCGAGAGTAAAATAACAATTTCAGATTTCGAAAAAAAAAAAACACTAAGTAAGTTTATAATTGATGAGTTCTTCCTAATATTGCATATAATTCAGGGAAAAAAA
>NW_011888788.1:11006868-11036390 GCF_000151845.1 Pteropus vampyrus
CAATTTCAGATTTCGAAAAAAAAAAAACACTAAGTAAGTTTATAATTGATGAGTTCTTCCTAATATTGCATATAATTCAGGGAAAAAAATATTTGAAGTAATCTCAGCAAGAAGTTATATAATACAAGAAAACTAATGATAGAAAAGAGACATCAGAAAGTCTAAATAAACATGATCATATAAAACAATACGTTATTTGTGGGACTAAACAGATGAGATAGAGCTAATAAGCTGCCCCCCCAAAACCAAACCAAACCAAAACGAACAAACAAACAAACAAACAAACAAACAAAACTCAGGTAAGCCAAAAGGTAGATAATAAAAATAAAGCATTCTAAAGCCCTTGCATTATTTAGGAGAAATTTAAAATCTGTAAAGTCCAATAAGCACTAAAAAAAAAAAAAAATTAATTTAAATTGAACAGAAATGATGAGGAGTATTCAGTAAAACCAAAAGAAAAACTTAAACTTAAGACTTGTTTTGTAGTTAAATATTTTGAATATCATGCTTGGATTATACCTACACATATATTATATTCTTAAATTATGAGGAATTATTTACAGCATAACAATATGATACATTTTTGTACCTTCAAGTTTTTCATAAACTGAATAATTAATTTTGGTAAACTGGGTAATTCAAAATTCCATGACAGGAGTAGTTCTAGAACCTTGTTTCATATTAGGTGGAGGAAAGACGAAATGTTTTGGCTTGTTTTGAATAAAAGCAAGATAAGGAATGTGAGAAAACAATGGAACAAAGGAAGGATTATGGTAAAACCTGGATGTCTGTTTAAAAGAAAAAAGAAAAGAAAAAAAGGTAGAGACGGAATAAAAAAAAATTAAAGTGTAAAGAAAGGACATATGATAAAAATAAATTTAGTTACCTCAGTTATCATAATAAGTATAAAAAGACTAAATTCTTCAATTAAAATACAGATATCAGTATTTTGGATGCTTTAAGAAAAAAAATACAGCAACGTTATACGCTATTTATAGGAAAAATATAGTTACAGAAATTCTAATCAAAAGAAAGGCATGGCACTATCAGACAATCAAAACAAACCAAAGATCTATATGCTAGAAAAGACAAATTTTTTAATCTACAATGTTAGTAGGAGACTTAGAAATAACATTCTCTCTAGTTGAGAGATAAATCAAATAGAAAGAATTAGAAGACTTGAATAATACAATTAACGACTTGTAACGTACATATGTGAAAATATGATTCTCAAGATTAGAAAGTAATATTTTCTAATATTCAATGAATATGACTATAAAATAATATTTTATTCATAACAATTAGCTATATTCTAGGTCAAAGGTCAACAAACTATGGCCTATAGGTCAAATCTAGCCCATGATTCCTGTTTTTTACATTTTTAATGGGTTGTAAAATTTTTTTAAAGAAAAGTATATGTGACATCAATCATATGTTGTCCTGTAGGCCTGAAATATTTACTATCTAGCCCTTTACAGGAAAAGTTAGCTGAAATGTGTTCTAGGACATAGAACAATATATTTCATATCAACCATTATTCAGTAACATTTTATCAAAGCCTACGGTGTACTGGACACTGCTCTAGACATTGGGGATATTACAGTAAACAAAACAAACAAAAACCCTTCTCTTTGGGGCACTTAGATTCTAGTGAGGGAGAAAGACAAGAAGTAAAGTAAGTACATAAAATATATAATGTGCTTGATGGTGATCAGTGTTAAGAAGAAAAAATAAAACAGGGAAAATAACAATTGTTGTTTTAGAAAATTAAAGTACATAATTTATGGATCAAAAAAGAAATCATAATGAAAATTTTTAAATACAGAGAATTGAATCATAATAAAATCATTTAATATCAAAATGTTTGAGGTGTAGTTAAGGGGAAATGTTAAGTTTTACATGTTATATTAGAAAAAAGATTGAATGTTAATGAGCTATAAGAGTCTCTTAAGAAGTTACAGAAATAACAAATAAACACAAGTGTACTGGAAGGAAGAATAAGGTGTAGAAATTAATGAAATTATAAGAAATAAACTATGGAGAAAATAGTAGCCATCATAATTCAAAGGAAAGCTTTTTCTTTAGAAATATTAATAAAATAAAAATTTAGAATGATCAACAAAAAATCTATTAGTATAGAAAATAAAATGTTATAAATAAAAAAGGAACACAAAAAACATATCACATGTAAAGATAAGAACAACTTTGTGCCAATAATTTGAAATCTTACACACAATGAATAAACCCCTAGAAAAAAGTAACATCAATTGTGACTCAGGATTTTTGTATCTAAATAGTCTTATAACCATAAAATAAATTAATACATAAAATAATATAATACAAAACAACTTTCCACAATAGATTTACAGGTAATTTTTAGCAAGCGTTCAAGGATAATTCCAATATAATTTTACAAAACTCCTTCAAAGTATTAAAAAAAAGTACATATCACTATGTTAAGAGGCCATTGTAATTTTCATGCCCAAACCCAGCAAAGACAAGAAATGAAATGTACAAGGTAATAGGCCCAAACTAGAAACAATCCAGATGTCCATCACTGGTAAATGCAATGGAAAGAATCAAACCATGAAAACATAATACAACATGGGTGAACATCAAGAATATCGTGCTAAATGGAAAAAGCCAAATGCAAAAGGCTACATATTGCATGAGTTCATTTATATGAAGCACTCATAAAAGGCAAATGCAAATCAGAATAGTGGTTGCTCGAATGTGTCTGAGATTAGAAACAAGGCTTGATTACAAAAGAGCACATAGGATCTTTTTGCGGCGATAGAAATGTTCTAAAACCAGCTGATTGCACAACTCTGTAATTTACTAAAAGTTACTAAATTTTATGAATAAATTAGTTTAAAGGAGAAAAAACATAAGATCATCTCAGTAGAGGCAGGAAAAATTGCATAAAATACAATAACCTATTCATTATTTTTTAGAATTTCAAACAAATTAGAGATAAAAGTGAACTTCTTTAATTGGATTAAGGGTATTTACTTTCCCTTAAATCATATTTACTATCAAACCAATAGAAGCCATCTCTTTAAATCAGAAAAAGTAAGATGCCCAGCTCCATTCAACATTACACTATCAGTTCTAACAGGCACAGAATTGAAAGAAATGGAAATGAAAGTTTTAGGTATAGGGAAATGGAGGGTGGGGCGCAGACTATAATTATTCTCTGATAAAAATATTGTCTATGTTTAAAAATACAAAAAGAATCTTCAGAAAAATTAGTGGACTTATTAAGAAAATTCAACAGAACTGAATTCCTACACACTACCAAAAGAAGTGCATTAATAGACTTTTGAAAATACAAGAAGTGAGTAAAAACTATACTAAGTAAGTGTGAACTTTATCCTGAAAACAATAATCAAAGAAAGCACCATATACTGTCAAGCAACTACTTCTTTTAACAGTATTCTTTTAACCGTCATAGCTATATCTGTATTTGTGAAAATTCATAATCCTTGTTTGGTGTTTGCTGGTAAATGCTGAAATTTAAAATAACCTTGTTTCCTGCAAAACAACGTTGACTCTGGTGGCCTGATTCCAGAGACCGTTTTATTCTCCCTCCTCGTCTATTCAGCTATGCATCCCATAAGAGATCTACAGGAAATCGTGAAGGCAGACGTTTACATTTATCTTCTAAAACCTACCAGAGAAAAATATGCTTCTTAAATTGCTCTTAAGAGGTCTCCTCTAACCTCATTATCTGACTATAATTATAATATATTTTATAAAAGTTTATATCCAAGGTCAGAAGAGACCCTTTAGGGACGAAATGATTCCCAAGTCTTCATGGACTAAAAGTTTAAAGTGCAGAAAAGTAGGATGCATTCTTCTGACTCCAACCAACATGGCCCCTCAATAAAAAATCACCAGTTCCAAAAACCTAGTGTTCTTTAAACCATCAATAGAAATGTTGAAGTAACAGGACTATAATAGGAAAAGCTCACATCACAAATAACAGATTGGACCTTCCTGAGAACAAGGACATCTATATCTTTGTACAGATAGCAATATTTCGAAAAGCGGGCCCTGGCAAAATGTATGTTGAATATATATACTTAGTTGTAAAATATAAAAGATATTTTCCCTATCCCGACACCTTTCCCAGCCATATAAAAAACCAAAACTCATTTTCACTAAATAAGCACATAGTAAATATCATGACGAGGTAAGCTGGTATTAAAAATTCATAAATCTTATAGAAGCCAGTATAAGCATGGGGCATATAGAAGTGGTAATTATGCTGGCAGCAAAGCGCCTTAATCAAAGTCTGCAGGGACTGAGCAACAGCATTCTAATCAGCAGACCCCAACCTTTTTGACACCAAGGACCAGTGCTCCTATGAGAATCTAATGCCTGATGATCTGAGGTGGAGCTGAGGTGATGATTCTAGTACTAGAGAATGGCAGCAAGTACAGATGAAGCTTCACTTGCTCACCTGCTGCTCATATCCTGCTGTGGCGGCCTGGTTCCTAACAGGCCACTGAATAGACCCAGGGGTTGGGGACCCCTATTTTAAATCAGCACCACATGGTAGAATGAACACTGGTCCTGGAACTGACATTGACTAGCTGTGACCTTGGACAAGTCATTTGCCTTCTCTGGACCTCCTCATTTCAATGTGTATAAACTGAGAGTATTCTATGATCCTGTGATTCTGCGGAGGAAGGACGAACTTTCTGCGCCGCCAAAAGTTTGCCAACACAGTCAACTACAGCCCTCTTTTTTCTGAACACGCGTGTGCATGTGTGTGTTGACATATATTATTTTCATGATTTAAAAACTCAGGAAAATGGAATTGAAATCAGAGACTTGAACAGATGTTTGTACACCAATATTCACAGCAGTATTATTCACAATAGTGAAAGGTGAAAACAGTCTAAGCCCATCAAAACATAAATAGATAAAATTAGCATGCCATACATACAATGGACTTTTATTCAGCCACAAAAAAGAATGTGATTCTGATACATGCTACGATGTGGTTGAACCTTGAAAATATTATGCTTAGTGAAATAAGCCAGACAGAGACTGATAAATATTTTATAATTTTACTTATATTAGGAACCTAGAATAGTCAAATTCATAGAGGCAGAAGGTAGAAAAGTGGTTACCAGTGGTTATTGGGAGGGGAGAATGGGGAGTTATTGTTTATTGGTTTGGAGTTTCACTTTGGGAAGATAAAGTTCTGAAGATGGATGGTGGTGATTACTGCACAACAATGTGAATATACTTAATGCCACTAAATTATCCACTTAAAATTGTTAAAATGGTAAATTTTATGTTATGTATATTTCACCACAATTAAAATGAAAATTCAGGAAGAAAGAACAAAAGTATCTTGGGTTTCATGCTAAGAATGCATTGTGTTTCTGTTTCTTCAACTTCTTTACAAAAACTCTTTGGCATAAAAACCACATGGAAGGAAAGAGAAGGAAATGGGGGACCATTTCTTGAGTTACTCAAAAGAAAATAGAGGACTCTTCTGTGAACTGAAAGTTAAATTTTCTCTGGTTGCTGGGATGCTAGAGTTCATTACATTCATGTTCTGCGCTAAGGGGTCAACATTTTTCTTGCGAGAAGTACCAGCCACTGTGAAGTCCAAGACATTAACTTTTCAGAGAATTGAAGGTGTTAACATATCTCTACAACGGCCCACTTACTCCAGAGGGATTTCAGTAAAATTGTCTAGTTTTGTCTAAGGAGGGAGGGTGGACGGTAGTCTCTGTGCAATGACTGCTGATTTAGTTTTAATTGTATGTCAGATGAAAGAAAATCTGTCCTCTTATATACACTGTTAGCAAAATTAGAAGATGCATTATTTATAATAGACACAAAATATCTGAAAGCTTTTTTTAATCAGATGTGGGCACTTCCCTTAAAGAAAATTCTGGCCCCCTAGCCAAGAATATGGATGTGTCAATGAACTTCGTTATTTATTTGTGGCTTTCTTATTTTTCTCTGTTGGTTTTACAATCACTGCATTTCAGTTAGGTTACTTAAACTCATCAACATCATAACCTTATTTGCAGAAATACTGGGGTTAAGATCGACCTACCTGTCTCTTAATTTTAGACTTTCCCTGCCCAAAGAAAGCAACATGCAGAATGCAGCCATGTTGCTTTATAAATCAGATGGTAATTAAAAACAGTTGATGTTACCAGACTTAGTTAATTATCTTTCAAGCTAGCTTACTAACTTGTGAGCTGGTCAGTTTCTCATGTATGTAAATTCTTAAAGATGACTTCCCTTTCTTCGGTACAATAGAGCATATATCATTCAAAGTTCAACCAGGGAAGCAAAATCTCAAGAGTATTATGCATTAAGGAATTTATTATAGACCTAAGAAATCATATGATAGTTGAAGAAGCTGGAGAAGTAGAAATCAAAAGGTAGCATAGGGAGATCAGAGGAAAGTCACTATTCAGTTTCCAAAGCACTGAAGTTGGTGGGCACATTGGAGCTTGCAATGACAAATTAGGTAGGACCAGCTTCTGGAGAGAAATTGCAGAGAGGAACTGATGCATCTGTACCTGATGGTGAGCTTGGTGGACTTCTTGGTCAGCAGTGCTGGCCATCTGGAAGAAGATCAGGCCATGGAGAAGGGAGAGCAGACATGCTAGTTTCTCATCGCCTCTAGCCATGACCATGACAACGTGAAGAAAGCAATGACCACCTCATCAGTTCAGCTTCAAAGCTCCTACAAATTCCTCTTCTGGCCAACTCAGACAGAAACAATATGGGTGAGGGGATTCTGGGAAACACAGTTCCAGCATAGCCATGTTGACAAAGTACAAGTCTCAAAGGGATTTTTTTTTTTTAAGTTATCACAAGGCAGGATATTTAAGAGTTAATAAAGGCTTTTCGGCTCCCCAGAGAAAAGCTGATGCAGAGATGATAAAATATTAGATCTCCCAGGACTAACACTGAGCTGAATATCTTACTGGCCCTCCATAGGGCAGAGCTGTAGTTATCATCTGAGACCATGAGAGATGCCAGAGACTCTAAGATGGAGCCCAAGCAGGGCTCAGAGGTGCGAACGAGGGAGAAGAAGAGAGTCAAGAAAAATTTCTGGAAATCTGGGGTGGAGGAGGATCCTAAATATGTTCCCCCAATACCATTTGAGTCTGAGGTTTGTTTTTATGGGCAGCACCTGGGCTCTGGCCAATTTCTTTATCCTCATCTCTCCACATGCTTCCTCCATCACTCCTTTAATTTCTTTCCCTCTATCTCTCCTTTTCTGTTACTCTCTCTTCACCTTTCTCTTCATCTTTCTCCCTCCATCTCCCTTCATCTCTTCCCTTTCATTACTCTCTCTTCATGTGTCTCTCTTTGTCTCTCTCCCTCCACACTTTTCTTTCATCACTCCCTCTGGTCATTTTGACCTTCTCTTAAGATTCAATAAGCTCTGTGTGCCACTGGGATCCTTGTGAATTCCTTTCTGACTTGAAAATAGCTCAACTCCTGCGTTCCTCAACTGCTACTCTCCCACTCAGTCTGTTTCTTTTCTCTCCTTCTCCCTCTCCCTCTCCTTCTCTCTTTCACCACTAACTCTTCCTACTTCAGGTCTCAGCTGAAAGTCACGTCTCCAGAGAGCCTTTCTTTGAAACCATCTTAATGAAATATACATTCCTCCTTCTATCCCATCTTCTCTCCCATGATTCTCTATCACTGTATCTTTTTATGCCCCCCATGGCACTGCCACAATTTAACATTCTATATGTATTTTTTCGTGTGACTTGCTGATTCCACGCACTGAACAGTAAGCTCCCCGAAGACTGGGCCATGTCTCTTTATTCAATGTGTACTCAGCAGCTAGCACAGCACCTGGCACATTAATTGAAGGTACTTATTCGATGCTTCCTGAATGAATAAGTGAATGAGTAAGAGATAAATGAATGAATACAGTTAGATTTTAAAGCTTTTCAGAGAGGAAATTTTAAATAAGACTATTTGAATTAAAAATGTTTTGTTTTGTTTTTTCTAAAATATCTAAGTTGAAATAACTAACCCCTTTTGATTTTTGAGATCAGTTGTAAGGGCAGGAAAGCATTATAAGATAGTACAAAGCTTCCACGGGACAGATACTGTTGTAGTTATTGAGGACCCCCAGATAAGTACGACAGTGGAGGGAGAGGCAAAATGGAAAACCTGTAAATTCCATATAGCCTTATTCAGGGCCTGCAGTGGGAAAAGAATAGAGTTTGGTGTGAAAGTCAGAAATATGGGGACGGGCAAAGCGAATTGGGGAAGGATATACCTAGATTCAACGATGGGAGAGATTCAACTCATCTTAATTTTGACACAGTACTTCTCTCGAAAAGAAGTTAAACATCGACTATTTAAGGACAGATTATAATTATAGGCAATTTATTAGCAATCTGCCAACACAGCCATTACCAAAATGCTAATTACAATTAATTGAGGAAGCATTGCAGTGTATATGTCTTAAGTCAATTTATTAATATTTTACTAATTCAAAAAATAAAACATGACGGAGTTCATGCACGTTATGAATAAGTTAGCTCAATATTCCAGTGACATGGAAATCATTCAAAACAAACAGAAACTTAAACATTCTGATTTTTAAAAATATATATGCCTATATAAACTGAAGAATCTGTGTATGTACACCTTTTTAATTTTACTTTTTGACTTCAAAAATTTGCAAATTTTAAACAATAATCTATGAAAATTAGGTTAATCCTAGATTTAAAGAAACCATTATCGTACAAATTGAATTCAGCACTCATAGACTTCATTCTGTGCATTTATTTCAAATAGTTCGTTACAGGTTTAAATTATGATTACTTGGATGTATTCCTTTTGGTTTTTCTTTAAATGAAGAAGTGAGAACTTATTCAGTACATGTTTACTAAACAGACCTATGTAAAAAGAAGCTGTCCAAAACGATTCTCTATTTCAGCCTAAATGGAGAACATTCACTATAGGATCAAAGTGAAAGGATTTTTTATTTTTTGTCTGTATCTAATTGGAAATGGGCTGTTTCCTTACCTACTTTGGCAAGTCCAAAGTCTGTCTTATTGTAGAGAAAGACGCATAACCTCTGAATGCCAATGCAAAGAACTTCATCAAGTTACTCTTGTCCTATGCAGTATAGAGAATCCATCCCATTAAGAAGAATTCTGGAAACTGGCTGAATTTCCAGCTGTGTTTGAATTCAACTTTTTGGCAGATGGTATTAAAAAGAAGTCAAAGGTCATAGCTTGATAATTGGGTGTAAATACAGTTAGTGCAATTGGCCTCAGCTTCAGGCACACAGAACAAATGTTTAGCTTGATGATATCACAGTTGCATATTTTTAATTGAAATACTCATAAGGAATCCTAACATAACCTGACTATTACTCTATTTTTTTCTCTCTTCATAAACCTAAGATAGCGGTTAATGATGTTTAATGAAATGTCGCGTCATTAACTTTATCTTTCTTACCTACATGTTCCCTGAAGCATAAAGTTTGGAATAAAGTGTTTTGTCCCATGATTAAAAATTGTCTGTATTCTCTAAGCTTCTAATCAGTAATAGAAGCTTACCTTATAACTCTAATCCTGAGTGCAACATAATTTATCACTGAAAATAACTTCTTTGCTAAAAAACATATACGCCCACATCTTTTAAGTCATAGTTTTCCTAATTCTCATTCTGAATTTAAGTAGTGTAATTTGGACTATGTAGATTATTATATAAAATGAAAACATTTTATCTTACACTTCAGTGCAAGCTCTCATTTTAAACAATATAAAATCCTTGAATATATGGTTTTCTCATATCTTTTCTGCTTTCTTCCATTTGTTACAAAATATTACTTGTAGCCTTTATAATTTAGGAGAATTTTTAATTATGAGAATCCAACACAGATTTTTTTTAAAGTATAACATATGGGCATAAAAGGCACTCATTGGAAACTTCTGAAATGAATATAGGAATCATTTATAATCATTCTGCTATGCAGATTTCTTGTGTAATTATACTACTTAAAACGTCTAACTTCTGAATGCTGAAAAGTAGACTTAGTTGCGTAGACTTAGCTATTAGAAAATTAATGAAAAATAAAAAGAAAATTGATGAACCCTAAAATCACTGTGAACCTGACATTTGGGAATGAAATAACAGAAATTTTATACAGAAAATTCAAGCGAAGAGCTATCACAGTAATTTATGATAGGAATTTTTACTTTTTGTTTTTTATATATTTGAATTTTAGGGAGACACTAGATTGTTTTAGAAGGTTGAATCCATACTGGTCCAAGCAGTCTTCCTGCCTCTCTCTCTGTCTTTTGTGGGTGGAGTGGAGAAGGGAAGGTAAAGATTGTCAGTGTGTATGCATCTGTTTGAAACCCCTGCACTCTGACTTTCCAAATTGAAAAATACAAATCTGTCAGTTTGTGGTAATGCGTGTCAGAGCTGCTGCCGAAAACTTGTCTTTGACTCATTCATCCTATTGAATCTAAATTTATTTTAGATCGTATCCTGACAGGAAATTTGAAACTGAACTCAGCGTTTTTCCATCTTCACAGTCATCTGCCTCACAGTATGTTGAGAGTTTCACTAATGAATGTGACATTTACTGTCAAATAAATAAATAAATAAATAAATAAATAAATAAATAAATAAATCCATCTCTACAATTTATTTCCTTGTTATAGAAAGACAGAATGAACAGAACCAATAGCACAAGCAATTTTTTTTTCTTTTCTCCTACTTGGTCCTACTTCTTCATATTAGTTACTTTTTAACAAAAAAATGAAAATGAGAGCTATCATGGATTAAATCAAAGTCATGTCGATTATTTAATAACATAAAAATTAAAGATAGAATTGGTATTCTGCAGTTTGCTCACTCTAGCAGCCCACCATATTCTGGTATAATGAGAATGGTAGGCATGCATTTTTCCTGCAGTGAACCACAAGTGAAAGCAGGAAGCTTTGGTTGACTTTTTGCATTGGAGTCGTGAAATTCTTATATGAGTATAGAGGTCAGAACTCATTCCGCTGTGAATGCCAGAAATGTAATTCCATCTAGAGTAAGAAAAATGTGAGAGTGAACGCGTTTCCTCAGGTAGCTTGACAACCCAAGAAGTGATTGTAATTTTAGGCAAGGCTGCGTCCAAGCATTGAATGACATCATCAGGTCCCTTCCTTTTCTTGACATTGTGCTCTTTTATGAAGACTTTCTCAAGCAGGTGCTTCTCACTAGACAGCAAAAATGTCTCCATCAATCCAGCCTAAAGTAAACTTGGTAATGGCTACCATTCTGTAAGCGATTCCTATGTGCTTGGCATCCTTCTATGCATTTTAAAAGCATTATTTCATTTAATCCTCACAACCATTCTATGAGGTTATGTCATTTGCCCAAAGTATAGATTTGGATTTGACTAGTCAGTTTGTCTCTAGCATCCATGCATATAACTTCTACTCAAGTGCTTGAGATCTCAGGAGGAAGAAGATGCCTTTTAATATCCATATCAATTCTGAAAATGGGCTCTCATGGCTCTGCTTGAGTCTCCATACAATTTCTGTGTCTAGATGGAGTCAACTTGTATATTGCACCTCCTTCATGGCCAAGTAAGCCAGGCCACATGATATCCAGCCATAACAGTTGGGGTGGGACAAGTTCAAAAAAGAAAATGTTCTTGGCAGAATAAAAAATTACAAATGACTACTAATTTGCTAGAAAATTCCCTGGTGTTGCAACACTGGATATTGAAAGCCACTCATGTGTGTAAGTCTGATTTTCTTAAGTTCTCATGCCTTGTAGTGATGTGTAGAGCCCACAATCTGGTGGCCCTGTTATCTGCTGGGTAGGGGCAAGTTAAGCAGAGAATAAAAGAATAGAAAAAAACAAGCATGGGGATTTACTAGACAACCTGTCCTGCCACCTCACAGGAGGCACATGTCTGCCTCCATCTTGCCTTGATCCTCCCCTATGCTTTCTATTGTCCTATCTTCTCATTTATACTCTTCTTGATTAGTGTGGTAGTTATTACACTGTAAACATATATAGAAACATCAAATCATACACTTAAAATTTATGCACTTTTCTACATGCTTATAGTACCTTAATGGTTTCTTTTTAACTGACAATATAAAACAACTCTACATGTGCAGACAAGCAATATTGTTTAGGAAATTACCAAAGAGACTCCCTGGGTTGCGTGGTAACAAGCTACCTGGAACCTGTGGGTCCCCTCCTTCTAGGAAGAAAGTCTGCACCCAAACTCAACATTCACAAATTGCCACATGCTAGCAGCTGGCACTCCCAGACTACTTTTCACCCAATTTTAAACTGTTTTACACTGCTTACAAGGCTGCTCTCATCTTATTCCACAAAACGGGACATGGCCCCTCTCCAAGAAAAGCCTATGGTGTAACCAGCTGAGCCAGGCTCAAGCACACCAGTCCACAGGATGCTGAGAGGATGGGGACCCTTTGCTACATATTTATTCTTCTACTTGTGAATTCCAGTCTGCTCCAAGTGATGCTACCTGGTGTCTGCTTCACACTGCCAAGTTCATTCTTACTAGACACCTGGGCTTCTTCATTTTGATATTAGTGGACAATATAAAGTTTCTCAAACTAAAATGACTATTGATGATTACAGGGTCCCTAAAATGTTTTTTTCTTTTCCTGCCACTCATGGCTAAATCCAATTGAATTAATAGAGTTTAGATGGGGTGTAGTCCAACTAGTCATGATGCTCATATATTCATGCAAATTATAGTATTGCAGAATTTAAACTTCTATATGGTAAATCAATGATAAGTAGAAAATGCACATCATAATGCATAAGATTTTAGAATTTCAGAAATGAAATGTTCTTTCCTACATTATAGCTGTTTGCCTTGGAAGGAACTTCCAGTTTCTCAAACATCCCATGCTTGATCATGTCACTGAGACTTTATATATGCTGTCCCCTCTTGTGGAACACCTTTCTCCCTATAACTAATTACCAGCTTACCCAGCCTATCTGTCTTCCAGAAGTTTTGTCTGGTCTTGTCCTCTGGTCGAGTTTAAACATATGCCCTTTCTGGTAATCTACTTATATGTGTCTTCTGCACTAACCTTTAAGTATGTTAGGGCACGGGCTCTACCCTTTGTGATTTTGTACTCTTCTCCACCTCACCCCTACCCATTACCATCTTTGCCTTGTCCACCTTTAGCCTATACTCCCAATAGGAGAAGTCTTAAGTTCTCATGCCATCTGGACCTTTATCCAGAGTTGAATATTGTAAAGTATTTTTCTTTCTTCTCACAGAGAAGTGGGGAGACACAAGAATCATGGACATTCTGGGAAGCTTCTGCAAACTGACACTCTGGAGAGACCAATAGGTGTGATTGATCACTCTGACAAATCAAGTACACCAGGCACACAAACACTCCCTCACAGCTCCTTGGCCATGAAAGCAGGGAGAGAACTGAGCCAATGTTGCCTAAGTCCCCAGTGAGATGTCTTGCCCTTCTTCTATTTGAAAGCTTAGTATGTTGGGCATAGTTACCACCTGTTCCACCCAGCCAGTAAACATGCTGACATCTGCTATTTCTATTAAATGCAAAGCAACCTTACCAACAGATAAAAAATAGTGAACTTTGTGATTATTGACAGATAGGGAATGACTATAAGAATTGTATGTTTCTGAGCATTTATTTACAAAATCTTGTTCTACAAGAATGCATAAAATTGTTTATAAGAATTGTATCTGTGAGTCTGTCCTTTTGAAAGCCTTGAAAGTTAACCTAAAACTCATTAGTTAATTATGGATTATGTCAAGAGTTTGATTATTTTGACTACTTTCACTCATTGACCAGAAGGTACAAACTTCCATTTAGAAGATAAATAAGTTCTAGGGATATGATGTATAACATGATGACTATAGTTAACTATATTGTACTATGTATTTAAAAATTTGTTTGCTGAGAGTAGATCTTAATAGTTCTCATCATAAGAAAAAATTGTAACTATGTGGGGTGATCGATGTTAACTATAACTTATTCTGCAATATATACATATCAAATCATTGAGTTGTATACCTTAAACATATACGATGTTATATATCGTGTGTCAATAAATCTGGAAAAAAAGAGTATGATTATTAAACTTCTGCGATGTATTTAAGGAGTTTGTTAATTTTAAACATAATGCATGAATAAAGAAATGTTACCTTAATATTTTATTAAAAACTTGTAAAATCTGATTGGATAATGTTTGCTCTTCTAACTACATACAATTTTTATTAACTCAATACCTCAAAAGAGACAGCATCACAAAATCAAGTAAATGTGGTGTATTTTTCCTAGTTACCATCATCATGCTGTAAATGCAATTTTATATTCCGATTTTTTATTAACCATATCATAAACATTTTCCATGTCACCACATTGACTGTATAATTACATTATATTTGGTAGTTCCACCAATATGTAAGTTATCCATTTTTTTTATTGTGCATTTGGGCTATTTTTCATTGTTTGCAATTGTATGTAATATTGCAATGAATATCTTCTTCCTAGTGATGCCTATTAATTTATATGACAAAAATCCTCAGATTCAGGCCTAGGGACCATGATTTTAGTCCAGATTGATATTGTCATAGTGTTCATCTAAAGCACTGCACTTCTGCCAAAGGCCATCAGCAGTGTCCTGGGGTAGCAGTTCCATCCTTGTGGCTTAAAAGTTAAGAAATGGATGTTGTATTTTTCTTTCTTCTCACAGGTTCTGTGTTAGACAGGCTCTTTCCCAATTCAAAGCCTGTCCAGTTAGTACTTTTATGTTGTTTTTGAACAGCATGCTTAGGTTACTATAGATGGTGTTCCTTATTTTAATACTTTTCTTGAAATGCTTTTGATATTATAAATTTTTACATTCAAAGATCTGTGAACCATTCCCCTTCCAGTTACCTTACATTTTTCTATGTCTCATCATGTCCAACCTTTGGCTTTGCCTTTGTGATGACATCAGAATGATTCCTATAGCACAATAATGGGAGCTAAATAAATATGCTTCCTTTTGGAAATAATAAGCCTCCACTTTTGCAGTTAATAATGTCCTTGAAAAAGATCATTTACCTCCCTTGAGTTTGTGATTTCTTAAATTCAGTGAATATCCTGTTCAAAATAAATTCTCTTTTCTTGAGAGTCAATTTACTACTATGAAAAAATAACTTATTTCACAACAGGTGGTCACATCATGCCTCTGGAGTACAAGACTCTTCACATCTCTTCTGCCATAGAATTCAATCGAGCAAAAACCTTAAGCCACAATTGTAGATTAGCAAAAGAACAGACCCTAAAATGAAGTAGTTTAAACAAAATACTGCATCTAATTTTTATCACTTCTGCTTTGTTTTGCTTTAGATATCCCTGTTTTCCAAAGTTTTCTTCCCATAGTAACAAAACTAAAAATTCATTTAGTGGAGGATAGGAGGATGGAGGGTAGGAAATAAAACATAAAATGAGTTGTTTGGAGGGATGAAGCTACCAGTAAGTGTAATGCGGACTCTAATTTCCAATGTAAATGATTGTGGAATTGTGTCTTACATTTACAGTCTGGTCTCAAATGTAGTTGTGTATAGAGGTGATGGGATGATGTGTAAAAATATGGGGCAGAGAATCTGCTAAGCAAGGTCATAAGAACCTAATTGATTTTTCCGGAGTGAAAGACCCTGAATCCAGGTTTTCCTAATCTTGGCTCATTAGATCATAATGAGGGAAGAATAATTTATATCAAGGAGCACAGAAATTTATCTTTCTTGGCAAAATATCACTGTTTATAACTTAGAGGCATGCAGGTGTGTTCTCCTAGGCATCTCTTTCCATCAATATTTTAGGAGATTTCCTGATTCACTTTGCGGAAACACTAGAGACAGCTGGGGTTTTATAGTATAATTGATACTTTTATAAAATTCATCCATTCATACAACAATCATTTATTCACTCACTCATTCAGTCATGCAGAAGCTGACAATATAAATCATTGCTATATTTAGGAAGTGTCACCTATAAGCCTATACTTAAGCATACCTATGTTTTCACTGATGTGACTTCCATTAACACATGTGGACAGGTACTCACAGGAACAGGTACAAATTAAAATCTCATCAAGGGCTGCATGGTCAATGCATCATTTTTCCCAATCGGAAGCTTTACTTCATTTGCTTTGTTATAAAATTGTAACTATTTTTGTACAAACTCCCTCATCTCTTCCCATTCTCTTTCCCACCTCTATCTATAAAGGTGCTTTGTTGAATTTCTTGACTCGATTAGACCACGTTGTAGGGTGGACAACCCCAGGACTTCAGGATACACTTATATTACTTATAATAAGTGAAAGGGGAAAAAAAACTAGTGAATTTGGAACTTGTTTTCACTGGGAATCACAGTAATTCTACATTTCCATTTCTGAGTAATTGAAAATGGGATCCAGTTTACTATATTGCATTCAGATAATTTTTCTGGATTATTATTTCTCTGTCCTTCAAATTCTAGCATATACTCGAATAAAATTATCCTTTCAGAGAAAATTATCCACAAAATTATATAGAAATGTTGAGGGCAGAGAGTAAAACTGTCTAGTCTCCATTGTAATGGCTAAGCTAGCCACATTGTCTTAGGCTCAAAATAGTGGGCATCATCCAGGGTAATAGGCTTGTGGTATTCCCAACTACATCCTGAAGACTTTTGTCTCACTACAAAATGTTAGGAAGGTGTATGTTTATCTTTCCATGGAGCTGATATCTGAAACAAGATGAGGATAACTAATCAAATAAACACATAGTCACCACATTGGCTGGCAACCTCAATCCTCAGTGACTTAAAGGAAGAGTTGGAAAACTCACATCTTCCAGAACTAGGCAGGTAACGTAAGCAGATTGGGTGTGAGACAGTAGGGCATGGTTTACGTTGTAGAAAACTAGAAAACCCAGATCCTGTTTAAAGAGATCAGATGCTATTCAGCTGGAATCATTGGGGACAGCTGAGTTTATAAAAGAAAATCCCCTCCCCCTTTTAAAAAATTATTGGCAATAACAAATTCAAATTTATATACTACTGTGTGGATCAACACTGACTGGGCCAAACAAAACATTCTAAGGAGCAGTTTTGGCCCGTGAGCTTGCTACCTCTGCTTTATTACATTTTAACTCTGAAAATAAGCTAAGGGAATAATTGTGTTTTTAGAAGAAATATTGGGGTTGATTCCCTTTTGCATGAATTTGTAGCTCTAACTCATATCATTCCTTCCCAAAGGAATGACACCCTTTACCAACCTCCCCTCCTCTTTAATTATTAGTCAGAACAGGCTAGCTGCTGTAACAAACAACCCCAGAATCTCAGTGACTTAACACAACAAAGGTTTATTTTTCATTCACTCAAGACCAATGTGTATGTTCCTGGTTGGGTGAGTCTCCTACAGATAGTAAACTCAGGTTTTTTTTAACATGTGATTCCATCATCTCGAGTCCTTTACTTTCAAACATGTAGACAGAAGAGAGAGAACATGGAAGATGAAGCAGGACATTTCATGCCAGGTCTAAAAGTGGCCTTCATAGTTTTCATCCACATTTGCCAGCGCTCAATCAATCACCTAATCCCACCCAGATACGGACAGTCCTGGAAAATTCCCCAGGAGGAAAATAACATACCGATTTTAAAGCGCCAGTTTAAAAACTAACTAATCCATGAATACTTCTTGATAATGCTAATGAGAAAAAAGCTTGCTCATTCATCCAATTAATATATACTTAAAATGTACCTGCCAGTCATATAGTAGACACCAGAGACACAATGGGAAGATACCTCCATATATTTCAGGAGCTTATGCCCAGTAAGGAGACAGACATCTAAACAATTGAGTCATATGAGATGGAGCTTTAATGGACTACTTAATACAGTGGA
Organism: Pteropus vampyrus; assembly: GCF_000151845.1. Taxonomy (NCBI): domain Eukaryota; kingdom Metazoa; phylum Chordata; class Mammalia; order Chiroptera; family Pteropodidae; genus Pteropus; species Pteropus vampyrus. The sequence continues at coordinate 11,024,805 of NW_011888788.1, forward strand.
GGCAGAGGCGAAGCAGTACTCTTTTACCATGTGGAGCTTGACACTTGGTTGATTATTTGAAGGTCTTATCTTGTTACTGTACTGCAAGATCTTTGAGAACATAGATTATGCCATATTTATTTTTATCCCCCCTACTACCTAGCATCTAGGGGACACCCATTAACATTTGTCAGATTGATGTATAAATGAGTTTCTAATAGGAAGGGTATAAACACAGACTCCTAGTTTGAAGAGAAAAAAAGTGTTCATCAGCTTCTAAGAGTTTAATGACACTTTTATTATATGATAATATAATATTCTTTTGAATTCTTTTCTTTCTGTTTCTCCAAAATTTCTATGGTTGCTCATTCTGTGATGCCCAAGTAGGTTATCTTCAAAGAATTCACAACATTTAGCCTTAAATTACAGTTTCCTGACTGTATAACAAGTGTTGATTTCATTTAAGCAACATGCTGTATCATTTATCTAGGCTAAAATGGATCAGATTAGGTTTCAAGGCAATTATGTCATATTCTTTGCTAGTATAGGCATTATTAGCTTAGATATTGTTTAAAGGAAGTCAGTTTCAAATACCTACTACCTATTATTAAATTTACTATGTAATTTATTTATAAATGTAATAATTTAGATGTCCTGATAATGATATTAAAATTACCTAAGCCCTCCCTCCCTGTTATTATCGAATGTATTCATCAGAGGCAAAACCCAGTTTCTAAACTATGGCCAGATGTCATTCTCATGTTTAGTTCTGAATCGACAATATGTTGTTTGCTAAATGAGTCTTGTTCTAACACCAATACCAGAGGAAATGAGTTTCCACCATTTATCATTAAGTTTCAAAGTGGCCATTCAACTTCTGTTAGAAATTTGGAGGAGAAAAACTTTAGGAATGTGGTGTCATATGTCACTCACTCATAAGAAATGACTCCTTGTTTGCAGGCTTAGGAATGAAATTTGTAACCATTGATATCAGCAAAAGGCTGAGGTATATGTGTTTTTGCAATTGGATGGAAAGTGAACATAAACCAAGAACAATGGAGTCTGCCTAGAAACGTCCCTTTGTGCTCATCATGAAGAGAAAGCACCTTTTTTTCCTGGAGCCCACTGCAACTTTGTCTATTTAGCCTACACCTTGGTGATATATTACTTCACACTTTTTAGGGATTGCTTTCTGTGTGTGTGTGACTCTCTACCTAAATTTGCAAATTACTCGTGCCATTTGTTCTTTCCCTCCCCCGTTATAGTTGCTGTATTAGGCAGTCGGCAAACACATTTATACATAATGTCCATGTTTATAAATCTACAATTATGCATTCACCATTTAATTAGCCCCAAATTCTAGACAGCCTTGCTCTCTAGTGATCTGAACTCCGTTTTCTTCTTATACTGAATATTTGTAAATCTTAGCATATGTGGGTATTGTCTTCCTAATTATATTCTAGTCTTTACACAGCAAGAACCATACACTGTATTTCTTCTGGACTTATACAATGATAAGCAGGTGAAAGGTGCTAAATAAGTGTTTGTTGGTGGTATGCCCACTTATCATATAATAGTAAATGTGTGAATGCTCTATCAGGACTTGTTTATCCGATAAATCTAGGGCGCGGGATTAGAAACCAGGTGTTCATGAAGTAGACTAGAAATAATGACATCTTTATTGATCACTAACTTCTAAGTAAAATTTAGTATGTCCTTTATGAATGTAGGCTTCAAACCACAAAACTCACAACAGTGCCTTAAACTTGGCCCCCCACAGAAATCACAGATATTTTCACATCACATTGCGCTTGTTGCAGATACCACCAAATCTCATTTATGTTCATCACTGCTTCAAAATTATCTTAGATATTAGAATTTCAACTAGATTTTATTTTATTTGCTAATAATGATGTATTTTTTGTACTTTATGAAATTAAAAGTCTATTTTTTTGAGAAATATATTTTAATATAACTAGTTTCTTTTGTAATCTTATTTATTTTATTTCATTTAATTGAATGTATTACTATGAGAAGGGTCTGTATTTCACCCAGGCTGCCAAAGAAGCTAGTAATACAGATAAAAGTTGAGACCACCCTGCCTTAGACCTAACTGACACATGAGCTAGTGTTAGATTACTGCTTTGGAGTCCAGTGGACTGCGTTTTTAATCTGGTGCTGTGTGACTTTAGGCAAATTACATTGCATCTCTGTTATGACATCAGATCTTTTCCAGCTGTGAATTCTGTGATACTAGTAATCAGGCAGATTAAAACATGGTTTATATCAAAGGCAATAAACTCGTAAATTGTTGAAACCCACAAAAAAAGTAGAATGGACTCACAGTATAAATCACTTTTTAAATGCTTTAGGTAAACCCTTGGCCGATAGATCTATTATGGGTCAACCACAATTTGGCTAGGAGGAGAGGAAGCGTGCATGCACCCCCAACATTTAGGGCTACTAAACAATGATAACATGTTATTTGGGACCATTTCAGTGGACTCTGGAGCACCTCATAGTGAGCTTTAATTGGACATTCAGTCCAGTTAGGGAGGAAATTAACTATATATTCCACCAGTGCTTTTGGATTAAAATCTGATATGTTTCTGAAAAGGAACATTAAAAAACTGAGACCTCTGGAGACAGACATGTTGCAATTATTATTGCAAATACTAAGCATTTTTATTATCATCATTAATTACATTTCTCCTTTAAGGTTTTAACATAATCGGGGCCTGCTATTTGTTCATTTTTCTCATAATTATCCACAAGTAAGCAGTTTGTTCTGTGTTCTCAGAAATTGATTGTTCAGTGTTTGGTTCATATTTTTATTATGGTATCACAGGAGAGATTGAAAAAAATGTTTTATTTTTTTCCTTCTGGTTCTTTTAATATCTTTAATTATCCTGGACTCCCAACACATCCAATTCTCTCCACACTAATATAATAGATGCTTTCAGAATCTTGATAGTGGGATTTTTATAAAACTCAGAATATCAATCTAGGAAGAGAACATTCAGTGGTAAGGTGGGGGCTTTGATTGGATATTTAGACATATTTTTGCATAAAGTCTTCACTTTCTTACATAAGCTATCCCAATCTGATTTGACCTCAGCTCTCTAGGTTGGCTTATGCTTGAGAAAAGAGCTGACCTTTTGCTTCCCTAAACATACAATTAAATTATGATGTGACCAGCAAAGCGGTTCTGTGTCAAAGCTTATTCCTCGCTCCCCCACGCTGAATTCAGTGTTGAAAGAAATAGCAGGCCAAAATAATAAGCATCTACCTTGTGCTGAAATAATGTAAAATATCCATGAATGTTTGATTCAAACCCCTATATCTCCAAAGACTCACATAGTGTGGTTAGCATATTAACTTATGGTTAACTGATTTTGATGAGGTTTAAATTTCAATATCTGGAAAAATTCCTCATTCACTGTGTTAGCAGTTTCCAATGAAGCCAGATTATTTTTTTGGATCTAGTACTGTTCACTTGGTGCGAAAGCCCATATTCTTCTCTTCATACTTTTTGAAGATGTATTTTTCTCATTGCAAGCCCAGGTCATGAGATGATGCCTCAAGTGCATTGCAAAACACTTATTATTCTGTGAGACTCAGGTGATGAAAACTCTCTGTGTTTGGTATGTGATTCTTTAAGTGAGCTGTCATCTATGACAATGACCTTATCTATAAGACACTACTCCTAAGGGAATATAGGTTTTTTGATGTTGAAATGCATGTAGCAAAACTGTTTGGCAGTTTCTAAATTATTTTTTCTTAAATAATAAGAACATTCTTTTTGTGAAGCTCTTCAGCCTTGTGCAGTAAACTATAATTTAGCTAAAGTTACATGAACTTCACATGGAACTGAATTTCACTACTGTTTATTGGTGAATGTGGTAGTCATCGCTGCTATTTATGAAATGTGTCTAGCTTCCCGCCTTTTAGTCATTCGATAAGATTGCACTTTCCTACCCTCTTTGAGGTTCAACATGGTCATGCATTTGATCTGGCCAATTAAATGTGAGCAAAAGTGATATATTTTACTTCTGGGTGGAAATGTTAAGAGCTAATGCATGATTCACCATGTAAATCTTCTTCTTGATATGGCAATAATGAAAAACCCTCAGCAACTTGGAGCCTCCATCAGCCTGAGTCCCTGAGTGACAATGGTAAATAAGCCTGTTAGCTGAGCTGTATTAAACATGTAGCATGAATGAAAAATACACTTTTGTGATATTAAGCCACTGAGATTTGAAGTTATTACAACATAACCTACCCCATAGTGACTGATAGAGTAAAATCGTGTGTATGTATGTGTGTGTGTGTATGTGTGTGTGTGTGTGTGTGTGTGTGTGTGTGTGTGTACATGTGTGTATTCCTTTGAAATATTTTGGCCATAACATTTGACTTTGGGAAGAAATAATCACTTCTGCTCTGTGGCAACAGTGGCAGTCTTTGCCTTTATTTCTTCATCAACAGCAGAGGCCATCCCCGTGAGTAGTAGTGTCACTTAACTATACCACATGTCTTCCCATGGAAAATATCTGAGGACTTGGCAGTGAGCCAGAGCTTTACTTTCCAGACACAGAACACATAACCCTGACCTCTTGGAAGTGTGCACAACTAAAAGTGCATCCTGCCCTCTAAATAGTTATTTTTCCCAATACTTAGGGAAGAATGTATTCAGTCAGCAAATATGTATTGAGTGCTCTGTGTGCCAGGCATTGTTCTAGGTGCAGATAAACAGAACAGAGAGCAAAATTCAGATGGTTGGGGCCCACCCTAGACCAGTTGCATTTAAGTTACTAGGTGTAGGATTCAAGCATTGTCATTTTTTTAAAGCTCTGGGGAGAATCTAAGGTACACTCACAGTTGAGGAATGCTGGCTCATCACTTTGTACTTTATTCTTGCCTCCAATTCAAAATCCAAGTCAAGCTAAGCTAATTAGAATTACTCATTCTCCAGTTCCTGCTTTCCAGTTCTTCATAGCTTTCTGAATATTACTCTTATGCAAAACCGATCATATCTTGTTGTAAATTTTTCATACACACCTGTCTCCCCTTTCAGACAGTTATTTCTCAAGGACAGGAACTGTGTTTTGTATACAAACATACACAAAGTTATACACCCACACATCACATATGCCACACAAAGGACCACATGTAAAAGCACCAGAGTCAGTCAAGAGGCAGAAGTATATGTATATATGGATGGATTTCTGGGTATAATTTTATGTATGTGTGTATAATATATGTATATGTATATGTGTATGTATGTATATACAGAGAAAGAGAGGAAGGCTGAAAAAATAATTTTTCTGAGGAGTTGAAACTAGAATTTGAGAAACCTAGTATAAAAAATTCACTCATGGCTTTGTTTATCTCACCTGGTTTCACTTGGATAACTCGGCAGATTTTATAATAACATTGTAATTGCTATTATTGACTTTATTCTAAATAGACGAATACCATTTCTACTCATTTAAACTGGCACACTCTTCCTTTTGACACCTCCCCGGCTGTCCTGTGGTCAGTCTGGGGTATGAGAACTAAGATATAAGTCAAAATATAAAAATTTCCTGGTGTTTAAGTAAGAACTTAAGTACTCACACCTTAAGGAGAAAGGACAGTCTCCTCCCATATGGTATATTAGTCATATGGGTATAATTAATGAGAAAAGTGGAATTTAGGGGACCCGAGATCATTACAGGGGTATCTCACCAAGATAAAATTTTTTCAACTGTAGAATCTCCTGGCCTGATCCTGTAGAAGAAGAAGAGATAAATTGCTCTCTTTAGAAGGTGCATTAACCTTAGGTTCATTTAATGAATTACCTCTCCCAGTGCACTAACAGATACCCTGGGGCCTAAGATGAAAAATGGCCTCTTTTCTCACAGAAAGGCTCAAATATGTACCACTTCCTTCTTCCTCTTTAACTTGTGTTGACTTTCATTTTTTATCTTCTTATCATATGTTTAAAATATAACTATAATATACTCTCAGTTTTAAAATAAAAATGGGAAATCTGTTTCCTAACAAGGACAGTATGTGTTTTTTTTAGGGAGATTTTCTTAATTTCTGCCTCATTTTCTTCTGGCATCTTAGGTTGCAAGCTACTTACTGTTCATGATTGCCCCAGATATTTAAAGGAGAGAAGGAATGGTTAATAAGGAAGTAGATGCTGTGAGGCTGTGAGGCATGTAGCAGAGTGGCCTAGCAAATGAGCTCAATGGTCACCCCACATTTTTAGACCCCTCTGCAGAAAGGCCATTGAATCGAATGTTATTCCCTTTTCTCCTCTGTAGAGTGCCCTCTATGCAGGGGTCCCCAACCCGCCCCCCCCCGCCATGGACCTGTACCGGTCTGATGCCTGTTAGGAATTGGGCTGCACAGCAAGAGGTGAGCAGTGGATGAGTCAGAGAAGCTTCATCAGTATTTGCAGCTGCTTCCAGTGCTAACATCACCGCCTCAGATCATCAAGCATTAGATTCTCATAGGAGCACCGGTCCCTGGTGCCAAAAAGTTGGGGACCGCTGCTCTATAGCACCACTTTTTTCATACATTCACTTAGCAAATATTTATAAGTAATAATTATTCATTATTTAGATTACCCTGCAAGCAGAACTTAAGATAAGGATTTGAAATGTTTTAAAATGTAAGTTTTATTATTATTTTATTATTATTATTTAGGTATGTAAGGTCAAAAGATCAGGAGATTATTGCCATTGAGAAGATAGCTTTTTACTTATGGTTCCCAAAAGGAGGGGGCACACCATGCCATGCAGGCTCACACGGGAAGCACCAGGATTGGTCAGGAAGCTAGGGAGAACAGAAAAAGTGGCCAAGAGCCTTTTTTGTGGTTTCTGCAGGAAAGGCAAGACAAGGCAGGATCAGCAGGTTTATGATTGGCTAGTTTGAATAATTTTAGCGGGCTTTGGGGTAGAGGGGCTGTTTAGAGTTCTCTAATGTCTGCCTTGGAATAATTAGAACAGAAGAATATTGCTTCCTGGAGTGTAAGAGCCAGATGGAGTTAGTTCAGAGTGTGAGCTCTGTATCTGTTGGTTTGCATATGAAAGGCATGCTCCATGCAAGTCATTTCCTATCCCGTAAGAATTGGCTACCCCAGGGAAGGGTGATCTCTCTCCAGTCAGCAAGGCACCAGATGTCAGAGCATCAAAAATACAGAAAACAAGAAAATATAGTTAATACAAAGTGCAGATAGTTTATTTGGAAAGTGATACCAGAAAACAAAGCAAGGAAGTGAGAAGAGTGAAACTGTAAAAAGAAAGAAAGCTACTGAAAACTGGGGCTCACTTCCATGGGGGATTCTCTGAGCAATTGCATAGAATGCACCTCAGATTTATTCCTACAAAGAACATGAGACAGAAATATTTATTCACCAACTCCCAACCCCCACTAGTGGAGGACTGCCTCTAGGGGCATTTACAACTACAATTCTAGGATTAGCTTGCACGCACGAGCTGAGTATGTGTCCAAGGCTTCAGAGAAATTCCTGAGACAGAAAAACTGAGGTCACTGCAGGTGTTTGTAGTGGGAAGTCAGTTGAAGTTAAGAGGTAGGCTAGAGGTACAACCAACACTGCTACACCCGAGAACCCTCCACCCCAACAAACATAAAATAAGCTGGTTCTTTGATATGTAAACTGTAAGATGATCAACACATAAAGGATCGGAGCAGCTATACATCAAAGTCACCTTACACAAACAGACCCCAGTATAGCAGGGCATAAGCCATCCCACCCGTCTAAAGAAAAAATTCTCTGTCAATCAGAAATATTTTTTTGATCAGCTATGAAGACAGAGAAAAAGGAGCACAAAGGAGGAAACATGTTGGCCATGCCCTTCTGAGCACTGTCTAGCAAAGATGAAGCTCTGGCTCAAGGACTGTACAGGAAGCAGTAATGCCTCCATTTTGGAAATGAAATTTCACCTGATTCATGGAGAACTTAGCCATATAACAACATCCTCTTCTTCATATGCCATTCTTCCTTCTTTTTCTTGAGCTTTCCTTCTCTTTTCTATTCCTTCCCTTTCTTCTTTTTCTTCCCCTCCTTTCTGTTCCTCATCCCTTTTCTTCCTGCCTTTTTCATTCTTCTTTTCTGTTTCCTCTTTCCTCATTTCTTCCTCCTTCTCAATCACTCTCATTGTTTGCACATATAACCTGGATCATCTCCTGGGTTTACCTTCCAACACTGCTTGAAAGCCCCTAACTTTTTTGTGAATTACATTTGGATTAACAAACTTCGTATAACTTTTGTAAAAACATGCACAAAACAGCATCAAATCTTACAAATCAAACTACCATTTCTTTTTTGGTTGACATTACTGAAATTGTACAGTGAGAATGCGTAGGCCTTTAATAGATTCATGGACAAGAAAGGATAGGCAGAGAGTGAGACTCACTTGCCCCTACCAGCACCAATTCTACCTAGCATGTCTACGTACTTGGACTTCAAGCTAAGAAGCCTCTAGTGCCAGAGGTACTGCTCATAATAAAGAATCCCATTATCACTAAACCATAAACTGAATTATTAGTGATTATTAGGACATACATCCTGGATTATTCTGTCTGCTTCTCACTCCATACATCCAGGTACTGACACACAATTATGTTGTCCGATAGTAGATCAAGTTTTATAGCAGCAACAAAACATTAAAACTGCCTTATATTGGGGACATTTGGAGGATAAATAGCAGAGGGTTCTAGGATGGTACTGTAGTCAGCTGTGTGGCCATCTGGGAGAAAACCATTCAAGTGCTATTAATATTTTAAAACTTTTTTGATTTTTATAGTTTACAACATTCCTAACAAACTGGTTTCTAACTCCACAGTGAATTTTTGGTGCCAAAACACAATGCTAAGCTATTCTAGAGTCTTTTATTAACAGGGACAGAACTGCCATCCCTAGTGTTGCCCCAGTGGCCTGGATGAGAGCCAGTGAGGTTGAAGAAACAGATTAGGGTTTTCAGTTGTGCGAAATAGTAAGTCCACTGGACACCGGCAAACTCTGGGTCTGCCTATTTGTTTAGTTGCCTCTCAACTTCTCTCTCTTCTCTCTCTTCTTTTTTCTCTTTACTTTTCTCTTTGTCTTGTCATTCTATAGTTTTCATGAGTCCACAGAAATATATATTAGAGTACTACTTTAAATGTAGTTCTAACAAAATCTTTGCAAAATTAACTTGCTGATAGAAACATTAATGTTTCTGCCTGAGCAGTTCTTTCTGGCTGAACTGTACTATTGTATGAAGACAGGCTTCAGATAAAAGAATGGAAGCTGATAAACAGTGGTAGAAATGGGTGATGAATGGTCAGTAAATGGTCACTGTGCAAATAAATCATGTACATTATTCCCACCCACATCTTCTCATCCCCCAACCCTACTGTCGCTCCTTTATTTTCCTATCTCACAGCTCTTCCTTGATGGGTCCCAAGAAACAAGTTGGAAAATCTCTAATCCAACATCTGTAGTGAAAAGCAGCATCAGGTAGTAGCAAAGTCACTAGAATAGCAACCAGATGACAGTGCTGAATCTTTCCAAGTTTCAAATAAAAAAAAAAAAGGATTATGTCATGAAAGCTTATAAGAAACTAGTGAGATAATAGAGGGTTTATTATTAGTGATGTTACTGAGGACCCTCAATGCATGACTTCACGCATTCTCTAACTTGATTCTTATTTATGTAATGTTATTTTTAACTTTTTACTTTGAAATAATTTCAGACATACAAAAATGCTGTAAAAATAGTATGAAGATTTTCAACACACCCTTCACCAATTCCTCAACTTCTGCTATCTTTTATCACATTTATTTTAGTTATTCCATCACTTATAAATAATATTTGTATATTATTCATTTCCGAATTATTTGTAACTTGCAGACTTGTTGCCCTTTACCCTTAAATATTTTAGTGCTCATATCCTATTACATAATCATAGTACCATGAAATTAACATTGGAAATTAACAGCGATTAAATAGTATTATCTAATCAGTAGATCTTATAAGAGTGTTACTAATTATTCCACTTATTTCCTTTACAGTGAGGAAAAACGAAAACAAAACAAAAACCGAAAAACTGGTGCAGGATCTAATCCAGGATTACTGTTTGCATTTAGCTGTTATGTTCCTCTAGCCTCCTTCAAACTATAATAGTTCTTCTACCTTTCTTTGTAACTTTCATGATCTTGAAATTTTTAAGAGTAGAGGCCAATTATTTTGTATGAAAGACTTCAATTTGGACTTCTATGATATTAAAGAATAATTTTCAAAAGGCTAAAAATATGACAAACAAATACAACATCAATAAATATCAAATATTTTATTTAACTTATTAATTAATGAAGAAACTAGTAAGATATTGAAATCTGTCTAAAGACTATTTGAGGAGCTAGGTATATATGACAATTTCACAAGAGATCTGAAGATAAGATTTCTGGGTTAGATATAAAACTGGTAAATGTCTGACAGGGCCATCAACCATAATCTTTAGGACTGTCCTTTTTATTAAAGAGAAATCATTTGCATCTCTACTGGATAAAATCTTTGGGTTAATTTTTGCATCTAAGATTTGTAAAATAGTTCAATCAGTAATAAGTCAAGCCCAGCATTGCCCTGAAAGAAAACTCTTTCACCTATTTCCAACTTTGGGATATGTCTTCTAATAGTGGTTTTTAAGTTGTGTTTCATTGCTGACCAGGGCTGATCAGAAGGAAAACTGTGAAGAAGGTACCATGTACACTTAGAATCGATGCACCAGCCCCATAAGCATCTCTCTTCCTTTCCCTTTTGCCTCAAGGTACCCAAGTCCTGTACATGCAGATCTGACACCATCAGAGAAGGTTAAGGAGATGAGGGAATTAGGCCTTGCCGGTAATACATTTGCAACATTTTGAAGATTCTCTTAAAGAGTAAGTAAGAAGCCTTTGAAATTTCAGGCCTTTAGGACTCAGTTACCCAAAGAGTATACCTTTAGGGAACTCTGCAGGCAGGAGAAAGCACTACCCAGCCAGCTCACACAGGTGGGTATTTTGCTCACTCTCACACTGTTCTTAATTTGTATTCTTATTTCTAGTTTGGCTCTTCTTTGCATACTTCGGTGAGCTTCTCCATTCTTCTGTTTGAATACCACCCTTTTTTAGAAGGTACCTTTATTCCATCTTTCCTCATTTAGCTTGCCAGATATCCATGAAGGGTTTTTTGTGCCCAAAGACTGGTTTCCTCCTTTTCCCAAAGGAGGAGATTGATTTTCTATTTTAGACACCAGGAGAGCACTAATAAATATTGTTTATGATTAAATACACACACACACACACACACACACACACACACACACACACACACACACACACACACACATATAATATTGTAATTCTCCAAATTTTTAAACTTTGAACGCTGATGAGCCTATAATATATAACATCTCATTACTGTGTCTATTAGGAGATAACAAAATATTTAAAATGCTTCATCTTTCTGTTGTATTGAGAGAGACAAGCCTTATTAATATTAAGGGCATAGAAGCAAGACCACCCACCAGACAGCTGAATCCATGGCCTACATCCAAGCTTTGTGGAGTATAGACT
>NW_011888788.1:11037375-11037720 GCF_000151845.1 Pteropus vampyrus
GAAATAGGGATTTTCTTTGGGTTTACATGAGTATTTTATGGCTTAAATATATTAATTCTTTTTAATATTTGCTTGTAAAAATATTTTCCAGTTTGATTATTGCTTTTTTTTTTTTTTTTTAGAGTTTGCTCTCTTAGAAACTTCTAACTATAAAACACAGCAATACAGCAGTGTTAGCTACACTTATCGTGCTGTACATCACACCCCAGGACTTATTTGTCTTATACTTGGAGGTTAGTACCTTTTGACCCCCTTCATCCAACCAATTGCCCCATTTCCTGGCCTCTGATAACCAGAAATCTTATCTTTTTTTAAATAATTTTTAAATTTTTTACAGTTGACATA
>NW_011888788.1:11037770-11040235 GCF_000151845.1 Pteropus vampyrus
CCCCATTTCCTGGCCTCTGATAACCAGAAATCTTATCTTTTTTTAAATAATTTTTAAATTTTTTACAGTTGACATATAATATTATATTAGTTTCAGGTATACAGTATAGTGGCTAGATATTTACACATGAAGATCACCTTGTTAAATCTAGTACCCATGACACCACAGTTATTACAATATTATTGACTGTATTCCTTATGCTATATTTTATATCCCCATGACTATTTTATAAATATCAATTTGTACTTTAAATCCCTTCCCCTTTTACACCCATCCTTCCAAACGCCCCCATCCCATCTGACAACCATAAAAATGTTTTCTGTATCTATGAGTTTGTTTCTGTAATCTTTATTCATTTATTTTGTTCTTTAGGTTCTACATACAAGTTAAATCATATTCTTTCTCTGTCTGACTTATTTCATTTAGCATAATACCCACGAGGTCCATCTATGTAGTTGAGGATTGCAAGATTTTATTCTTTTTTAAGGCTAAGATTTCATTGTATATATGAACCCTCTTCTTTATTCATTTATCTATTGATGGACACTTAGGTTGCTTCCATATTGTGCCTATCGTAAATAATGATGCAACGAACACATGGATGAACATGTCCCTTCGAAGTAGTGTTTTGGGTTTCTTCGGATAAATATCCAGAAGTGGAATTTCTGGGTTCTTCTTTGTATCTGTTATAGCCTTGTTTTAAAGTCCATTTTGTCTTGTATAAGTATTGCTACTCCAGCATTTTTTTTTTCCATTTTCATTTTTATAAAATATCTTTTTCCATCTCTTATTTTCAGTCTGAGTGTTTCTTATCTGAGATGAATCTCTTGTGGGCAGCATATGTGTGGGTTTTTTTTTCTTATTCATTCAGCTACCTATGCCTTTCGATGAGAGCATTTAATACATTTATATTTGAATGAATTGTTGATTCATATATAGTTATTGCCATTTTATTATTCATGTTTTTGCCAACATATATAGTTATTGCCATTTTATTATTCATATTTTTGATCTTTTTTTTTCTTATTATTTTTAAAATCCCTCTAACATTTCTTTTAATACTGGTTTGGTGTTGTTAATGAATTCCTTTAGCTTTTTCCTGTCTGGGAAGCTCTTTATTTGTCCTTCCACTCTAAATGATAGCTTTGCCAGGTAGAGTAATCTTGGTTGTAGGTCCTTCTTTTTAGTCATTTTGAATACTGCATCCCAATCTCTCTGGCCTGCAAAGTTTCTGTTGAGTAATCACCTGACAGTCTTATAGGTAACTAACTGCTTTTCTCTTGCTGCTTTTAAGATTCTCTTTGTCTTTAAGCTTTCGCATTTTAATTATGATGTGCCTTGGTGTGGGCCTTTTTGGGTTCATTCTGTTTGGGACTCTACACTTCCTGGACTTGCATGTCTATTTCCTTCACTAGATTAGGGAAGTTTTCCATCATTATTTCTTGAAATAGAGTTTTAATTCCTTGCTCTCTTTCTTTTCCTTCTGGTACTATGATGTGAATGTTGGTATGGTTGATGTTGTCCCAGAGACTCCTTAAACTATCCTTATATTTTTGGATTCTTTTTTCTTGTTACTGTTTTGATTAGGTGTTTTCTGCTACCTTCTCTTCTAAATGGCTAATTCAGGCCTCTGCTTCATCTAATTTACTACTGATTCCTTTTTATGTATTTTTCATTTCAGTTATTGTATTCTTCATTTCTGAATGGTTCTTTTTTATGTTTTCTTTCTCCATTTTTGTTTCCTGTCTCTTTGTGGAAATTCTCATTGAGATCATTGAGCATTCTCATAACCAATGTTTTGAACTCTACATCTGGTAGATTGCTTGTCCCCATCTTGTTTAGTTCTTTTGCTGGAGCTTTGTTCTGTTCTTTAATTTGGCACATGTTTCTTTGTCTCCTCATTTTGGCTGCCTCCCTATGTTTGTTTCTATGTATTAAATAGAGTTGCTATGTCACTCAGTCTTGGGGGGTCCAGTGGCAGTCTGGACCTACTATGGGGTCCAGTGGCAGTCTCCCTCATCATCTGAGCCACCTACTTCAGGTGTGTTCCTTGTGTCAGTTGTGTGTGCCCTCCTGTTGTAGTTGAGCCTTGATTCCTGTTGGCACATCAGTGACAGGGATTGACCCTCAGGCTTATTGAGTGTGAAGACTGGCTATGACTACAGTAGAGGAGCTGTTGTTTAGGGGCTGATCCTATGGAACAGGATTTGCTTTAGTGGGGCTCTACTACTGTGGAGTCTGTCCTTTGGGTGTGTCATTTGTGAAGGTGATTGGGTGGTGCTCTGGTGTAGTCCAAAGTTGGCCACTGGGTGTGTTTTTTCTGGGGGCCCTTGGGAAAAGCTCTGGTGCAGGTCTAGTTCATCTGGTGCCTGTGCCCTGCTTAGGGCCACTTAGTATGTACCATAAAGTGATCTACAGATGGTTGCCACTTGTGCTGGGCTTATAGGTGCCTGGGAAACACTAAG
>NW_011888788.1:11041150-11067540 GCF_000151845.1 Pteropus vampyrus
GTTGTGGCATAAATAAACAACTTAGGTTGTTGTCATGTCTCAGCTATTATAAATAATGTTGCAGTGAATATGGAGGTGCAGCTATCTCTTTGCCATCGTGATTTCATTTCCTTCAGATATATACCTAGAAGTGGACTTGCTAGATTATATGGTAATTCTATGTTTAATTTTTTGATGAACCTCCATATTGTCTTTCACAGTGGCTATACCAATTTCCAATCCCACTAAGAGTGTACAAGTATTCCCTTTTCTTTACATCTCCTACAACATCTGTTATCTCTTGTCTTTTTGATGCTAGCCATTTAATAGGTAAGAAATGATATTTCATTGTGGTTTTGATTTGCATTTCCCTTATGATTAGTGATATTGAGCACCTTTTCATGTACCTGTTGGCCAACTGTAGATCTTCTTTGGAAAAATGTCTATTCAGATCTTTTGCCCATTTTTAATCTAATTATTTTTTGTCCTATTATGTTATATGAGTCCTTTATATATTTGGGATATTAACCCCTTATCAATATATGGTTTGAAAATATGTTATCCTGTAGCTTGCATTTTCATTTTTAGATAGTTATTTCTGTTTTAACATTTGTTAAATTATTTTAATTATGCTTCTCTGTTTTGAAAAATGAGGACCAAAATAGCCGTTTTATCATTTATTCATAAAAAGAAGTGACTATCACCACCTGATCATTACCGCCAATATCAAGAAACAGAAATGTAGAGAACCATGCAGCATTTATTTTCAATAATGAAGCTGAAAGTCAAATAGAAAAATGTAGTTCTGGAAATGTAACCTGTAATGTTGCCAAATTATACTGTAGCTGTGAAATCCAAAATGCTAAAACATTTATTAGAATAAATCATCATTTAAAAAATAAGAAAATATATATTTTTTTTCTTATCAAAAACCTGTCTTCAACTTTATCTTAGCCTTTAAAAATGTGGCTTTCATAGTTTCAGCTAAGACTTGGTATCACTAGTGTACTTGATCATGTCTGCTGGTTTTAAAGGAGAAATGGAGTAAAAAAACCGTCATGGATTCAGATGGCCTTTCTTTTGTTTTTTCACTCTTGAGTTCAACAATGACTGATTTAAATACTGAAACTTTACATGCTATTTTGATGACTATATAGTCAACAACCTTCTTTTGGGTCAAATTGCCATCGCCTTATTTTTCCATCTGGTTTTCTTTGTAATGTTTTACCCTGTCACCCAATTAACCCATTTTTTTTTGTTGGGGCAAAGGTGAGAAAAAATTAAAGCATTGTTAGTAACAGACTATAGTGTTTGCTGAAACTTTTAAAAGACCGTGTTTCGTTCACCAACGTGATCATATCATGTTTAAATTTTTGAATGGCTTAAGCAAAATATGCCACTCACTGGAAGTAGATTTAAAATGTGTATAATTTGCTTTGTAAAATTGGCATATGGCTCAGACAGCTTGTGTAATATAACACTAAGTGAAACCACATTAACTAAGGAGGTCAGTGGGAACCTCAATTTTGTGCATTTGTTAGCACTCTACAGTTTATTTAAACTCTATATGCTAAAAAGTTATAAAATGGCACAATGCATAATCTCTATTTGTGGTTCAGAGAATAAATCTCTGCGATTTCACTATAAGCATATGGAAAGAAAAGAGAAGTGAAGAAGAGCAAAATGGTGTCATTCTAATTCTGCAGATTTTACTAAGATTCTGCATAACACTTAATCACATGACCATATCTATCGATGAAGACTGCTGGGAAATGTAATGTTTTATTCCTTGGCAGTAACAAACTCAGCTAAATATTAAGTTTCTGTTACTGAGATGAAAGAATAAAATGGAGGTAGTGGTGGAAAACTTCAGTCTCTGCCACAGATTCTTTATTGGTGTTTAAGTGGGGAAGTTTTTAACTTCTTGTTATAGTAATTGCACATTTAATTTTTAAAATTATTATAAAAATTTAAAATATCAGGTGCCACATTGGATAAATCTTTATTCTAATACTTTCCACATTTTAAATGTTCAAATTTTACATCTCAAATTAGCATAATTTTCAACTATGAATTAAATAAGATTTTTAAATAGAATACAGATAATGACTTCCAGAATTTTTCTTGTAAAATTTGGTTTTGTTTGGGGATTGAATCAATGATTTATTTTTGCAAATATTAATTTACTTTCCTGATTGTTTTATGAACTGAGCGGGGAGGGCTATTGTATTTAATCTTTGTTTGTTTCCTTTATTCACAGAGTGCAACAGTCATTGTGGACATTTCTCAACTATTTGTATTTTAGACTAACTTTTCAGATGATAAATTGAGCATGAGAAGTATATTATTAAATTGACTGCATTGTAAAGTGGTATTTGACATTTTCTATCTATAAACATGGCACCTTTTACCTAATATCCAGGAAATTTTTTTAACAAAAATGAATTTCTATTAACTTATGTGCTAAATGCCAAAGCCTATTACTTTTATCTGAGATGTACTAAACTAAGGCAATTTAATCTTGACCAAGATCAAATGCATTAAAGAGAATGTGTGTTGTAAATAAACATTATTAAAAACAAGCAGCCATTACATAACAGTTTTTCATAGTTAACAAAAAATTTGCAAGTTGACTAAGCATAATCATTATTGACTGAACTTTAAAAAATTACATATTGAATTAATAATTCCACTTCTTCTAAATATACATTTTTTATTTGCTACAGAAAGATAGCAATTAATAGATATTTGTGGAATCCAATGTGGGTTATGTATGAGTGAATATTTGTGTGTGTGTGTGTGTGTGTGTGTGTGTGTGTGTGTATGTTTATGTAAATACTATGAAATATTGTGATTTGGGAAAGTAAAAATTGGGAATGGATTTGATATCTGTTTTATCAATCAACCATGATATCAACAGTCCATCCACTTACTGCTTATCCCATTCTCAATAGTACGTTCACTTTGTTAATTGTAATTTCAGGGGAGGAGGGGAGTTATTGGAAATTTCCATTGCCCAAATTCCTCACCATGATCAGCAAACATCTATTACTGCTGCCTGTTTTTAACTCCTCAACTAGTTTTCACAATCTGTTGTCCTGTAAAGCAATAAATGGCCCAAATTTTCTACATACTAATTAAAATTCCATTTCTTGTGAATTCTTTAATCGAGTGCAAGTCATTATGTGCTTTGTTGATTCTTAAGTGCAAAGATAATTGCAATGGGCAGCATGAAAAGGGTTTGATTATTGCCTGCCGACTCTTGTGAATTCTAATAGTTCTAATTGCATAGATCGATTCATCATCTCAGCATCACTTCTTATTATTAGTTCTCTGAATTGTAATGTGCTCATAAAGAAGTGTTGTAATATATCAGAGCTGACATGGTACCTGGCCTATTGTAATGTTCAGCCCTTACCTCGTGCAAATCTTGAAATTAAAAGTTTATTGTAAAGTGCCCTTTTTCTGAAACTAATTTGAAAATGCTCCTGTATGATGAAATGAATACTGTCCAATAAACTGCATATGAATTTGCCTTTGTAATATTTCCATTAAATGAATGCCAAGACCATTTTTGCTCAGATTGTTCATATAAATTTAGAACATAATGTGTTAGTTGGAAAACATTTATTAGACTTTTTAATGGGAATTCCTGGTGGCATTTCTCAGGGAGTTTCTATACTATAGCGGCTGTTTTATATGCTTGGGAAAGAAAGAGCTTCCATTAAATAATGACATGGAATCTTCCAGGAGCCCCAGTTATGAGTAAAGGACCACCAGAAATTGAGATGCTGAAAACCCTCTCATTTATACTAGGGGACAGAAAAGCCCTAGTGTATAGAAGAAACATAAACCTTTAATCAATCTACAGATAAATTAATGTTCCATATGTGTGAGAGAGTGAATCTAATAATGATTATAAATTTGGGGACTTAGACCCTGTGCCATGCACTATACTTTAATCATTACTTTTAATAATCTCAAGAGTCCTCATGAATAAACTATTAATATGACAGTTTTACAGATGAGGCTCAAAATTTCATCCAATATCATCAGATGGTATATGTTGGAATTTAAACATCAAGACAGAGAGAGAGAGCCCCATAGCATGCTTCAGGTGGGTGAATGTCATCAGAATCAGTGACAGTAAATATTGAAAAAAAGACTACGATACCATTAAAGCGTGATTCAAGTCAATCCAAAAGTTAAATCAAATGTTGAACCTCAGGTACTTAGGGTAATGTACTCAAAAGTGATCGTATCCACATTAGAGAATGAGTCAACATCATATTATCACTTTCAGGGAATTAAGCAAATTGAAGGAAAATGTCTCAATTCTGTACTGCTGTGATAAATCATCCCAAAAACTATGTGGAGTGAATCAACAACTATTTTATTAGGTTGCAGATTTTGTGTGATAGGAACTCTAATGGCTTGTCTCTGCTCCATAATGTATGGATCCTTACTGGGAAAGATTTGAACAATTAGGAACTAGAATCATCTGCAGGCTTCTTCACCCGCATGTCTGATACCTGGAATGGGATAACTCACAGGATGAGCTCAACTGGAATGCTTTTGTCTTCTCACAGCATTGCACAGAATATTTTCTCTAGGAATGGAAGGAGCATCCAGGGAGTGAATATTTTAAGAGACCAAAGCAGAACCTGTAAAGCTTCATCTCACCTTCCGTTTGAAGTCTCATTGCATCACTTCAGCACATTTTATTGGTCATAAACCAGTCACAACAGCCATCTGAGGTTCTAGGAGGAGATTTATACTCAAGCTTTTGATTAAGGAGTGGCGAGGTCACAATCGTAGAAGAGCATGTGGGATGGAAGATATTGTTGTAGCTATATTTGGATAATATAGCCTGCCACAGAGAATGAGTCAACTTTGTGTTATTTCTTGCTGGACAGTAAAGCAATTTGGAGGAAAATAGTCCCCTTGTAGATATAAATTATTGTCTTAAACATCCCTCTGAAAACTACTTTGATAAGAAGATACTTCTTTGCTTTACATGTGTATGTGTGTGATGAAAGCATGAAGAAATCAATTTATTTTGCTACAGAGCAAATTCTTGATTCTTTAAAAAAGAATCATGATTTATGTGTAAGTATTCTTAAGTACATAGTTCATTTTCAAATATAAAGAATTAGAAAAGCAAATATTGATCCTAAATTTGCTGTATCCCGTGAAATGTTTAATATCACCTATATATGAATAGAGAAATAAATTGCCAATTACAGATATTCGTCCATTACTTATGTTCTTTGAAAATCATAGAGTGGAACAGTAACAGACCTGGAACTATTGCTTAATATATTATGAAACTTTTTTTATTGAGATAAAATTTACATAGAGTGAAATGCAAAAATCTTAAATACATAATTTGGTGCGTTTTGGCAATGTATACACACCAATCAATATGGAGAGTACTTCCATCATACCAGAAACTTCCCTCACACCCAATCCAATGAATCTCCATCTCTCAAAGGCAAATACTGTTCTAACTTCCTTTACTATATATTAGTTTTATCTGTTCTTCATGTAAGTGGAAACACATGGTGTGTATAGGTACTCTTTGTATGATCTTTCTTTTGTTCAGAATAAGGTCTGAGATATTCACCCACTTTGCCACACATATCAACAGCTTTTTATCTTTCACTGGTCAGTAGTATTTTATTATTTGAAACACAATTTGTTTATTCATTCTCCTATATTTTTGCTCTTTCTGTTATTCTTTTTTTCTGATTTCTCTGAAATGTCTTTTACTGTTTTTCTGTTTCAAATTGTCTTTTAGCTATTCTTTTAGGGTAGGTCTGGTCTTCTGATAACAGAAGTTTTTCTTTGTCTGAGAAAGCCTTATTTCCCCCTTTATTCCTGATGGATAATTTTATCGAATATAGGATTCTGGGTTTGATAGTTCTTTTCTTTCATCGCTTGAAAATGTATCATTTCCTTCTGGCCTCAATGATTTCTGATGAGAAACCCACTGTCATTTGAATTGTTCTTCTCCTATACAGATAAGGTTTCATTTCTGTCTAGCTGCTTTCAAGATATTTTTCTTTGTTTTTAGTTTTTAGAAGTTTGGTTATGCTGTATCTTAGTATGAATGTCTTTAAATTTACCTGGTTTGGAATTCACTAAGCTTCTTGAATCTATAGATTATATGTTTTGTCAAATTTTATTAAATTTTAGCCATTATTTCTCTGAATACATTTTTAGCTCCGTCTTTTTTCTGCTATTTGAGACTCCAGTGATATAAATGTTAGATCTTTTGTAATAGTCCCATGAGTCCTTGAGGCTCTGATCATCTTTTTAAGTCTGTTTTTTCACTATTGTTGAGATTCAGTAATTTCTATAGTTCTCTGTTCAAGCTCACTGACTCTTTCTTCTGTCCTCTGCATTACACTATCAAGCCCAGCCACTGAAGTCTTGTATTTTTAGTTCTAAATTTCCATTTGTTTTTTTATATCTTCTAGTCTTTGCTGAGACTTTCTATTAATTCATTTGTTTCAAACGTGTTCATAATTGTTCATCGAGGTATCTTTATGATGGTTGCATTAAAATCTTAGTCACACAGTTCTAACATCTGTATTATCTGTGTCAAGTCTGCTGTCTCTTCTAATTCAAATTGATATTTTCCTGGTTCTTGGTATAATGAGTGCTTTTCTATTATATTATTTATGTTATGAGACTCTATACTTAAACCTACTGTCTTAGGAGGCCTGCTCTGACACTTCACCACCCCAACAAAGGAATGGGGGGTGCTGCCTCATTACTGCCAATTGGAAGTGAAAGTCCAGACTCTCACTCAGCCTCCTTTGACACTCCAGAGAAAAAGAAGTGACAGGTTTCTGCTGGTATTAGCTTCCTGGTGGGATTCAGCTAATACCATCCAGCAAGAAAGAGGAGGATTGCCTTGTTCCTGCTCCCCAGTTAGCCTTCACTGACACAGCAGTGGGAGGTTTGCTGAATGGTAAAGAAAGTTCTAGCTTTCTACCTGGTCTTCTATGACATCCTGGAGTAGGTGGGGATGAAAGTCCAGGGTCCTCACATAAGGGAGAGGAGCTTGTTACCACCACTTAGGGATGAAATCTCTGACTTCCCACTCACTGTCCTCTGATGCCACCTGGGGCAGAGAACACCTATTTACTGCCGGGCAAGGTTAGAAATCGAGGCTCCCCACATGGCCTTTGCCGACAGGAGAAGAGATGGAGCCGATTTTTGTCTGCGGTATTTTGTTGGAGTAGGACAGTTATTGTCTTTCTTTTTTGTGAGGTTATCCTTTCTTGTTTGTTTGTTTGTTTGTTTTGGCTAGAAAGAGTATGTTATTCTTGGGGATTTTTTTTGTCTCCTCTTGTTGGCTATTTGGGGTAGCTGGCTCCTCCAAATAACTAGTCCAGGATATATGAAGCCAAAAAGGAAACCCAGGGACTCACCACTGTGTCATTCTTTGGATCGCAAGGCTTGCCTTTTTCTTTTCACCTTTTAGAGTCTTCTTATATTTTCTGTACATTGTCTAGGATTTTTAGCGGCATTTAGCAAGAGGAATAAGGAGAAGTCCATTTGCTCAGTCTTGATTCAAAATTGGCTCATTTTTGCATTGTTTTTCATGTTTTCTAATACTAGATCTTGGTCAGTGCTAAAGTTAGGAAAAGATTAAAATAATCTTAGAAGAGTGGTTGCCACATGGTAAGCATTTATTGAAGAATAGCTGTAATTTTCTTTGTACAGTCTCAGTGTCTCTGAAAGTCCAGTCGTCTGATTTGATAAGACCGGCAATGTCCAGGTTTGGTGGAGAGACAGGGAGAAAGATGTGTTCAAATACCAAACTTCAGCAGTGGATGCAGCAACCTTCTCAATGTGTCTTTTTAAAGACATATCACAGAGATATCTGTGCATGAGGCTGACTGGACATGCATAAGCATAAACACACATAAATCTCTGACTTTTACATAATGATGAAGGCAAACAAACAAGGGCCAGAACATACAGACTCTGAAAATCTTCCTGAAAGAATGTGGGATGGATCTTCTTAATTTCCTAAGATGATAACTTTTGCCTACATGTGTTTGACCTACATTTTTTTTTTCATGCAAAAAATGGTTCTTCATAGGGTTTATGTGTAAAACCAAAAATTACACTTTATATGATGAGTCTTTGTAATTCTATTTCTGGTATAAGCTCTGTGGTTAGCTAGCCTAACCACATTTAAAGACTCCAGATCTCCTAATGGAGAACTGAACAGTTGTGATTTCAGGCATCACTGAAAATGATGCCTCCCTCTGCTAACTATTTATGACCTTAAGATGTATTTTGAGTGCTTGGACAATTGACTAGCTTACACTGAAATATCCAGACAGACTTTGTGAAAAATGGAAGTGGCTCTCAGTCCTTACATTCATAAACAGTTTGGAGTAGCAAGTAGTTCTCTTTGCTGTGCGTTTTGTCCAGTTATTGGTAGAAAATACAGTCACAGAGGCTCTG
Source organism: Pteropus vampyrus (assembly GCF_000151845.1). NCBI lineage: Eukaryota > Metazoa > Chordata > Mammalia > Chiroptera > Pteropodidae > Pteropus > Pteropus vampyrus. Next base: position 11,049,620 of record NW_011888788.1, read on the forward strand.
TCCAATGGGACCCTAGTGGAAAAACTATGAGCCTTACAATTGCACTCTAGGTGCCCCCTAGACAGATTGCAGAGTGTGACAAACTCTGTTTTCACAGTTTTATTGTAGAGTGTTGCCTTTTATGTTTTTCATATTCTGGACATAGTCAATATTAATGATCCATTTCAGCTATTCAGGCATCCATTTACCAAATATGTTTTAACTACCATGTACCTGAATTCCCTGGAATGTCCCAACACCATTTTGTGTGTGTGTGTGTGTATGTGTGTGTGTGTGTGTGTGTGTGTGTGTGTGTGTTCATGTGTTTAAAGTGAATAATGCAGTGATTTGGGTATGTTCACTGAGTTGTACAATCATCATTACCACTATCTAATTCCAGAATATTTTCATCACCTTAAAATGAAGCCCAATAATTATTAGTAGTCATTCTTCATTTCTCAACAGACTCTCATTCTTGGCAACCACTAATCTACTTTCTATCTGTATAGGTTTGCATATTCTAGACATTTCATGTAAATGCAATCATATATGTGGCTTTCTGTGCCTGGCTTCTTTCATTTAGCATAATGTTTTTGAGGTTTATCCATGATGTAGCACGTATCAGTATTTCATTCCTTTTTATGGTTATATATTATTCTATTGTACGGATATGAATTTGATTTATTCATCGGTTGTTAAACATTCAGGCTGTTTTTACTTTGGGGCTATTATAATAATACTGCTATGAACATTTGTGTACAAGCATTTGTGTGGACGTATGTTTTCAGTTCTTTTGGATAGATACCTGGAAGTGGAATTGCAGGGTCATGTGGTAACTCTATATTTAACATTTTGAGGAACTGTCTGTTTTCCCAAATGGCATTTACATTCCTACCACCAAAGTGTGATGATTCTAATTTTTCCACATATTCACTAACAATTATTATTGTCTGTCTTAATTATAGTCGTCCCAGTGGGTGTGAAGTGGTAGCTCATTGTTTTGATTTGCATGTCCTTGATAACTAAAGATGTTGAACATCTCTTCATGTACTTACTGATCATTTGTAAATCTTCTTTACAGCCATTTAAATTTTTTTTTTTCTTTGACCTCTCCTTTAATCAAAGTCCAAATTACCTGCTTAGCTTTTCTTCTTTATTTTGGCTTGTTTGTTCTTTGACCTAACTCAGAAGCATATGTTCTTTAAACTCTCTTTCTTCTCACTATTAGTGTACACACACTCTAATTTTCTTATAATTTAAATAATTTTCAGTCAATGCCTCAACTAATGGAATTAATGTTCTGTTGACATTTAATCCAGGCTGAGCTCTCTTACGACACCCTTTATCCAAAATATGTTTATCTCTGTGGCTATTTGCTGTAATTTATATGAACTAGAGATTGGACAAGACAAAGTTTTGCTTTGGATATCTACACAGAAACTTTTAAAACTATAGATTGTCAGTGTGTGTGACAACAAGGCATGGCAGAATAGGAGAGGACACACAGGTAAACAGAACAAGGGCATTAACATAATATGTAAGTCAAAATTCATAACTGGGGTACAGTTGGTATGCAAATCCATTTGGCAAGATCAAGGTCAGAATATTGGGTGCCAAGTGAAAACTTGGGTATAATATTGGTAAGAGAGCAGTAGGCTGCCACTATTGTTTTAGACTAGTAGTTTTCAGCATGTGGTTTCTCGATCATCATTATTAGGATCACTTGGAAACTTGTTAGAAACACAAATTCTTGGTCCTCACCCACACCTACCCCAGACCTACTGAATCAGAAACTCTGGAAGTGTGACCTAGCAACCTCTGTTTTACAAGCTCTGCAGATGATTTTGATGTACTCTCAAGTGTGAGAACCACTGATTCAGATTTCTAAGAGGTGCAAAAGGAGAAGATGGTTTGTTGGCACAGTGAAAGTTTAGGGATAAGTAAGGGCACACAACAAGAACATGGCTATAGTCAAAAGCCATACATATAGGGTGGTCTTCTTGCCAAACTCTTCAGAGGCTTCTTCTCTTCTAGTCAAAATCTCTGGCACAGAGTTCACTCTGGATAGAAAAAAAATTTAGGATAAGCCAAGTCCATAAAAGTGAAAGAGTGCCAATATGTTGGCATGAGAGGAACTGGGATATGTTATTAAGTAGGGTGTTCATTCCTCTTGTTCTAAGCTTTATTTCTTGAGTGAAGGCATTCATGCAAGTTGGTAGAAGCACATCATTAGGGACAATGAGGAAGATATCAGTAAAGTAAATGGTTTGTGAGAGGGCCAGTATCTCTGATGGGTCCTTAGAGATTTCACTGGAATAATGTGATAAAGCCAGATTTATCAGAAGCTAGAAATACAGCCAACCATGCCCCAAGAAGGGAAATGCTCTATCACAAGAAAATTCCAAAAGGACTTTTGTTTTCCAACAACAGGAAAATCCTTCATTTTTCTTCTGGCCTTTTGTGCTTTCTCTATCTCCCAGGCCAGGAGCAACTATGGCTTCATTCTTCTCTGATTGTGTGTAGGACACTGGTAACTTGAGCCGTTTAGAGAAATGCCATCGTATTCTTCCAGAGTAGGATAGATTCTGAGGCCCAGAGTAAACACTTAAAAAAGGGGCCAAAGTTGTCTTCATGAAATTCTATAAATCGATTGCATTTGTGTTTTCTTTATGAAGTTTTCCCAATTAGTAAGAATATTAAAAGATAAGAAATAGCATATTTGCTTTATTTTTTATTTTTTATTTTTTGACCCTCTTTACCCTTATCTACCTTGCCCCCTCCCCCGCAAAGATATTTGTTTTAATTATATGGAAATTTTTATGTTCTTCTATCAATAAAATTGTCTATAACAATTCCATTTGAAAGATTAATTTTGTTGTTCTTTAAGGTCTTTATTGCATAGCAGTGTCAAATACACTCTTGCAGTTCACTTATTGTATTAAAGAGAATTAAGATATTAGGCTTTTAGAATGAATTGAGCATTGAAACTGTTAAAACACTATCAGAACATGTTATTGATATTGTCCTCTGTGTATTTGAAATGCTGCACAGCAAGGATACTTTGGAAAATAACTCAGCTGCTCGATGTATTTCTGCTTGAAATATCTCTGGAAAACTAAGTTTGTAACATGGCATATAAAGTTAATGTTTAGGGCAAAAATAAATATCCCTGTTAGTTTAAGCAGTTTAAATAGGATTTATATTAATACATAATAATTAGGTATCTAAAAACAGCTCTTCAAATTTGAACTATTCTCTTCTGGTAAACATGTAATCTGTTTTTATTTAATGTGTATAATATTTTTAAAAGTGAGGTCTAAAATAGGTCTTGCTTGGAACAATGTCGTCATCAGTTCTAAAAGAAGCACTATGAAATAGCTAGTATGTTGTGAATGGATATATTTTGAGTTATGAAAATACTGAATATATTTCTTTTTATTCTATGTGTTGTGTGTGTTTGTGTATTTTCAACTCAGTCATATATGCTGTTTTATCATAGTGAACAATAAAATCACATATTTTAATATAATAAAAACTGTGACAGGCTTAGCAATTTTTATATTCCATAGTTAACTACATGAGGGATACATTCCTTCTTAAAATGTCTGTGTAATTTAGTCAGGAATTACATTACTAATTTTTTTTTTATTATTAATATTGCTACCCTGCCAAGGGATTATTTGAATTAGAACTAAAAATGTGATAAAATTTCAAATAGTCTTTTTAAGTTTATTTATAATTCTAACATCACTCTTTAGAATGTCAGTTTTTATAACCTTATTTTATCTCATATAACGTAAAGTATTCTCAAAAGTTTTTCCACTCTTTAAAATAATCCTCCTCATGATGACTTTTATAAACGAAATCCAAAATTACGCTTCCATTTTGAAAGTATTGAAAATGATGATTGAAAAATTGTATCTTGTTCATATAAATTTTATAGGGCTATAGAAGTATGAAGAAGTATGAAGATGTACATTAAGTGAATTCAAATCCACTAAGAGATAGCTATTACTACATTTTAGCCTAGACAATAAAGGGATTTCTATCCAGTAAAAAAGTCTGATAAAGAAAAGAGTGATTTATGATACATGTAGAAGTTAGAAAAGATGTTCCAATGAGAGGGGGAGAAATAAAAATTCTTGGAAGTTACAGCATGAACAAAAGTTTCAAATGAAGGGATGCATATGGAAAGGAAACAGCTTAAGACTTACCAATCCAGAAACTAAGTCAAGGAAATACTCTAGAATGTACAGCTGAGAAAATATTGGAATGAAAATAAAGACAATTGAGATTTATCCCCAGACATATAAAAACCCACCTATTAGGAATTCTAATGAAATGAAAGAGTAGTAAAAACTTCATAACTAAAAGGGAAAAAGAATTTTTTTTTTTGTCCTGAAAGAACTTACACAGAATTCAGAATTCCAAGAAAAAAGAAGTCCCTAAAGCTTCTGGAGAGGAAAAGAAATCCAGCTTATTCGTGGAGATTTAAAGATCAGTTGGCTTTTTCTCATGAAATGAATGAAGCAAAATCTTCAAAATTCTGAGAGAAAAATTAATATGAACCTAGATCTATATTTGCTGGAAAACTAGCATTCAGAAATGAGAACAAGGCATTTGAAAATCCAGTGACTCTGAAAATTCATAGCTACAGACCATCTCTGAAAGAATTAGTGAAGGATATACTGGGAATAAATAAATAAATAAATAAATAAATAAATAAATAAATAAATAAATAAATAAATAATTGAGTTTAAGGAAGAGAAGACCAGGGATCCAAGAAGTGGAAGCAAAGATGTCAGTAAAATATAAATTCTGACATAATTGGTTAATATGAATTTTTATGAATTTTGAAAGTGTAATGATTAAATACAATTAAATTTGAAAGAGCTACTGTTATCCCATTTATGTACATTATGAATATAATTATGTACAAGTATTAATGATAATCAAGTCAGAATTCATCACCTACTACAATGCCATTTACTGTGCTCGATGTTTTCACATATAATACAAATTTTATTATCCATAACAAACGTGAGAAGCAAATTTTTTTTTTTTCATTTTTTAGCAGAAAAGGAAAAGTAATTCGCCTAAGTTCACCACTTGGTGAGTGTGATTTTCCACTGGGATATGACGGCTTGTTTTCTTGTTCTTCTCTTGATATTATGCTATCTAATTATAACTATACAATCTAGTGACCATCTCTTTCTGATACCACTAGACATTGTTCTGTAATATGATTATTTTCTTATTCACACTAAATCTGCCCATGTTTTTAGTCTTCTTATTTCTCTTGTCATATTATCATATCGTCTTAGCCATGGCCTCATTTCTGAATAAAAATGGGAATTTTTATACATTGGCCTATATAATAGTATATTACTAGAGAATCAGTCAACAGATGTTACTTATTTATTTATATGTATTTCTTTCTTTTAAAATTTGATATTCATTATTTAATTATCAAAGTTTCCATGCAAACATTTTATTTTTGGCATCTGAGTTATTATGAAAGTACTCTTGGTTTTTTCTTTGAATGATTTTACGTTAATAGTTGCCACTAAACAATCTTGTAAAGGCACATGTAGACCTCTTTGAATCTTAGTCTCACAATGAATTATGTTTGAAAGGCTCGGTGATTATTCTCTTCCTCTCAGTGATTCTATGTCAGACCCAAAATAGGCAAGGAAGGAGGAAAAGATATTTTTAAATGGCCGCCTTGTTATAGGAAAATTAATTATCTTCGACTGTACAATTTTTATATGTTTTTCTTCTTGATCCTTCTCTTATTCTTGGCTCTCTTCTGAATTTTATTTTTTATGTTAAGGATAGATTTTCAGAAGACTTATTAAGCAATAAAATAATTCAGACCTTAATAGTTATTCTAATTTCTCTATTTCTGTCATCCCTACAGTCACCCAGAGTGAAGTTACTTTGAATCAATTTTGACTCTTCCCTTTCTCTTCTCTCACCCACCTTGAAACCATCATCAAAATCTTTCAGTTTACCTCTGAGTTTCTTGAATTATTTACCTCCCTTTTCATTCCTGCCAACCTGGTTTGATATTAGCTGTTCTTCTTTCCTTTAGTAGTTCCCAACTCATTCTGTAATGGAAGAAGCACGAAGAAGTGAAACCATTGTCATGGAAGCTCCCTTCCATTCTCAAGAGGTTGATAAGTAGAAATGACCTAATCACCATCTCACGGAAGAGGAAAGAGAAATTAGTCTAAATTCTAAAGACTGAAAAATAGACAAAGATTGCATTTAGTTAAGATTACTCTTTTAAAGTTGCCTTAAGTCACATAAAAGTTGAAGAAAAGAAATACTGTTTCTTAAGTCCAGTACATCTGGTTTTTTCTATATAATTGAAAGAAATCACGGTCTGTTTCTTCAACCTTAAGGACAGATAAAGTAGTTAATGATGTCCATTTGCATTAGGCTAGGAAATATTTATATTTAATTACTAGATCTGCACAACAAGAAGCTCTACTGTCACAGTTCTCAAATTGTGGTCTAGAGACCCTTCTTTCAGGAGGTTGATGAAGTCAGTGCCATGTTCATAATAATATACTTTGAAGTATTTGCATTTTTTATTCTCTCTCTCTCTCTCTCTCTCTCTCTCTCTCTCTCTCTCTCTTTCTCTCTCTCTCTCTCTCTCTTGAATGTACAGTGAAGTTTTCCAGAGGCTACATAACATGTGATTAAATCATTTTCCTGATAGTTAATTGTATATGTGTGCTCTTGTTTTCTTGTGTGATACATATGACCCACCAAAACAAAAGCTGTTTTGGGTCCTTAATGATTTTTTAGCATGTAAAGAAGTCCTGAAATAAAAAAAGTTTGGAAACAGCTATTGTGCACAGGGAGCTAACCATCTCTGTGAAGCAGGTGGGAATGTAGACCAAATCCTGGGGTCGAGCAACATAAGCCAACCTATTCATCTTATGCTAAAGCAAATACCCATTGTGGAAAGGTTTAGTGACATTGTCCTTATTATTTAAATATCTTGTCATTCTCACTTTCTCTTATCCTTTTTTCATATCCTGTTTTCATTTCCTTTTTTCACTGTTAAAATTTGTAAGTTAATTCATGAAAATATAACTTTGCAGTATAGAAATATTCCACATATTCTTTCTTTTAGAATCTATGTTAATCTAATTTTTAAAAATATTCTGTCTTTATCATTTACATTTCCTAAATATGGGTATTCCTTTAGAAAATTAGGCATAGAGCCTACTGTGCATGTGTATATCATAAGAGTAGAACTTAAATGAGAGTACAGGTATAACTAGCTGTAGTCCAGAACTGTCCTATGAATGCACCGGTCTCAGAGAGAAATTAAACCTGGTTTATTTTGATGGAGAAGTAAGTTCATTATACCCAAATGTCACTTTTTAAAGAAATGTGAACAGTGATCCCATTAATCTTTTGAGAAGATATGAAGAGAATCTGTCATTTTTCATTTTGTGATTTGAGAGCCAAAACCAATCTCTAGAACAAAGCAAATTTATTCTAAACTGAGCTATATGCAGATGAGGGAAATGACACATTTAGAAAATGCATTTATTATCTCTTGTAAAAAAAGGCAAAGGAATCACGACACATTTTTTTTCTGTCATAAGTCTTTGGAAAGACTCTCTTACCTTTTGTAAAAGAGTGTGATCATGTTAGAGTCTTTTTTAAAAAAAAATCATCTATAGGTAGGTATTAATAAATATTTGATAAGGCTTTGCTAAGTCTTTCTGTGAAGAAACAAATTCTCAGTTCAATAAAAATTTGTGTTGAATGATCTGAACCAGTTTAACTACATTCCATTGCTTGCCCAGTCTAGATTATCCTTTCTACCTCATTTTTTTCTCTAATATGGTATATCATTTCTGATTAGATTGGTTATAATGAGCCAACTTTTATTTAATCACCCACAAATTTACTAATTATCCCTTAAGCAACTGTTACTATAGAGTTATTGGCTTTATGGGCAACTCAGACATAGATTTATCATGTTTCCTACAGCAGAAACATAGAATCTCCATATGAAGACAGGAAACACAGAATCATAATATCACAGAACTAGAAGAAATCTCACAGCATTTATATAGTCATATTTGATTGTCTCCAATGACAGGAAATGCTCTGCCTCCTCAGGCAGAAGGCTGTATTATTGGAGATTTCAGACTGATGGAATCTTCTTGGTTGTGAGTACAGAACTGTTGATGTTAATCATATAAATGATCAAATATAAGTGATATTGGAGATCAAAAGAGGAGAAATTAGTTCAAAATTAATTTATGTACTGGAGTTCAGGAATCATATCTTCAAGGAAGGCAAATTCTCCTTGGGTTTCAAGGAATGGGAAAGATTTTGAGAAGCAGAGATGAAGAGGCTCTCTCGACACCAGGAAATGCTTGGAGTCAAAAAAGCATAAGACCTTTTTGGTGCATGTTAATGGAGCAATTGCTCTATGTATATGACATATAGTAAATTCTCAATAAATATTCATTGAATAAAGGACAGAATTAATGACTGAGTAAATGATTGCAGTAGAGTCTTTCTTGTCCAGAATTGCAGTGATAAGAGAGCTATAAAGGAAGACTGATGACAAACAAGCACAGGCAACCTTAGCATCTGCCTGCATGTCCTGACATTGACCCCTCTGCACACTTTTGTCTTAGCCTAGATTCTGCATTTGTAAAGTTACCATTGAGTGGGAAGTAGCATTCATTTATTTTTACCCACTACATAGGATTTTAAAGCCTGCTTTTCCCTTGTGTCTTAATAAAGTATTGGTTTTACATCTCTCTGAAAAGACTGCAAATTACTGCCATCACTTGAACCAGAACAAAGATCTTATTATTATCTTCTTTGAAAAAGTCATATTGTCTATCTGGACCTCCACCTCCTCTCGCCCCTGCTATTGGAGCATGAGAAATGCCATGTTTTTGACTCACTTCCTTCTAGGACATGTTCTCTTTGGATTCATTCTAAAATGATGTGAATGTTGGAATTTTGCAGATAATTCAGCTTCCCACAGTCTCTCTCAGACCCCTCTCTGTTGGAAATAATGCTGTAGTGATGTAGATACCCCCCAGTACCCTGTGGAATCTCAAAGGTTCTATAAATGGCTAACTGCGGATATCTCCTTTACATAAATTTCAATCTGTGTTGTTGAAAATGGACGGTTAAGTGTAAGGCTCCAACTGAAACAGGACATAGTCCCATCAATAGGATTGACCTTGCATAGATCTTTGGAATGAAAAGGAGAGCTAATAAACAACTAAAGATGAGCTTTGCCCCTTCCTTTTTTTCTTTTTTAACATAGAAGACAACATTTTGGTAGAAATTGCTCAGATAATATTTAGTGATTTAAACTTCATCACTTAAGCTTAAAACCTCACAACTTTGAAGCCACTACAGCATGAAACATATTATCAGCATATGATGTCCAAAAATATGGCTACATTATTACATTCTCATAAAAATGGGATCAAATCTCAAACTGAGCTTGGTGTATTCATTCAAGCTTTAACAGTGTATTCTGTATGCCTTTATCAGCTGAGAAATGCAAATGTTGTTTAGCAACTGCATATTTAATCTTAAGACATGGATATCTTGTTCAGGAAACCACAGCACCAAGGAGGCTAAGAGAGGTAAACCAAAAGCTCTTTGTAACTAAAAACAGTGGGGGCAGGAGCGGAGGGGAAGGTCAACTCACAGATTCATAGGAAAATGGACTAGAAAATAACATGGTGACTGCTAGTTTATTTCAAAGAGTTAGATGACTGTAGTCTTTCTGGACATGGAAAGAAATCCATCATACAGCTGAAGAAATGTGTGAGAGAATAATCCAAACTTAGAAGCATGCTGCAGAGCAATAGCTGAAATACATTCTAACTGATGTCTGCTGCAGATTGAAAAGGAACATCTTATGGACAATTGATTGTTTCTTGAAATATAATAAAAACAAGCTTTGAAAATGTGTATATGAAAACATTGACCTATATGGAGAGAAAAAGCAGCATTTACTTTGTAATGCGATCAGGTGGTAATTCAATTTCCTGTTAAATGAACTTCAAGTATTCTGTTTCAGGTCATAGATTGGTGGTGTTTATCATATATATTGGCCAATAAGCTTTACAAATAATACCTTTAGTGCTTGGATTTGTGGTTGTAGCTTTAGAAAAGAAAATCAATTTAATTCCATGCATTAGTTTTCTTCTTAAAATTCATGCAATTTGAATATGATTGACAGGGCATGGCATCATTATGCAGTCTGTTAGATGGACCGATTATGCTTATGAATACAAGAGTGCAGTGAATGAAAGCAACATGTAATTGATTCTACACTTGGTCTGACTGTTCATTAATAGTTCGAATGCAGCGCAGTTGCTTCTCAAATGGAAAACGATGAGAACAACCTATATATGTGCTCTCTCATTTGTTTTAAAATTCATTGCGCTAATATTTTTTTGCAGAATGTTTTTTTTTTTTTTTTTTTGCTGCATTTGTTTTGCCAAAGATAAGTCTGATTGAATCTTTGTAAATAATGCTAGTGCTTTCAATATTTATTTGGGATTCCAATCACACATTTTTTAATTTACACTTTTGGAAATGAAAGTAGGCTCTTGCCCCCAACTCCTTTAAAGAAAATCTTCTATCCTACCCTCCTTTTCTATATAGTTCAGACTAATTTTCTAGGATTAAATGAGGTGGGGGAATACAATGAGGTAGTTATAGCTTTAAAACAGAAGAGCTGATTTATAGACTGATAGATTTCAGAAATAGATGAGCAAAAACAGGTTCTATTTGTCTTGCCACACTTTAATCTGATAAGCACAGAGGGGCCTGCTGTCTCATTTTCCATACCTCATCAAGGGGTTGTATTTGAAATATTGATTAAAGGTACAAATTTCATTACTGTTTTCTTGGTTTTCCTCACTTGTGTGGGAAAAAGCTTCAAACACATGAAAGCTGCTTTTCCTTTCTTGAATGTGGAGCTGGATTATTTCATAGAAAAAACAATACTTTTATTGCTCATATGGAGATACGATATTGATTCTCCAATAGCCATCCCTGCCTTTTCCTTTGTCCATGAGTTCCTGCCAGATTTTAAGACAGAAGAAGCAACAGTACTGGTGCTGGAACAAACAGTTCTATATAGGAGCTACAATCACACTATGATCTCTAAATTAGATTATATTTACAATTAATAAATGTATTAATCTCATTCTAATCTTAACTCTGATTTTTTTTTTTTATTAAATCAGCAGTTCTCTTATCAAGATAATAGTTCTAAGAACTCAATACTGGTATTAGATTTTTTCTGTATGATGAGAACTTTTAAATTTTACTTTCTTAGCTACTTTTAAATATACAATACTGTATTATTGAATATAGTTACCATGCTATACATTACACCCCCAGGACTTTCTTACTTTACAACTGGAAGTCTGTACCTTCTGATCACTTTCATCTAGTTCTGCCATCTGCTTCTGGCAACAACCAATTTGTTTTCTGTATCTATAAGTTCATTTTTTTGTTTGTTGTTATTTTATTGTTGTTTTAGATTCCGAGTGTAAGTGAAATCATATAGTATTTGTCTTTCTCTGTCTGACTTATTGCACTTAGCATAATACCCTCAAAGTCCATCCCTGTTGTTACAAATGGTAAGATTTTCTTTTTTAATGGCTAAACAATATTTGTGTGTGTGTATGCGTGTGTGTATCACATTTTATCTGTTCATCCATCGATGGCACTTAGGTTATTTCCATGTCTTGACTGGTGTAAATAATACTTCAGTGAACATGGGAGTGCAAATATCTTCAAGTACTTTCAGATGAATACCCAGTAGTGGAGTTGCTGAATCATAAAGTAATTCTATTTTTAATTTTTTGAAGAACCTCCATACAGTTTTCTATAGTGGCTGCATGACAGTAGATTTAATCATATCAGCTTTTCTATGGTTTCTTATTTACCTATCACAAGACTTTGTAATTGAAAAATATGCTAAGCAGAACAAAGCCCCAAGCGTCCAGGGAGTCTTGCATTTTAAATATTTTAAAATATGTTCACAAATTCTTTTCTACTCCTCCCATCAAGGGTGGGGTCTTTGTGTTTCCACTTAAAATGAACATGACAGTTGCAAGTAATAGAGGTAGTGGTAAGTGACCCTGTGGGACTCCCAAAACTGGGTCATAAAGGATGACACAGCTCCCACCTCTGGTACACTTGTTCTTGGATTTCTGAGCTGTTGCGTGAGCAGTCTGACTTCTCTGAGGCCCCCATCCTGTGAGAAAACCCAAACTAGCCCACATGGAGAGTCTGTGAGACTACATGAACAGGAAGAAAGTCCTGTCCAGACTTAAGCTGTTATAGCTCGCCACTGTTCCACTGCTGGCCACAGACTAACTGCAACCGTGCGAGAGAACCTATGTCAGACTTCCTAGCTGAGCCCTTTCAGACTTTCTGACCCAGAGAAATCACAAAAGATATAATAAATTTTTTATTATTATGACCATGTTTCGAGTATTATTTTACACAGCAATAGCTAAATAGTATCTGCATGTATACAAAGTACGAGGCTCAAATAATGGAATTCATGATAAACGTGCTGAAATTTATATATACAAATGTGTGTCATTTCTTTCAATAAGTAGTCACCTTGGGAAAAGTTTATTCATACTGTCAATGTGATTTGTGTCTTCCCACATTGATCTGTGACTTTAAGCATATTATTCTGCCTCTCTGCGTCTCTTGAATAAGAAAAAATAGATTAAGTAGTCTATATTGTTTTTTTTTAATTTCTTAAACTTCTTGACTGTTATTCAAAATTCTTTGGTCATTGAGATACCTAAGAAGTATATCCTTGTATTACATTTCCACCATAAGGTATGTAGTACTCAGTTTGCATATTAAAATTATAGTAAAACTTTAAAGATAGGTACTAGCCACATATGAAAACAATGTCCCTTTGTCTATCATTTAAATTCTATTTTTATCTGAAAATAACTTTTATATCGTGAGATAATTGAGAGTAGCAAAATGAAGGAAAGATACACCTAGTGGAGTCATTCTGTAAACTCTTTTGGAATTATATCTCTCTTAAGAGTATTTTTATACTTATTGTGATATAAGATCATTTTTGAAAAGCACATCAATAGTCTTTACCTATCGCAGTAAATGGGATAAGGAAACATGGTTTAATAAGCCATATACTCCTTATTTCAATACTTTATTTAATTTTTGCATAAAAGATGTATTCATATAATTTGAACATCAAAAATATAAGAAGTAAATATTAAAAAGTCTATTTCCCATATTTGCCTCCATCTTTGCAGTTTTCACTACTCCTCTAGTAGGTAACAAGCAATTAGTTAATTGCTTGTTAATCCTTCCAGAGGTGTTTTATGCAGGGATTAGCTAAAACAAACGTGTATTCTTTCCAACACCTATGATATTTTCACACTAATGTAGCATGCTAATATCATACTACTCTGCATCTTTTTCTTTCTTTACTTTACTTTCTTCTTCTTCTTTTTTTTTAATGCCTGCAGCACCTGATATTCCTAGGTGGTCTCCCATCCAAGTACTAACCAGGCTGGACCCTGCTTAGCTTCCGAGATCAGACATTGGGCACGTTCAGGGTGGCATGGCCATAGACTCTCACTTCTTTCTTTCTTCTCTCTCTCTCTCTCTCTCTCTCTCTCCTCATCCTCCTCTTCTTCTTCCTTCTTCATCTTTCCTTCCTTCCTTCCTTCCTTCCTTCCTTCATTCATTCATTCCTTCCTTATTCTTTTGTAATATGTCTATGATATCTTTCCATATCCATACATAAGGCCTTCATTGTCCTTTTCATATAACATATTTCATTGTATAAATACAATTATTTTACTAGTCCCCTACTGATGAACATTTAGTTTCTTCCCAATCTTTGTCTATTATATACAATGTTGCAGTGAATGACTTGTTTAAATGACATTTTGCATATGAGTAAGCATATAATCTATAGGATACATTCTGAGAAATAATACTACTAGATCAAAAGGAGTCTACATTTGTAATTTTGATAGCTATGGTTAAAACATTCTTTCTGGGGGTGGGGCCAATTTGTACTTCATTGTATAAGCATGTTTGAGAAATTTAAACCATGACCGATGCTCATTTATCTGGATAAGAATGAGACTATTTAGAATATATAGATCGATTCTTCACAGGCGTGCAGAGGAGGACTTATATTTAAAAGCAGCAAGGAATCTTAGAGGCCATCTAATTCTACTCCTTCTTTTGCTTTGAATATGGAAGCACAAAGAGGAGGATGACTTGCAAAGGTCACACAACTGGTTAGTACAGATCTGGGACTTTTGACTTATAATCATATCTTAGATCTAATGGTCTAGTGTTCTTTCCATACCAGAGCAGAGATGATAAAAATATAACAGTAAATGTCGAAGAGCCTCCTTCTGTCATTTCAGTTTATGTGTTCAAGATACCTGGGCTTCTGCTGTTGATGCTGGTGGTAATGATTACCATTTCTTGAGCCTCTGCATGCACCAGGAATCAAATTAAACACTTATGTTTACATCATCTTATATATGCCATGAGATCCACACATTTATGTGAAAAATAAAGCATTGTCCATATATATGTCACATATATATAACCCCTGTGAAGGTGCTATTGTGTTTAATGAAATATAAATTAATACAAAGCATCATTAAAGATGTAATGGCTGTTTGTCCCTAATTTATTCTCAATCAATGAATTCTGAAGTTATTATTGTAAAAGAGAGGTCTATAATGTTATTCACATTAAAAATGGATACTTAGACTCACAAGGCTCGAGAGCCACTTAAGCACGTTTGAGGTTTCCTTTAACGTTACAGGCATCATTCTGTACTCCATCCGTCTCCATTAGAAGGTTAAATATTAGTAATGCCACACAGCACAGAAGAGACCACAGAGATAATCAAGGTAGCTGATTTGCGTTGCAGATAGGAAACCAAGGCAGGGACCAATAAAATAATGGCTTCATCTGGGATACTCAGTGAGTAAGGCCTGGAGATGGAATTAGAAGGCAGGATTCCTGATTGAATTTTATAATAACAGAAAAAGAGAAACTCCTTGGTGTAGAAGAGTTACTCACATGGACTATGAACAATTAAAATAACAAAGAGAATTTATTTTCGAGCATCACATTGACTCACCTTCAGCTTTGTAGATCTGAGAGGTCATTGTGTTGGTTGGTAATAACACTTGATCTTGGACATTCAAATGTAGTATAGAGCATAAAATACAGAGATTAATATTTTGGTGTTTGAGACTTTTGTTTATTGATTATTAGACTTTTAACTTAAATGGAGAACTGAAGAAATGCAAAGAATAATTTTTCATAAATTTTATTTAATTTATGTGGACATTGATGGTTAAGAGAAAAAAAAAACAAGAAAAAAGTTTATTATGTCACTATTTCCTGATCTCATGGGTTCCTTTCTCTCTCTTTTCTCCCCATTCATGCCCCTAAGCCTTGTTTTTACTTGGCTCAAGTAGACACAACTTTATGGCCCCAGGTAACAGGCATTTATTCTTGAGCTTCTTCATCCATAAAATAAGAAAACCAAGTTCACAGCCCTTTGTTCCTTTCGGTGTTAAGTGTCTGACGTACAGAGGCAATGGGGAAGGAGGGGAAAAAACAAAAACGAAAACATGGACTTCACCTTCAGCAATGCAAAGAGGATGTCAAATTTTCCTGGAACATTTCCCAAAGATTAATTTGCAGAAACTTTGTCCCATGAAGTGCTCTGCAAAACACAGGTTTCAGTAGTCAAACATATTTAAGAAACAGAGCATTCTGTTATCCCCATGATGGAGACTCAAAATGTACCCTTAGACACTAAATGTCCAGAGAGATCCTGCATGAAAGTAACTGGTTTGACTTAGTTTCACCCAGTGATTTCCAAATTTAATTGACCATTAAACCATTATCTTACTAAACTCACTTTGGGAAATGTTGCCCTGTCAAATTATCATACCTGGGCACAAACAACAAGTAGCCACAAAGGGGAACATAAATCTAACTACAATCTTCTTCATGTAAAACAGAAACTACTGTAAAATATATAAAACTTTACTACATAGGATACAGTACTTGTATTGTTTCAATATATGCAACTCTTACTCGTTACTTTTATTTTAAAAAAATCGTGTACTTTTTTTTTGATAAATGCAACTTAATACCCTTTTATCCTTTCATTTTATTATAGCAGTTCTCACTTTTTTAAAATCACGTTTGCCTGTGAAATAATATCTGCATGAGCTCACTGGTGACGTTGCTGCCTATTTTGATCACAAGATATCATCTTTAATGTTATCCGATAATGATTTGATACTGCCTTACAGTAAAAGTTGAAATTGCTATTTGGGGGATTTTCTCAAACATCAATCAAGTAATATCTTGACATTTAGCAAGCAATCTACAAAGTTTTTTTTTTTCTTAGTGACTTATTTTCTGCTGTTTAAATTTCATATGCAATTTAAAACTATAACACAGTCAAATTTTCGTAATTTGTTTTTATTCCCTCATCATTGTTTTTTTAAATTAAGTGGTACTGATTAGCCAACATGAATAATTTCATTTCATTATAATGTTCTAACAATATGAAAGCGAATTATCAAAGTTGATTATTAGTTGTTGTTACTTACATCAGTGAAATGGGCTAATCATCCAGATTAACAGATAAGACTGGAAAGCAGGAGTTTTAAGGCATTTTAAACTAATTTGATTAAAATTCACTTTTTTAATACTCTTTATTGACTTTAAAGTTAAGACAGTTCTTTTTCATTATGATTCAAAATTTAAAAGTTTGTGTATGTGTAGATATTAAAAAGATATCATGATGGCTAGTTTTATATGCCAAAAGAAAAATCAGGTTTATGTTTTAAACATAAATAGAGGTAGAAAAGTATAGATTGCTTTTTGAAAGTTTCGCTAGAGTAAAAAATAGAAATTAGGTAGTTATCTGGGACTATTATCCCTAGCACTCCTCATGTATGTAAGAATCGGTAGGTCATACTTTAAAATTGGTAAGAATGTTTTAAAATTATTTCTTTCAAGGTTATTGCTGATTATTATAAATTCTCTTGGCATATTTTCAGAAATTGCCCTTGTTTATTGTGTACAATGCCTGAAACTATGGTCTTATTTACAAGTAAAGTGATGTATAGCATCTTCGTTTATTTCCCAAGAAAGTTTTGTCTTTTCCCAGGGTGCCAATTATTCACATCTTATATTATAATATGTCTCACTTGGATCTGGACAATTATGAAGGAATAATTTATTGATAGAGGATTCCTTTTCACAATTATCACCTTCCTTGAAAATTGCCTACTTTAGGAGGCTGTACTATGTAAAGTCTTTTACCAGAGAAGTATTCGCATCATCAGTATTTCTTAGCTTGTTTGTCTCCAGGCTCCAACACAAACACCTAACATAAATAAAGCACCAATTATGTGAAAAGTGAAAAATATCTCGCTTATCCTATTTTTCCTTCCTTTTGCATTTATAGATGTCATCCATACTGTAGGGCCAATAGCAAGAGGCCATATTAATGGTTCCCACAAGGAAGACCTTGCAAATTGCTATAAATCATCTCTGAAGCTGGTAAAAGAAAATAACATTCGATCAGTTGTAAGTATTTATGTTCCTTATTTCTTATTCTTTTTCAGCATTTATATTTTAGAAATCGATCTTGTCCAACCGTTTCCAAAATTCTGAAAACTAAGTTTAAGGATCTTTAGTAAATGATGTAGTTTATTGGTTATCATGACTCCACTCTTTCATATGCCCTAAATATTTGCTAAATTGTTCATGATGTTTTGGAATTTAAAACATCATGAACAATTTAGAATCCCCAAACCGGAACCATCTCATCTACTTTCTTCTCT
>NW_011888788.1:11067590-11086160 GCF_000151845.1 Pteropus vampyrus
GTAAGAATCGGTAGGTCATACTTTAAAATTGGTAAGAATGTTTTAAAATTATTTCTTTCAAGGTTATTGCTGATTATTATAAATTCTCTTGGCATATTTTCAGAAATTGCCCTTGTTTATTGTGTACAATGCCTGAAACTATGGTCTTATTTACAAGTAAAGTGATGTATAGCATTGGTTCTACCTCCCCATGTCAATTCAGAACGTTTATTTTTCAGGCAATTATTTCTTCGTTTATTTCCCAATAAAGTTTTGTCTTTTCCCAGGGTGCCAATTATTCACATCTTATATTATAATATGTCTCACTTGGATCTGGACAATTACGAAGGAATAATTTATTGATAGAGGATTCCTTTTCACAATTATCACCTTCCTTGAAAATTGCCTACTTTAGGAGGCTGTACTATGTAAAGTCTTTTACCAGAGAAGTATTCGCATCATCAGTATTTCTTAGCTTGTTTGTCTCCAGGCTCCAACACAAACACCTAACATAAATAAAGCACCAATTATGTGAAAAGTGAAAAATATCTCGCTTATCCTATTTTTCCTTCCTTTTGCATTTATAGATGTCATCCATACTGTAGGGCCAATAGCAAGAGGCCATATTAATGGTTCCCACAAGGAAGACCTTGCAAATTGCTATAAATCATCTCTGAAGCTGGTAAAAGAAAATAACATTCGATCAGTTGTAAGTATTTATGTTCCTTATTTCTTATTCTTTTTCAGCATTTATATTTTAGAAATCGATCTTGTCCAACCGTTTCCAAAATTCTGAAAACTAAGTTTAAGGATCTTTAGTAAATGATGTAGTTTATTGGTTATCATGACTCCACTCTTTCATATGCCCTAAATATTTGCTAAATTGTTCATGATGTTTTGGAATTTAAAACATCATGAACAATTTAGAATCCCCAAACCGGAACCATCTCATCTACTTTCTTCTCTCGTTTTGCCATTATCTTTTGAAGAAACTGTGTGTGTTTTTACTTGACAGTTGTTATTCTTTTAGATTTATTTTCCTCTTCCTAAACTAGTATTCTGTAGTTGGGTATGCCACATTCCTTCTAAGCTTTATCAATTTAGACAGAGAGTTTAGAAAATGTGGACTTAATCTATTTTTTTTTTACCAGTAGGCTGAGATGAAAGGGAGTCTTCTCTAGTTGGATTTAGAGGTATTTATTCACCTGCTTTTCTTTTACAACATGTATTATGTTTATTACATCTCAATTACACAAGGAAAATAAAACTATGAGAAAAATGAGAGCGTTATTAATGGGTGCTATTTTTACACTATTAACCCAAGAGTGAGTTAATTTGGGGAGAATTCCTTGGGTCTTTTTTCATATGGAGTATAAACTTGCTGAAATTGTGGAGCAAGAAGATAGTTAGTTAAACACTTAACTTCTTAGAAGGATGAATGAATCAGCGTTGCTTGGGAGTTCACAAAAGGAGTGGTTTTATTATTTTCATAAAGGAGCATTGAGAGTCAGACACATTGAGATAAGCTTGACTGTTGCTGTAATTTTCATACATAATTATAGTTATGAAGTGACTTTTTCCATGTACGTCGGTGAGTTTGCTTAAAATAAGAAAACTTTTTGCAAGCCAGTTATACAGACTTTAAAATTTTTGCATGATTATTAACAGAGGTAGATATTTTATTTCACTCTGATTTTTAAAAATGTTTCTCTTTGAAAATTAATCAGTGAGTAAGACTATTCTGTCTGAGAGGAGAAAGCTCAAGTTCAAAGAGAATGGAGCAAAGAAAACTACTAAACCAGTTGACTAATTTTGTTCTCTACAGGAAAATAAGGAAAATCAAAACAGGTGTGCACATGGAGAGAATAATTAGAATTTTGTCAATACGGCTTATTGATTTAAAAAGGCATGGGGCTGAAATGCTTGGAAAACTAGTGATGTAAAGAAGTTTTCCACTTGGGAAATATGGACCTTGAGACCTGAAGATAATTTGCTAATGAATTCACTAACATCTTTCATGATTTTTTTAAAGCAAATAAATAAGAAGAGGCTAGCTCATTAGAAACATTGTAAAAATAGCACCCATTAATAACATCTCATTTGTATTAATTAATGGTATTATTGTTAATATTACCAACTAATGTCTGTGTTGACAGCACATAGCATACCACACACTTTTATTGTTCAGTAGATACATTGAATTGAATTAAATTTAATTATAATCTTGTCACCACATGTAACTATCTTAAATTTGTGATCTAATTTTTAACTTTTCAAAAATACTCTCCTATTGTTAGGGTTTCTTCAATTATGTTTTGTTTTATAGCAAAGTTACAACAATGAATAAGAAGTAACCAGTTAAGATGGAGTAGCAGATATGTAACAAAGTAGCTATAAGCCAATATGGTAAATGCCATAATGGGAATATACTGGTCTGGATCAGAGCACAGTTAAGCTGTGCTGCAACTACAAATAACCTCAAAATCTCAGTGACCTACATTCAGAGGCTCTGGCTGTTGGACATGACATCATCTCATAACTGTTCTATCTGGAACTGACAACCTCCTCAGCCATAGAACAGAGACTTTGCAAGTTCATGCCTGAACTTTTTTACCTTCTCAGCTTAGAAGCGATACACATCATTTCTGCTTCCATTTCATTTGGTCAGAAGTATTCATATACCCCTGCTTACCTTCAAGGGGGCCAGGGAAATGTCCACAAGTGAAATATTTGATGAGCACCACTTTTCTGCCAAAGTTAAATCGAAGGCTGCACGATCACAGCAGAAGGGGTTGGAGATAACTACCTTACTCTAATTCTCCAAAAAAATATATTCTTTGATTTTTTTTTTACTGTAGATAAAACAAATAGTATGATTTTATTTATTTAATAAATATAGATATAGATATCTGTGTATCAAAATGTTTTTAAGTATCTTCTAAGACCCAGAGAATATAATGATTGTCTTCAAATGTATATTTGCTTCTATCTCCTGACCATCCAGACAAGTAAATAGACAATATCATCTTTTCCATTGTTTGACTTAATAGTGTAATTGCTAGTTCTCTCATCACTTTTAAATATCTTCCTACAGATGCCTGAAATTCTATAATTAATACATAATTTATGATGGTCAGGAATTGTTCTTTCTCTGCAATTTTCCTTTAAAATGCAAATACTCATGAGAACACCAGATAATTAATTTTCTAATACCTTAATATGAAGGAATTTATCAAATTACTTTTCACTTTGGCAGGATAAATTAGAGGATGATAAAAGTACTAAGCACTTCAGCCTAAGGGAGAAGGAGAATTGAAGGGGAGACTGACATGAGATTGAGAGAAATAAAACAAAGTGGGATACAGATAAATTTCATTTATCTGCCATTTTTGCTAAAAGGAGACACTTTTTAAATAAGGGAGAGGGAAAAGTGATAATCACACATAACTATCTATAAATAAGGTAGTTATTTGGTTGTTGGATGTGGTATTTGTGGATAAAATTTTTCTTATGAAAAGATAATATTCATTTTATTAATTTAGGATTAAAATTGCCTTATATATTTTTCTCTATCCACTCATTTTGGTGGCTTTTTTTTTTTCTGTGAATATTCACATGTTTGCTTTAGGTTGTAAAATAATAAAAATAAATTAATTGATACATCTAATGGTTGATTTTACAGTAGCACCTCTCTTGACTCTTCTATGAATTAGGGTAGCTTTATTAATACCACAAATGTTTAAATTTAGAATTTTAATCATGATTCTTGCTCTAATCTTACCATAGTTTCAGATAAAAAAATATCTGAGAATATATCAAGCTTCCTAGAACTAGTTTGTGCAAGTACCTTATTGCTTCCAACTTACTTCCAATATAATTCAGATATTTTTTTCCAAACATGAGTTCCCCTTAGGCAAAATTCAAATATATGTAAATTTACTTTTATATACATTCTTGACAACCTTGAGAATGTTAATTCCAGTATAGAAAAAAATGTAAGGCACCATGCAAGGGATAATTAGAAATAGAATGTACTGGAAATGGGAATAGGAAAAAAAAAATGAAAGAAAAGTCAAGGAGAGTGCAGATTTTTTTTTTTTCCAGAAAACCTTAGGGAAGATAAAGGTAGATGTCAAAAAACAAAAAAACAAAAAAAAACAAAAAAACAAGCCCAGGTCTTAGAACCACTGTATTCTAATGCATGTGACTTGAGAAATGAATAATCAGGCTGATAGAATAAGCAACTGAATTATTTTGATTTCTGGGACACTGCTAAGTCCTGAGAAAATGGAAAGGGTGTCATGAAATTGAAGGGAGACAACACATATACAGAATATCCTCTTGCATGTGTATTACCTAATATACATAAATGGAAATATGGAAATTGTTCTTACTGTTGAAAATTTGATGAAACCTCAAGGGTGAGTGTAGGGTTGAAGGATGGGAGAGAAAATTCCTATTGAGCAAGGGCTGGTAAATGGAAATATAATACTGTATCCATTATCACTAGGTGCTGATGTAGAGGATGGCTTAGATATTATCTTATATATCTTATTGCCTACATTCTTTTTGTATGTGAGCATAGAAATATTTTGGAATTGTTTTTATGTTATTATTGACCTCTGTTTCTCTCTTTTACAATATGATCATACATTCTTCAATGGCAAATTTTTCTACCACCAGGTTCAATTTTAGGAACCTAATCCATACCATTCTAAAAGGATCCCAGTTATTTCTTTTCAGCATCAATTAAAAGGCATAGATTCACATTGGTCAGTGTTATTAGGTATTCAAGAAAGCTCCTTTTAACTGAGAAAATATAGTGAATTCAGCCTGACATTCTTTAAGTGAGAACATGTAATAATAAAATACATGTTTTTATTAAAGTTATCATAAGCTGAATATGAACTAGATGTTACTTATGTGAAAAATTATTTCTCATGAAAAGTATAACTAATAATTAATATATTAATTTGGTAGTTTTATGTGGTTATATACAGACTAAAAGTTGGGCATTTGTTTAAATGGTATGCACCAATGTGATTATCATATGAGCATCATGCTAGATGATTTATTGAATGGAAAAAAAAGTTGTAAATCTTCACTGGTAAGAAACACCCAATGCTAAAAGAGACCCCTCAAAGCTAGATGATGTTCCCTCTATGAGTCATAGATTTTGAGAAGTAATAGCTTCCAATGGAAGAGATGATAGACCAACAAATTCAGCACTACCTCTAGGCATTTCAGCAATAAACAGTTTTGGAATTCTGCATGTAATTGTTTCACTGTGGTGTAGGTTTTCATTTTAAGGCTTAGTCAAGTGAATCTTATTTTCTTATACAAGTTCCCTTCTGAGAGGGTTGCCATGGCAATGAGTTCTCAGTCTGAAATTCTTAAATGCTGGTTTTATTTCATTATCTAAGTTTCCATTACAGGCCATATCAATCAATGCAGTCCTTTCTTCAAGAAGACTTCTGCAGCCTTACAAAAAAATGACCTTTTAATTTGTTGCCTCCACTCCTCTGCCTAACTTGATATCACCATTTCCCAGCCAGCTCTTCATCTCAAAGTATCCTTTTCTGTGGAGCCGTCAGTTTGATCTTTTCCCATTTCGTTTTAGGCAGCATCTAGTCTCTGTTCTCAGCTACCTCATTTATAAAGGATGATGCTAAGTCTCTGTCTTTTCTAGCTGGAGTTCTAACAGCTGTGTGACTAATGATACTATTAATAAATAACAAGAACAATAGCACTTTTACATTGTGCTTTACAGTTTACAATAGTGAATTCTTATATATCATCTCATTTGGTATTCAAATTCTCTAGCTAGTTGCCTTTGTTTGATTTAGCTGAAGAGGGGGCAGGGAAAGGCTATATCCAAACTTCCTCTTTCTTCCCTACACACGCCTTTTATAAG
Organism: Pteropus vampyrus; assembly: GCF_000151845.1. Taxonomy (NCBI): domain Eukaryota; kingdom Metazoa; phylum Chordata; class Mammalia; order Chiroptera; family Pteropodidae; genus Pteropus; species Pteropus vampyrus. The sequence continues at coordinate 11,073,484 of NW_011888788.1, forward strand.
GTCTCCTAATTGGGAATAGGGGTACAAAATCTGTAGGAATACATCATAAGATTATTATTACTGGAAATGACAACTGACTAAAGATGGACAGCGGAGAAAAGGAAGAGGGAAAGCATGGGTTGATAGTAAATTCAAAGATCGTGCCTGGGAAACAGAATTTACACCTAAACCCATATTTTTACATACTGCACAACTTGTGTCTTCTGGTGGCCATGTCAGAGAGATTATTTGAGTTAGAGAGATTATTTAGCCATGAAATATAGTAATAAGAATAGCTAATATTTTTTTAACCCTCAGTTTGTGCTAGACACGATAATTTACTCATTTAATCGTGAAACAATTCTGAGTTAGAGAATGTGATTTCTTCCAGTTTACAGATTAGGAATATGAGCCAGAATGATGATAGATCAATTACGTGAGGTCTTACTTCTAACAAAAAGTGAAGATGGAATTTAAACTGAGGAAGGCGAAAACCAGGGACTTTAGCCACATTGCTGTTCCCTTTTCCTTGCCTTTGCTGTGCCACTAGCATTTTGTGGCCTGGGCCAGGAATGTTGCACCATGTAGGCTGACCAGGTGTATGTTGAGAAACTGTCTATTATCTCACAAAAGGTTTTAATGTTTTTTTTTTGAGGGGGGGTGGCGGGTAGTCCTATAAGTATAAACTTATTTATAAACAGCAGGGTACATAAAAAGTCATTTTGCTCTCCATATATTACTGAACTATTATGAAAATTAAGGAAAGGTTGTGCTTCATTGGCTCACAATTTTACCAGGTGTGCCTGATAAAATCATGCCCCTGATGGCTGTGCCACTTATGGTAGTTAGCAATACATCACACCTGTTTTAGTCTGCATTTGCAGATGTTCTCTTCATGGTGATTCCACGTAGGGAAACGACTATCTCACTACTTTGTTATGTGCTGCCTAATTCATTATGGGTTGCGTTAGGCAGCATGTAGTCATGCCTGAGTCTTTACATATTGAAACAGAATTTTACTATGTCACTTTCTTTTTATCTCTCTTTTATATTACACTTATGGCATTATATTGATTTTTTAAAATTGATGTTTTGATTTGGATTCCCCTGGAAGCAGAATATGAGACAAGGTTTTGTGTACAAGTGCTTTATTTAGGAGGCTGACAGGAAGCACTGGCAGAGGAGTGGGGAAGTGAGAAAGGGAAGGGAAAGCAGTATCAAGCAGATTACTACTGTGGACAAGCTGAGACCTAGTCTTGCTCGGGAGTTCTGGGAAACCACATAGAACATGCCTAGAGGTTGTCCCATTTGAGGGGTGAGGAGAGCTGAGCTCTTTATATTAAACTTTCACCTGTACTTGGCTGAGGATTGCTCCTGGGGCATTAACTCCCCAGCATTTCTTGTCTGCTTTTTGTCCAGGCTGAGAGAAAGCGTTCAGGCAGAGTCACATCAGGGTGTTTGCTGGAGGATGCTATGGGGGCAGCTACTGGAATGATGAGTTCTAGGAAGATATGGGTGGGGCACTGCTTCATGTATGTGGGTGAGTTGTGCTATTTATAGATGTCATTTCAGTATAGTCAAGAAGGCTTTACAAAGTATTTATTATTAAAAGGGAATGTTGGGTATGATTGAATTGAGAACCATTTGTTTAAGTTAAACTGAGTTTCTGATAGGGCAATATACTAAACACGGGTTGTCCAAAGATTTTTATTCTCAAAGTCAGGCATCCAAGTTGCTCACTTCTTTAAGTATAGTATGATATAGATGTCATAAAGATGGTAATTAATGTGACTGGTTTTGTATCCTATGGAATGCATAGAGTTATAAAAGTGAATCTAATGCCTAAGTTGTGGAGAAATAGTATCACAATATTGTGTCGCCTTGGTTGAATTTTTTCTCAACAATTCATAGTGCTAAACTTTGATTCATTATGCAAACTGTGGAAGAGTTCGCCATCCAAGGTTGGATATATGTAAACTCATTCATCAATTAGAAGAAACATATTGAGGGTGAACAATTTGATTAGGTTACATTTGATTGTATTCTAATACATGTTCTTTTAACATTTTAGAAACTACATTATATTTTCTTCAAAAATCTTATAATATGACTTCGATCAATCCTTTCTATAAGAGTGTGTGAAACCTTTTGCTTCATCTCATCTATAGTTTGAAAGAATTATTTTTAGTCACTTGTATATTCTGCATAAATAAATTTACTTACAAAGACCACGGAAAGTATACTTAAAATGAAAGTATAAAACATCACAATTTAGCCAGATTTTTCAACTTAATTATTTTCAGTTCTTTTATTAGGCTAGGAAACATGCCTAAGAAAATCGTTATTGGTTCCTGAAACAGTGCCTTTAGGAGGAAATACTGGCCCTGCACACTGTCAAAGAAAGTATATTACAGTGGAATTTGTATAGAAAGTAAATACATTTGTAATGCAAGCTTTCATCTTGAGTGTTTTATTCTTCCTTAACCTGAGCAGCAGTTATTAGATCACTGTATCATGAGGAAATAGTCAATTCAAAACACAGACCACAGAGTCCTGAGCCTGCCAATAGATGTGAACAACAGGACAATTTTGGCATATATCTGGAGGGTTAATATTCTAGTGCAAAAGCGATGGCTTTAAAAGGTGCATTTTTTCTTGAAAATGTTCAGATTATGTTTTTACAATGTACAAAGCAATTTCAGTGTATAGAATCTAGGCTATTCTTAAGTTGTTGAAGTGAGAGACTAAAAGAGCAAAGCAAATAAGACCAATAAAATTTTTAACATAAAAATAAATCTGCCAGGACCAAGAAAGCTTTCTAGGCTTGTGTATGTACGATTCAATAGGGTTGCAAAGAAGGTTGCTTTTTTTAAAATTGAAAACTTATTATAGATTGGGTCCAAGCCACACCCTATCTTCATTTGTTTTGAATACACGCACACACTTCTAAAGTGTGTAAAAGGTAAAATAGTTGCTTGGCAAGTGTCTCATGACAATGGCCTAGCATTGTTGTTATAATTATGGCTTAAGTACAGCAATATAATAACCACTAGATTTTAGTCCCTATAAGCTGGGTAACTTTAGTTCAGTCTCTCCATCTCTTCTGAGCCCTTTGTTTGGGAAATTTCCTTGCTACAAGTACACTAGCAAACCATCCCAAAGGACACACGACAGCAAAGCTTACAGACCAAATTAAGCCATGACCTACATATTTTATTAAATCAAGGAGAAAGAAACCGGGGTCAAAAAGGGATAGGTTAAAACATTGGGCTGGGTTACAAAGAGTGGAAGGACTGACTGCCTACATGACTCCTGGTTGGTTACACAATGTTCCCGTTTCTCTCTCAATCTCTCTCTCTCTCTCTCTCTCTCTCTCTCTCCTATCTCAGCCTTCTTGTGGATAATGTGGATATGAGGATCAGAGTTAAAGTTTGAGCAAGGCAAAATGGTAGATGGCAAGTACCTGGGGCCAATGACACATACTTGCCCTATCAGGAAGACACAGGGGCAAGAGTGCCTGGCTGGTAGCTCATCAATTAGGTGGTGAACAGCAATGGGTTTTATTTGTATTTCTAAGTCAGAGCAGATGTACGGCCAAATGAGACATTGATGGGTATCGCCAATAGGAGGTTACTTTAGGGGATGACATTGCTGTCACCCTAGTGGTGGCATGATTAATGCTCATGACTTGGTCTTGCCATGTCTTCCTATTTAGAGATAATATTTTTATTTGTTTCATCCCTTTTATCTTGTATTATATCTTAGAGGTTATTAACTTAGTTCTATATTTAACACATCCTATGAGTCCTATCTATACCTCAAAACCTACTTTCTTAGTTATTATCATCACTTAAAACATGAGTTTTATACACAAAAATTTTTTGTAGAGGAATATTCTCTAATAGTACAATAAATACATTACACTTTTGGATAAAAAGGGATGACATATATCAGTAAATGATTATTGTAACTAGGGATGGATAGGTATGTAGGTATGTATTTGAAATTTTCCATAACAAAACAAACATAAATGTTTAAAATATAAAAGATAATATAAAATATAAATGATAAATGCTAATATATGTACATCCTAGAATTTTCATGAAGCTAAAATAGAGCAATATTTATAAAGTGCTTAGAAGACTGTATAGTAAGGTTCATTAATGGTAATTTGTCCAATAAATATGTATGTTCCAGTCACTGTTCCAAGAACCTGGAATTTATTTGTCCCTGTAGAGCTTACATTCTATTCATAGTAATTTTCATTATTATTATTAGATGATTTTACAACACTTCTAGATGCTATGACTTACTATTATCACATTCTTGGGAAATTATCTCATCATTATCGTATTTTTAACTTATCTATGTGATTACTAAATCTTTGAAAAAATAAGAAGGTAATACAGCTTAGTAAAGAACCAGCAAATGCCAGTTCTCTGAAAAGGTAGCAACATAACTAACTCTCAGTCAACATACATCCATAAAGATAGATGATTATGTGATTAGTCCTGTAAAGAAAGCATAGCTGCTATTTCTGAAGATTGGGTTTTACTGGGCAGTCCAATGAATTGATTGGAAAGTTGTCTGGAGAAACAAGTGAAGCAAACCACTATATAAAGTCGTCAAAACAATGAAAATCCAGAAACAACTTTTCAAGAATTTGATGTTTTTAATGTAAAAATTAGAATTAAGGTATCTCTCTAGTAAAAAGAAAGAGCTAGAACCCATGCTAAATGCTTTAAATTTCTTGGGATGTGCAGTTACCATGGGAGACAAGGTCTCATATGAGAATATGGTCAACAGTATGAATAAAGAATAAGTGATACGTTCTACTGCTTAAAAGAGAACCATTTCTCCATCAGGTCCATGTTTCATGCAAGAAGCTAAGCTATATATTTTTTTTCCATCAACAAAACCATAATTAGAACCTCAAGACATGTATTAAATATTAAGGAAATATATTAATTTTATAGTGGAGAAATCAAGCAGGTACCACCTTAAACAATTTCAAGATTAACATCATGAGTAATAAGACATATCAAAATCATGGACCTCTTGATATGATAGACTAAAAAGGGCACTCTATCACTGCTGTGATATTTTTGCCAAAAATACCAATCATTAGAAGCCATCGGGTAAAAACATTCAGAAAAATAATCGTTACTCTTCAAAATTATCAAGGTCAAGAAAGAGAGTTTGTTTTCTTTTTATTTGATATGGTATATTATATTAGTTGTTTTTTGGATGTTAAATCAGCTTTGTATTCCTCAGATAAATCCCATTTAGTCTTGGTGTGTACTTATTTTATATGTTGTTGGATTCATTTTCCTAATAATTTTTGAAGATTTTTGCATCTATATGCATAAAAGATATCAGTCCAGAGTTTTCCTTTATTGTGATGTCTTTGTCTGGTTTTGGTATCGTAGAATGAGTTGAGAAGTGTTACCTCCTCTTAGTTAATACTTGTGGTCTCTAAGAAATGACCAAGAAACAATAAATAATTTATATTATTAAAAATTAAAAAAATAAGAAACCAATACATGTTTTATTATTCCTCAGTTGTATCATCAATTGATTGTTGCAGGTTGTGTTCCTCTGGGATGGAATCTAGCATGCAGGAGGATAATAAGGGAGTGCTTTCATGATAGACATCCCCAGAAGGGAAGAGGAGTTAGAATAGAGCAGAGGGAGAAGTCAGATGGCTATGCAGTCTCATTGGAGCCTCTGATGTTTCTATGTGGAGTTCTGAAAGCTGGATCAGGCCCTTCAAAAGTATCCCAAGTTGATTTGAGGAGTCTAGACCTTTACACTCCCATGCTAACTATTCATTGCTTGCAGGCTGCATCCAGGAAGGGCATGATCTTGGAGTAAGTAGCTCTCCTCAATCAAGGGCAATTTCTGGAGAGGACTATCAGCTAGGAACAGCCGGGGAATATGACCTTCTGCCCTGGATGGTACTTCACAGTGTCCATCACATCAGACACCAACATGAATTTAGACTCTTAAATAGAACTTTTTCCTGTTCCACAACCCAATTTAATCAATGATTATTTATTATTTCTTGGACGAGATTTTTTAATCTAATGGCTCTAAGAAAATAAGAATTGAGGCAAAATATAGTAAGTCCTCACTTCATGTCATTGTAGGTTCTGTGACTTTAAGTAAAACAATGTATAACGAAAGCAATTTTACCATAGGCTAATCTATATAAAAATATTTAAATACCTCTGGCATCTCATCAGTGTTATAACTAAACAACATTATTTGAGCACCTGTTGTACTTTGCTTCTTTTAGGAAAGTGGATGAGAAGGATAGTAGGCTGAAGATTATGTATTTACTGGTCAGTTGCAGAACCATTTTTGAACCATGTATAGATAATATAACTGCAGGAAAGAGTCTTTATTCGTTCACAGAACCGACGTAGTCCTTTTCTAGTAGATGCACTTACATTTCTTTAGATTCCGTATTTTCGTTTGCTGTTTTGCTCATTTGCAGGAATAAAGCAGATATACATATTCCTACACACATTGGTCAATATATGCATATCTTAAATTTTACATATAAGCAGTAGGGCCAGCTTATACTGGCTTGTAAGAACTGATTGTTGCAATTTAATGAATTTTGTGAGCCAATTATTAAAACATAGCCTTTATTAAAAATTAATTTATTTAAAATTATAATTTAAAAAATTACATTAAGCGCAAAGATAATATGCTCAACACTCATTACTAACTAATCATTTTATTGCATTTATTATCTATGACTTTAGGTTTATTTTGTCTATTGTGACTGTATGGTGGAAATACTATATAGTGACGGGCTACTGTGCATCTCTTCCCAATTCTATGTTCAGTGACATCACATAGGTAGCTCTTAATTAGCCATAATGATTTTAAATATTAAATATTTGCACAAAATGAACAAATGCTGTGAATAAAGGCTCAGTTTATTATTTTGTTGATTGTCTTAAGAAAGTAATGAAAAATGTTAATAAACCAGATTAAACTTAAAAATGTCTTGGTTCCATAGCTGTTACATTGTGAATACCACAAGAAATTGCAGAAATATTCCTCCAGGATTTGAAAACTATTATTTTATTCAGCAAAGAATCTGCTCACTTATTGGCAAATGAGTGAAATTCTAATACATGTCTTTATTATTTTCTTTTGTCTTATTTATTTATATAAATGAAAATGTCAAACAACATTGATGTTGGAACTACACTCATTTGTCAATCACTACAATAGTATGGTTATAGATATTAATATGTATATAAAGGAATCATAGATGCAATCCCTAAAATTATTTTAAATTGTTTGAGTGCTTTCAATTTTAGATACAAAGTGTCATAGAGCCTTTAGAAGTTCTAAACATAGTTAATGTAATTCAAAATAAAAATTCTGAACAGTGAAAAAATGCAAGAAAGTCAGTAATACTCTGGTTTTTTCCCAATAATAACTTTTTTTCTTTTAAATTGAAATATCAAAAAGCAAGCTACTTTGCATAGGCACTCTAATAAGCAAATACACAAATTTTGGTGCTTTTGCTTTGCCAGCATGTGCTCTATGCATGCTTCTCCACCTGCTGAGTGATCCTGAACTAATGGTGTGGATAGGGGAAAATATAGAAGAGAGCACTGGACTTCCAGAAGTGGCCTCGCAAGCCTTATAGAAATCACCATAATGGCTTGTCATTTTAAAATGATTTTGAATCTAATACCTCATAGTCTAATGCACAAGAGCTTAGCAGAGTGCTGCAAAATACATGGAAAAGTATGAGTTAAGTTTGAATTTAACTTCCTCTTGCAAAGAGCAAAGAAATGGCTCCGTATGAAGTCTGCATAAACTAAGGTCCTTGGCTATATCTTTCAAAGAAGAGTAATTGCTCTGTCAACTCCTGCTTCCAATTTTATAAAACAAAGTAACGAACAAACAAAAAACTTGCCTATCTGATTAACTACAATTACCACTACTCTATGTATATTCATGAGTTGAGTATTTGTGGGTCAAGGTTGGCGGGGAAAGAAGTCTAGCTCTCCTCCAATGTAACACAGTATTTATTCTTTGGAGCAAGTCTTATCTCTTTTCTTCCCTTTTCTACTAGTTAACATCTCTTGTTTATCTTGTTCATGCTATAAACATTAGAAAAAAGACATATTAGCAATATTAAGGTGGCCTTATTACTGTTCATGTAATGGCAACACAAAAGCAGAATCTGATCATTTTATATGTAAGTGATGGCTTTTGTACCTAGCATGCTGGGATACCAAAGAAGGATTTTCATTGCCTACTTTGGATCATGAGACATGGAAGGCTTTGAGGCATGGAGTACTTGTCGGTTTGATACCTCATTGATCCCTGGTCTTTTATGGCTTAATAGGCAAGCACTTTCTTTCTTATCATTCCATGTGCATCATTCCAAAAGTTAGGGTTTTCGACAAAAAAAAAAAAAAAAAAGCCTAATATCCGTAGAGGAACAATTTTTCTCTGCTAAAAAATAAAAATAAACTCTCTGGGTCTGATTTTACTTTTGGTATTAGGAATCTTAACTAACTCAATGCTAGTATAACATATAACATATTTTTTAAATTGTGGGTAATTAGAAATCTTTCTTTTAAAGAACAGTAAAGCAAACTCTGCAAACATTTTTTTTCTGCATTGTCTAAAATCTAATGTATCTGGCAAAGATAAAAATTTAATACACACTTGTCAATATTTTCAATTAGTCTATTGGTTACCTACAACACATTTGATTATTGGAGCACCATTACTTAGGAGAATTATTTCAAATTAAAGCTCAGCGGATCTCTCCATAATATTATATACCCATGACATTATCATGAAACTGTAATATCATAGACTTGCTGTAAATAATTTAGAGATGGGTTCTAACTATGCACTATATTAGTGTCAATATGAGGTGTGGAGAATAAACATCTAAAATAGATAATTCCATGTTTACTTCATGCTTTCAGTTTTTTTCCTCATTAATAGTTTGACTTAAATAAAGGGAGGGAAACTTTATCAAAATTCAGCCTTAGTTGTCTTGTTGGGGAGTTGATTTTTTCTAGACTAGAAATTTTCATTCGGTATAAGAGTTTTGACATATTGCATCAACACCCTCTATTGCTTTAAACAAAAAAAATATATATTTCGTCCATTGCTATGACAAGTGAGGGGGATGCTGTTTACGACACTGGAAATGTGTTATATTATTTCTATTAGAAAAAAATGTCAGGGACTAATTTGGGGGCCATGCACTTTCAATTTTATTATTCTAGTCTCACAACCTATGTGACAGCATTTCCGAATTTGACATATTTGGCTGAAATAATAATCAAATCAATGCCCAAGCTTTAAATATGTATTTTTCTAAGGACCTATACTGTACAGAAAATTTAAAGATATTATGCTTTGGAATTATTTAAGAAGCAGTTTGAAGAACCGAATACTTCAACGTTAGACAACAGAGTGACTCTAAAATAACCATGATCCGACGGCATTAATAGAGACAGCCAGATCTAGTGAACCACAGGCTGGAATCATAACATGAATCAATCTGAGGAACTAAAAACCAGTATGCTTTTAATGCTAATGGATTATCTTCTCTCAGTGTCAAAGGTATTACTATAAGTTCAACTTCTTTGAAAACTTCTCATTAGTACATTGGTATTTTAAGTGCATTGTTAAGCCAGTAACATGATTAATGGGATGCACATACATGAAGGTGAATGTATTTGTAGTGTGCACATGTGTGTGTTGTAAGCTTACATCACTTCTCTGAGTTATTGCATCTGAGTTTTTTGGATTTTTTTTAGGACATCATTGTATACCTTTATAACACCTTGATGTTTGATATGGTTTCAGAATAACTTTGTGGTATCACAAGAGGAAAACTGACCTAAGAATTTGAAAGCTAATATTTGAGCCCTGGCCTTTCTAATTGATTGTTGTGTAGGCCCATCTTTCTTTACCTGTGAAATGGGGATAATAAAATCTGCCCTGAGTCATATCAATGGAAAAAAATGTTGATGAAGAAATGGAGAAATTGGAACCTTATACATTGCATTGGGAAAGTAAAATGATACATTGGATATGAAGAACAGTTTGGCAGTCCCCGAAAAGTTAAACATAGAGTTACTCAGCCATTCCACTACTAGGTATAGACCCAAGAAAATTAAAAACATATTCACATAAAAAATTGTACACTAATATTTATAGCAGCATTATTTATAATAGCCCCAAGGTATAAACAGATGTCTATCAGTGGATGGATAAACAAAATATAGTCCATCTATACAATGAAATATTATCCAGCAATAAAAAGAATGAAGTACCGATACATGCTACAACATTACCAAAACTGCAAAATGTTATGCTAAGTGAAAGAAGCCAGTCACAAAGTCCACATAATGTGATTCCATTTATATGAAATGTCCAGAATAAGCAAATCTATAGAGACAGAAAGTGAAATTAGTGGTTGCCAGGGGTTTGGGTTAGAAGACGAGGGAGAAATGAGGAATAACAGCTAATGGGTATAGAGTTTCTTTTTGGGATGATGAAAATGTTCTTGTATTAGATAACGGTGATGCTTGTACAACTCTGTGAAAATGCTTTAAAAAAAAAAAGCCACTTAATTGCATGCCTTAAAATGGTGAATTTTATAATATATGAATTATATCTCAATTAAAAAGTAATTTAAAAACTGCTGCCCTGCCTATATCAGGAGATTGTTTTAAGAAAAAAAAAAACTAGAAAGTTCCATAGACTCTAAATTATATTTAGGAATCCATGCCACTGCATGAAAAAGAATGCAGGCCTTAGTGTCTGTAACTGGATAAAGAGGGTTTACATGAAAATTATTTTTATGGCCAGTCATGGGGAAATTAACACAGAAGGCTAATGTCACTCAGGACTGTCACTGTGAAGAGCTTTGTAGAAGAGTTATAAACTACACAAAGCAGAATTTATTTTAAAGAATAAAAGACACAGGAGAGAGATACAGAACTTGAGCTTTCTGTTGGGATCTGCCACTAAATTCTGTACATGTTAATAGGGGTTGTATAATAACTACCCTAATGGACTAAAAAATCCTGAAGGACAGAAGTGTCCTTAGGTTCACCTCCATTTCTTTGCACCCTAGACAGAGTGCCCTGCCTAGAGTGAGTGCTCAACTGATATCAGATGATCTTTGTTGATACTTTTTCTTTAAACCAATATTCTATTTGGAATCCTAACTGAAATATGCAGGCAACTAAATGGACTTCAAGCACCATCCTCTGAAGAACTCACATACTTTCTTTTTCTTGTTTAAATAAAGAAGGATGTAAGCTCACCCCAGGGCTCCAGACAGAGCCAGAATTGAAGTCAGTTCACTCCATGGTGCCTCTAAGCCACCATGGCAGTTTTTCTCCAAACTCTCTTCTCAGGGCTGTTCTCTGCAATTTTACAGGTGTGATTATCATACATCCTCCCTGCCCTCTTTGCCCTTATCTAAATTGAGCTTACTACAGCACTTAACATGAGGACCATTCCTTTAGGACTCTTGCATCTTTCAGTTTTCAGAACAACTCTTTTCTCTCTCTTCTTCTTTCCTACTTGGTCATCCCATCTTAGTAGTCTTTGTGACTACTTCTCTGGCTTGAGCTCTCTTAGCTGTTCATCCTCAACTCTTCTTGTATAGCAGTGTTTTTCTTAGCAGTATCAATCAAACCCTAACATCTTGGTGGCTTCAGTTATTACTTACAAGTCCCTGATTCCAAAATCATAGCTCCAGCTAAGACTTTTCTCTTAATCTCCATAACTAAATATTCAACTACTTGATGGAAAATTCAACTGCATGTTCCACAGTCCCCTCCATTTCAATGTGCCTAGGATAACCTGTTTGAACTCCGATAGCCAAGGCCTTTGTGAATGTCATGAACATGAACCCCGATATGCAGCCAGAAATTCAGACGTTGTTCTAGATTTCTCTGCCTTACTCCTTTCCTTCCAGTGAGTCATCTATTGCAGTCCATTTGACCTCCCTAATATCTTTCATATCTTTCTATCTTGTATTGTGTTCTTTCTAAAGCAGATAAGTGTCTAGGTTCAAGAAATTTATTGGGGAGTTTATTTTTCCCAGGAAGTACCACGACGGGGTAGGGCAATGAGATGGGATGGGAGAAAACCTATTGCTAATGGTAACTGGGACAGCCTCACTGTGGAATCTCTGAGAAACCATGGAAAGCCCACTTCAGAATTCTCTGACCAAGGTAATTATCTACCAACCTCACTCCTCCTGTTTGAGATTGTCCTTGTGGGGAAGAAAAAGTAATTTTCCCTCTACTCTTGAGTTTTTGGCTGAGATATCTATGCTACAAGAGATTAACAAGAGAAAAACAGAAGTTTATTAACATATATACCTCATGTGTACATGGTAAACACCGAGGGAAAATAAGTAACTCAACAGAGTGACTTATTTAGGGGAGAATAAATGAGTTTTAGGGAAGATGTATGAGCCTTAGAAAAAGTAGGAGATGTGATAGTTTGTGACAAAGCTTGTCTGGGTGTAGTGTTCACTTCTTGTCTTTTCTAAGGGTCAGTCCTCCTCCTCAGTTAATGAAACTACCAGGAAAAAGATCTATATGATGGTTGAGTTCCTTTTTTTGGAGGATCTGTCTTTAGACAGATATGGAGATTTCAGAGAAAGATTC
>NW_011888788.1:11087506-11100603 GCF_000151845.1 Pteropus vampyrus
TGAGTTCTTTTTGGAGGATCTGTCTTTAGACAGATATGGAGATTTCAGAGAAAGATTCTCCCTGTATTTGCTGTTTTTAAAGTGCCTATAGCTCAAAATAATATACCAAAAGTAACATATTTTGGCGTGGTATGACCTGAACACCTATATTCTTATTTTGAGGTGGCATATTCTGTTACCCTTCACACCCTGCATCATGAGCACCTTCTGGAGCCAGAGATCACCCTCAGGCAGAGACACAAGGGGCCATCAGTGTGGATGGAAAATGTCTGCAGAGGACCTCTGGGAGGGACAGAGACAGGGAGGCAGCTGAGAGCCTCTGCTATATTGACCCCTCTACTCTATCCCAACTGTCTTTTCCCACCACTTCTCAGATGAACCACTGAGCTGGTCTCCTTGAAGTTTTTAAGGTTTTTGAAACGTTTATTTTATTTTTCACACATCTCATCAGAGTAAGTTTTAGCACGTGTGCGCACATGCACATGCACACACACACACACACACACACACACACACACACACACACACACACGAATACCCGACCATAGCATACCTTTATTCCTTTTAATTAGAGACCGTAGGAGCCCTCCATAATTTTCAGGATGAAGTCCAATTACCTTAGCCTGTGCTTTCCAAACTACATGCAAGTTTGGTGCTCAGTGCACCAAGGACACCATAACAAGCTCACAAGAATGGCACAGGATACTTTAAAATTTTGAAAGAAATGAAGATACTGAACATCTGTTGGATACCGTGTAAACTATTAGTTTTAATATAATGCACAATTTCAAAATTAGATTATACAACATTCCTTTCTATATTGCCATATTACTCTCAAGTTGGCTTTTTGACTTGTTATTGTAATGAAAAGGAAACACCTAGTGAAAACCCATGTGGAACAGGAAGTGTGGATGGTAAAGTCCAATCTGGTTTCAGAGGACCATGCAGTATCAACAGGAGCACCATTCCATTAGTAATAATTATGGTTATTTAAGAGTGAAATCAAACTATTATTTCTGCTTTCAATGTATGTGTATCACTTTTTCAAATGGCTACTGAGTTATGACTACATAGAAACTTAAGTTGTTTGGACCCAACTACTTAAGAAATAAGGGCATTTCTTTCGGCCTAAGAACAGCATGAGGAAATGATTGAGATACTAAGGGTACTGTGAACTGAAAATGCGGGAAGCCCTACACTAGGCCATTCAAACAAGGCTCTTGCTAACTCATCTGCTCCCATTCTCATACACAAATTTTTCTCCATGGAAGAGCAAGGAAGGTCATCAGGTCTTAATGCCCTCATATGAACTCTTCCCTTTGCTAAGATTAACTTTCTCAGTCCCTTCCCCCTTCAATGAGCCCTCCACGACTCAACTAAAGGAACATTACTTCTAGGACAAGAGTCCTTTGACTTGTGAGTTTTCCCCCAGTATGATTTTGATTCCCTGTATCCCCACGGCATCCTATACACAGCTTATATGTGGCACTCTTTGTGCTGTAACCCCACCGGCTATTTACTTGTCTGCCACGCTAGTTCGTGATTTCCATGGGCATCAAAATTTTGTTTACTTTGACCTTGCTGGCATTTTTATTGGGATCATGTTAATGTAATATATGACTAATTAGTATGAGTGCCTAACATGTTTTTATGATTTTCCCCTAAACAGCGAGTGAATGAATCAAAGGATGAACATGAATATAAGAATGAATGTAAGAATGTAAGAATGAACTTTTACCCTTTTTCTTCTTGTTTATATTTAAACATTTAATGTCATGATACCTTTGCAGATGGCACAGAAACTTTGTGTATGTCACCCTCTCTGTCTAGAAAGATCTTCCATCCCTCTTCATCAATTATTTGCCTTCCTCATCCTTTGGATCTCAGCTCTGACTTCTCTTCCTCATGGAAGAGTTTTACATTTATATTTGAATGATTATTTGAATATTTCCTTCTTCCTTAGATCACGAGCTCCATGATGGTAGGGATAAGATCTGTCTTGCTCACTCTAACATCCATAATTGAGCATATGGCCTAGCACATGGTAAGCACTCAGTAAATTTTTGTGGAATGAGTGGGGGATAAATAAATGAATTATTAATCTATGAAAGCTTCATCTGTATGTTTCAAGACCTGATGATTATTCTAAAAGAAATGTTGAGATGCAGTTTTTCCTACAGAAAAAAAGAAAATTTCCTACTTTGTGAAAATAGAAGGCATTTAGATAAAGAAGGGCAGGGATTGGAATTTTAATTTTGAGTTTGGAAAGAAACCAAAGAACTACTTTAGGTTTCTGAAAGAAGAGGTAGAGGCCAGATAATCAAAATAGGACTGAATACAATAGCCAAAGTTCTGTTAATTTAACCACTTGCAGTATTTCACTTCAAAAATGGATTCTCCTGCTCTTGAAAAGCTGCCATGTTTTAATTTGCCTGAAAGTGACGGTTAGATAAATGTAATGCCACGTAGTTGTTCATTCTTTGGTTAGAAAACCTGAGACTTAAATGTTCCCCAGTGTAAACTCTCACTGAGTAAACATGAAGTGTATTGTTTTACAACATGCTGCTCAATGAAATTGCAGCACATTTGGCACTACTGAGCATTTTAGATGAAGAAGGAGAAAACAACAACAAAAAAACTCATAAAAAAATTATATCCCCTGTAACCTTTAATGAAGAACTTTAAATTAAAATGAAATCTTGTACTAACTTTAGAGATGGGCTCATTCATTGCAGAGGTTTGGAGAAGTTAGATTTACACATAATTCTTGTTCTCAATGATATTTTATTAAACTTTCTTCTCCATCCCTTCCTCCTGTCTTATTTTCTTTTTTTCATCTTTATTTCTAAGTGACTAGCTTAAAAAAATGTTAGTGCTAACTTGCTGGGGTTTTATTTTTTATTTTTTCCATTTTCAGTGATTGATTCTTAGGCAACAAGATACTATTCTAAATTTTTAAATTGATAAAGTTCCAGATAACAACCTAAAAAATACAACTACCTAGCACACAGTTAATTAAATGTCTCTGAATTGCTACTATTTGGTTGATAAGCTGAATTCTTCAGCTCAGAGCAGGAATTTATATTAAGAAGAGAGTAGAAAGGAAAATATAATTAGCTAGTCTTTTGTAAAAGTGAATAAATGGTATCTGCGTATAGCCTTGACTAACTTTGTTAATTCACTCTGCTTATTTCAAAATTCAATCATTGAGGTATTTGGTATTATGTAGATTTTAGGCACCATGTAAACGAAGGGCTAATGTAAAGGTTATTTTATTGCACATATTTCTGTGACTTAATTTTGAGCAGGTATACTAGGCTTCTGTTTACTTTGTATATATATATATATATATATATATATATATATATATATATATATATATGGGCACTCAAGAGAATGAAATTACATATATAGTTGACCCTTGAACAACACAAGTTTGAACTCCATGAGTCCACTTACAGATTTTTTTTCAATAAATACAGTAAATGTATTTTCTCTTCCTTTTTATTTTCTTAATAACATTTTCTTTTCTCTAGCTTACTTTATTGTGAGAATACAGTATATAATACATTTAACATAGAAAATATGCATTAATTGATTATGTTATTGATAAGGCTTTAGTTGTTAAGTCAACGGTAGGCTATTAGTAAATTGTTGGGGAGTCAAACTTATATATGGATAGTCGACCATGTAGGGTCAGCACCCCTAACCCATTATTAAAGGGTCAACTGTATATTGTTAATTTAAAAATTCATCTTAAAGTTTATTACAAACTGGAGTGTTAGAGGCCATGTAGAAGGAACACATAGTTCAGTCCTATGTTGGTTAGGATAGCCTAGGGCATCCAGAAGTGACTCCCAACATTTCAGCAGCTTTCAATCACAAAGGTTTAGCTCTCTTCCAGACTATGTCAATCATGGATGGCTGCAGCTCTACTTAAACATCACCTTCACTCCGGGACCCAGCTGACAGGGCTGCTTCTCGCTAGAATGTTGCCTTTCACAGCAGCAGAAGTGAAAGAGAGAAGGCAGTTCTTAAAGTTTTGTACATCAATTACCCTCACGTTTCATAGGTTAAAAAAGTCATATGGTCACATCTACATTTAATAGATCAGAGAAACAAGGCAGTATATCATCTTTCAGAGAAAGACACCAAATATTTGTAGTCTACCATTCACACTTTCATTTTTTGGATATGAAAACATCACCAGTAGGATTAAGCAACTTCCCCAGAATCACTGGCAGAGCTGAATTTGGACCTAGATTCTTGCTTCCCCTTTCTCTCCAAAGCCTCTTATGGAAAAACTTATGGACAGGCCATTGTAGCCACAGAATCACAAGAGAAGGATGCCATCAAGAGAAGCCAGCTACTCACCAAGGCCTGTCTCACACCATGATATGACTGACATGGTCAGCACATTTTCCCTTTGGCTCTGTTGGTTCAACATTTGCTTTTGTTAAAGTAGTCTATGTCAGTCAGGAGTCAGTCATGGAAGGGATTTATTATAAATTTTGGTGTAAGGGATTTATTATAAGAATTAAAACTTAAACCATGAGGGAGGATCTGGAAAAATGAAGGTCCAAGTGAGGGCAGAGGCTCAGAGGAGTCACAAACCAGTTACTCTGACAAACCAAGCATGTCCAGGCACCATAAAAGGATGGTAAAGGGGAATCTGAAGGGAAGCTAGGCTTCTCTGTGGCTATCACCCCTGTAGGACCACCATTAAGCATCTGTAATTGGCCTGGGGCAATGGTGGGTCAACAGGCTCAGGGGTAAGAACAACTTGGAACTCTTAGACCCACTATGCTAGTTTATAACTGCATCTAACCATTACTGCCTTCAGAGTGCAATGGTGGGTACTTCACTTCTGCCTTTCAAACCTAATTCAGAAATCATACAGGGCAGAGAATCAAGATTCATAGTTCCAGCTTAACCAAGCAGACACAGTACAACCTCTCATACGTTTCGACTTTGAAGAGGTCTAGGTCTGCTACTAACCCAAATGTATTAGTTTCTTCTTGCTGCTGTAACAAATTACTACAAACTTACTGGCTTATGGCCACGCAAATTTATTATCTTACAGATCTAGAGTTCAAAAGTCTAAAATTGGTCTTATTAGGCAAAGTATTGTCAAGGCTCTGTTCCTTCTGAAGAATTTCTAGGGGAGAATCCATATGTCACCTTTATGGGCTTCTAAAGGCCATATCACTCCAACTTCTGCTTCCATTACCACATCTCCTCTTAATCTGACTCCTCTGCCTCCCTCTTTTCCCTTAGATCCCTTGTGATTACCTTTGACTCACCTGAATAATCCAGGATAATCTTCTCACCTAATTTAATCACGCCAGTTCGTTTTGCCATGTAAAGTAACATATTCACAGTTTCTGGGGATTGGGTGTAGACATTTTTGAAAGGCCAGTATTTTGCCTACCTCACTAACTCACAAGATCCTGATGGTCTATAGCAGAGATTGGCAAAATAATAGCCCATGGGCCAAATCTAGCCCATTGCCTATTGTGTAAATAAAATTTTATTGGAATACAGCCATGCCTGTTTATTTATGTGTTGTCTTTGGTTGCTTTGGGACTATAATAACAAAATCAAGCAGTTGGAACTGAGACCATATGACCCATAGGCCTAAGATATTTACTATCTGACCTTTTATAGTAAAAGTTTCCTGACCTCTGGTCTGTAGGCCAGAACATTTATTGTTGATTTATAATAAGAAACTTGACTATATAGCAGCTCTAGATAAACAGATTTATAAGATAACATACTATCTTCCATGTTAAATCTATGTGCAAAGCTGAATTATGATAAAGTTAACCTCAATGCAAGGAATCACTTCATACCATTTGTAAGACAATAAACATTAGCATAAAAAGTTATGAGCATGGAGGCCACCACATGTACTATAGCTGTGAACCTCCCACCTGGGCTAGATTCTTATGTCTGGCTGAGGCCATTCCTTCCTCTAGGCCAGAACTGTAGATAACTATAGAAAACTGATACAGTCTCAAACTCTAGATTCTCTTTTTCATGCTGAAAGTTGCAATCTTTATTCCAGCTGAGTAAAAAGAGAATTGAAGAGGTTACATTCTCACACTCTTCACCATGATTAGAATTTGAGTATTACCTCAAATTCTTTAGCCACCCAGGCAAAGACTTTAGCTTAGTGTGAATTGTTTTGGTTTGTTTCATCAAAGGCCTATCTCATTTAATTTAAGTTCGTTTTCTATAATTTTATTCTCAAAGGTAACCTTATCTTCAAATTCTATAAATCACTCTGTCCTCTATCCTGTATCACCCACAGGTAATTTTCCTTGATATGACTTGTAGGAATTTAGCAGTGTTTTCTTTTCGATCATACTCCTATTTAGTTAGTAGCATGGGGGAACACTTATTTTAAAAAAGCTCCTCCATGTGCAAAGAGGTGAGGTCATTAATGAAATCTTCAATGCACACTTTTAACCTGGTTATGTGTTTTATGTGTTATGTGTTTATCTCTGTGCCCTGTGAGCCAAAAGAGTGAAGTTTTACCTGGTTAAGAGGTAACTGATTAAGTTTTTTCCTTTAATTGAATATAATGGTAACAAAAAAGGTACTAAGTACTCTATATTATAATCATCACAGTGTCTCTGTGAGGTTGCTCTGGTTATTTATTTATTTATTTTTTAACAGAGAAAGAAATTGAAGGTCAGAGCACTTAAACAACTGGCTGAGGGTCACAAGTCTAGAAAATTACAGAGCTAGAGATAGAATTCAGTTCTGTCTAATTATAAAATACAAGCTTAAACCACCATTTGTAAAATATGAATTCCTTGAATTGTGAACCATTTAGGGCCAAGATATAGCTTTCTTTAGTGACTCAGAAGCTGGTAGTTGAGTGAACTCAACATGGAGGTACCTCAGTTAACTGAGGCCCCTGGAAATACATCATCTGGACAGTCTAGTTTTCCAGGAAGCTTTGTACATAGAAGCACCAACTTTAAAACTATTATTTAATTTGTATAGAACTCTCTATAAAATGTATTAGATGTTTCTCTGTCTTCTTAAACAGATTATATTGAAAATGATTTAAAATTATATTAATTAGTCATTTATCAATATGAACATTTTTATCTTGTATTCTAATATAGGATCATTCTGAGAGTTTAATGAAATAAAAAGAATATTATTGACCTTATCTGTTATGCATTTTTAAGTTCCTGTGCTTGATTTGTAAAGTTTTAGCTGTTTCCTGTGCCAGTGCTAGCTACTTCTTAGTGTGCCTTATCAGACTGTCAGTCTCCCAAAACTCCATCAGGAAAATGTTGGTCAAGTAAATCTGGGTTTATTAAACTTATTGCAGAATGACAGATTATCACCTTGATAGTCTGGGTAGTGTTTCAAAATGAGAAAATTAGAATAGAAAATTTATAGTGCAAAGTATGAAGTGGATGATTTTTAAGGTGGATCTTACAAGACAGAGAAATGGCTGAGATTTGGCAGAGTTTGCCTTAACAGCTCTGAACTGGTAGGACAGCAAGGTGAAAGATCTAAAGCAATCCTGAATTATCAAACTATTAATGTTAATAAGCAAACTATTTCAGTTGGTTCACAGTTATATTTTATAAGAAACTACTTCATGGAGTAAGAAGCTAAGTTATTTTTGCCTGGTTCTGATATTGAAATAGGCAAGTATGTTTGGCCCTAGCATTGCGTAGTAAAAGGAAAAAAAGGTATATTGATTTGGTTTCTCACTTGCCTCTGTGACTTGGTGCTTCTATATACAAAGGAATAGGAAATTTGAAAACTAGAATTGGGAATCACAGAGTCATAAAGGCTTAGTGGGAGCCTAAGAAACTGACTCATTCACGCAGAATTTTGTGGTTAAGCAGAGACTTTTTTTCTCTTGTTTTAATTTCTAGATGGCTTTCTAATGTGTAACCAACAATGGCAACTAGCTAAGCATCAGCTAGATATCTATATTGTGAATGCGGGATTTCTAAGTTCTAGTAGAAAGTGAATTAAATAGCTTCTTAATTCCATAAAGTAGCAGTTGTTGATTTAGTCCCCTTTATTAATATTTTATTTGCATATTTATGTTGAGTTTTCACAATTATTAGTATCCTTTTCTTTTGCATTTGAAAATGTATAAATTGATACTGTTTGGACACAAGATTTTTATTTTTATCTTTCCATTTTTTTAAATTTAAGTTAGTTTCAAGTACAAGATTTTTTTTAACCATGAAATTTAGAATGTCTGAAAATTTTGTCCACACGTTTTAAAAAGTCTTTTTTTTTTTTTCTAGAGCCCTTGAGCTACAATATTGAAGTAAATAGTCTGAGACATTAGCATTTGGTGTGGAATACATAGAAGATAGTTATTGAGCAAGTCTAAAATATATAATTAAATCTACAATAAAAAGTATATTGTTTTACATGTGCAGTCTAGTGATTGGAGAATTTTATAAAAAAGATTAAAGGCCTTAATTGTGTAGTAGTAAATTGGGAACAAATGAATTTGATTCATTATTTAGAATTTTAGCTGTTTATAGTAATTTAAACCTATTAAAAAATGAAAGGCATGTTCTGGCCAGTAAAAATCCTTTCTAAGAATCAGGTATGGTAAGAGGATATGAGAAATTGATCAGATAAGGTTTTTGAAGTCTCATTAACCTTGGAACTTTCAGTAAAATGACATGGATATTGTAGATTTGGATTTATTTTGAAATGACAAAAATTTCCTAACTATATTGAAGTCTATTGTGGTTACTGCTGTTTTTTCTTTCTTTTTCTTTTTTTTTTGTCTGGTCACATATTCATTACTATAATTTGTTGATATCTGATCCAGAAAAGAAGCCATTTTCAGGAGGGAAAAAAAAGATTCAGTAGCTTTATACACTAAAAAGCAAGTTCAGATTTTATTGTTAAATTAAAGCTTTTATGCAGGGAGAATCTGTGGAAACCAAATTGTAGATGACAATGTGGCCTCTTTTCTTTCTCTTTACTAATTTTCCTACTCTTGACCAGAATGTACATATACTTTTCATTAAATATAGGAGACAAAAATACCTGCCTGCATATCTGAAACTTTCATAGGATGTACATGTGAAATACCAGATGAGACAGGTTATGTTATATAGCATGAATTAAAATAAAGCTTATTTAGTAACAAATATGCCAAAGTAGAGAGAAATAAATATAAGCTTCCGGGGCCAAATTTAGGTGATTGTGCTCCATTGATTTATGAATATAGTCATGAAGTTAAATTCAGCAATACACAAACAGCATTTATTGAGCACCTACTAAGTGCCAGGAACCCATGGAGGGGCTGCAGACAAAAATAAAAGGTTCTGGTTCTAATAATTTCACAGTATAATTGAAAAGTAAAACCAGCTAATTAAACTATATGAGAAGTAATGGAAGTATGTAAAAAAATCGAGTACTGCCAAAGTATAATTTTCAAAATGTTAAAACCAGGATTCTCACACAAATATAAATGTATCAAAGATTTTGTTCAATTCACTCATCAATGACAGAACCAGCAAGATGATAGAACCAATTCAAAGATCATTTGAGGAGCTAGATATTTATAAGCAACTTAATAAAGAATATTAACATAAGATTGCTAGGTTAGATATCAAACTAGTTAATTTCTTATAAGACAATGAAGCATAACTTTTGGAAATATCATTTGTCCCAAATATAAATTATTTGTGTCTCTCTTGAATAAAAATCTACAAATTAGCATGACCCTCACTGTATTTGCAATCTTTTTAATATAGTAATCAATGAGTTGAACAAAGTGCATTTCCCCAGATAATTCTTGGGTGAGTATTTGCCCCCATATGACATTGTGCTACCTATTTTTTTAAGTCTTGGATTATTTTTTAATATTAATAAAAATATTCGGGAACAATAGAATGTGGGAGAGGGGAAGGATAGTGGAATTCTAAGTCAAGGAAAGTTAAGGAGAGAAGATAGCTGCGTAAGCCTTCCGTAAACGAGCAGAAAATTTCCAGTAAGACAAATTCTTCTTTGGAAAGGAAGGGAGAAATAGGTGAATATTAAGTGCCATTACATTAGCAGTTTTATATTTATTTTTTGTGACAGATGAATCTCTATGACTAAGTGCCAATTTATAAGAGATTATTTACTTGATACTTTATTGTGTTTGTTATGTTGGTTTTTAAAAAGTCAGAAAATCAAATCTTCCGTGTGCTGGCAAGAAGTTACAAATTGGTTCTTTTTAAAACCATCAATTCATATGGCAGAGAGTTGAAACTCTTTTGGAAGGAAATGCCAAGGAAAATGAAACCAAAAGACAGCGAAGTTAGAGAAACTGGATCCAACCACTAAAACTGAGCAGAGCCTCTAATTATTAGCCATACCTCTGAAATTCCCCATCTTTACCTGCCATGGGCTATTTTTTTCTCTTTTTGTTTTTTTTCTCCATTTTTTTTTCCATTTCTTTCCTCTCTGACCCCAGATATGTAATAAAATCTGGGAGTTATGACAATTTATGTCTCAGTGGATGCATCTGAAAGAAGCATCATCATCTAGTTTTCCTTTTTAAGCGTAGTCAGGGAACAGAATGAAGCAAAATGGAATGGAATAAAATCTCTCCTAAAACACCATTTTGTCTAAACTATTTCTGTTATTACAAAAAAAATTGTTTACTTAGTTTCATTTTTCTCTCTGATATTAATTTTCTTTTTGCAAAATAAGTCACATCCAGAAATGTCCATTCATGTAAAATCTCTTATTAGCCGAGTCTCCCCAGTAGGTAGCAAACTCTGAGCCATGGAGTTATTTAATCATTTTAGTATGATTTCCAAGGAGGCTGTCAACTATGACCACACCACAAATCTTTGGCCTTGTTGTATGAGCTGCCATAATTAAAAATTTCCAGGCTCAGTTTAAGGCAACATCAAACCTGGAGAGATCTAAATACAAAATAAATGAGGCGTTGCTCTAAGTGATCCATTTATACACAGCATTTACTTCAGCCATTTTTTTTTTTTTTCATTTGAATGTTGACAATCAATCATTGGATTTATAGTATTTAGCACTGATTTTGGAGAAGACCAATTTGGTGTTTATATCAAACATGTCCAATGTTTCACCATTCATGTGGCCCTCTAGGATTAATTAGGGAACAATTTCAAAAAGGCCACCCTAGGGTTTAATTCTATTAATAATATTTGTTTAACCAGAAAAGTGGTGAATGCTTATTTTATTCATTTCTAATTGGGAAACTTCACATTTTTCCAACAAGTACAATTAATAAGCAGGTTAAGTCTAATTGGCTTGCTTTGACTGAGAATCTGTACCCTTTCAATAAAGAAACCTAAGTATTTTTGTATCTTGGGGGGGAAAAAAAAACATAAAATCTTTCTTGAACAATTTTTTTAAAGTGACTTAAACATTTTTGATCTTTTTAGATGAACAGCAGGAAAAAATTCTATCTTCTGCATAAAGTGGTTTCTAATTAGCAAAAATTAGAATGCAAATTTTAATTATATTGTATTGCGAAGCAGATATGCCTGTGGAACTGGGGATGCAAGTCATTTCTATTGTTTATTGTATGCAAATCTATCTACTTAGCTTTAATTAGACATTGAAATCCAGAACAATTATCAACAATTGCTTTAGTATTAATGAGCAGCATGAACTGTCCATCATGACTTTCTAAATGGCAGAGACTTAGAAGCGATTAATTTGGCTTCCACAAAATGAACAGGCCTCTTAGAGCCCATACTTGGCACAACAAAGTCAAGTTGGGGTCAATCTGGGTAAAAAAGATTTCTGTGTCTTGCTATTTCTTCTGATTGTATCTTTTTGCTTTGTGAATATTAATGGAAGGTAGTTCTTTGAATACAAGGAAGTTCAGAATAAAACAGTATTTTAAGAACCAGAGTGTGGACTAATTTCAATCAGATATTTGATAATTCATGATCTCGTTGGTTTCTAAAAGATTAGTAGGTTGGGTTCCTCTTAGTTATTAGCCAATGTTATACTCTGTATATTGCAAATGAAAATTATTATATGAATTAACAAACTGCTATGTTCTTTTAGCAACATGGCAGAACCTGGGAAAAATCGTAAAGTAAATGTAGTTGATTTAGTCTCCCTTGGCCACAGAACTGCAAGGAGGAGGTACTAAGCAGAGGCTATCTGATTACCTTGCAAGCTCTCTTGTTTCCCTGGCCCCTGTTTTTTCATTATACTTTAGTTTGCCGGTCCTAAGGAGAAACTTTTAGAAGCATGTCCATGCTAAACTGGGAGCGACTTACTTCCATTCACTTTTCAAGTGCTATATGTTATCTCGAAATGAGACCCAGAAAGGGAACATGCATTACTTGAAAGAATAGATGCCAACTTGCAGCCATCTAATGAGAAAATTTGGGGAGGTCTTCCTTGTGCCTCTTAAATTCAGCCACATATTTACTCATCCTACTCCATGTAAATAATAAGCTGCCTTTTCTTGGCAGTCTTCTTCCATCAAGATGTTCAGATATGGATGTTATCATGTGACTCTTTTTTTCCTATATTTAGCTGCGTGAGGAAATAAAGTTGCTCCTTAATGGCAGACCTAAAGAGAGACAAATCACAAGAATGTTTCAATTAAACTTGTATTTCCTTTAAACACACCAATAGTATTTGCGCTCTCTCCTTTTTCTTCCTTTCATTTTTTTTTTTTAAACTTCCACACTTTTCATGAACCCGCTTTCACTGGGGGTAGCGGGGCGAGGAGACTATAAGCATTTGCACAGACATTGGTCTGTTTTGAATTAGGTCGGAATGTTAACAAAGAGAAAAAAGTTACTAGCTACCCTTGTTCCAAAGGTTGATTTCTGATTTCTCTAACTTCTGTTGTGTCTGGATTTCTCTCCCCATTTTTCAAAGAATGACCCTCAATAGCTTAATAAATCAGCTAATA
Source organism: Pteropus vampyrus (assembly GCF_000151845.1). NCBI lineage: Eukaryota > Metazoa > Chordata > Mammalia > Chiroptera > Pteropodidae > Pteropus > Pteropus vampyrus. The sequence goes on from NW_011888788.1 coordinate 11,100,435, forward strand.
AAATGTTTTAGCATCTGCTAATGTTCCCTGAGTGTGTTACATTCTTGTTCAAAGGCTTAATAAAAGAGCACAATGGAGAGAAACTATGGACAATTCTGAAAGACAACACTATCTGGTTTCAAAACCTCAGAACCTCAGTCTTTACCTTAAGACTTGCTTTTAAATATTT
>NW_011888788.1:11100653-11107307 GCF_000151845.1 Pteropus vampyrus
GGGGCGAGGAGACTATAAGCATTTGCACAGACATTGGTCTGTTTTGAATTAGGTCGGAATGTTAACAAAGAGAAAAAAGTTACTAGCTACCCTTGTTCCAAAGGTTGATTTCTGATTTCTCTAACTTCTGTTGTGTCTGGATTTCTCTCCCCATTTTTCAAAGAATGACCCTCAATAGCTTAATAAATCAGCTAATAAAATGTTTTAGCATCTGCTAATGTTCCCTGAGTGTGTTACATTCTTGTTCAAAGGCTTAATAAAAGAGCACAATGGAGAGAAACTATGGACAATTCTGAAAGACAACACTATCTGGTTTCAAAACCTCAGAACCTCAGTCTTTACCTTAAGACTTGCTTTTAAATATTTACAATTTTACCCAGATGGTGGCAGAACTGGAAAGTGTGGATAATTTTTTAAACATCTTTAATAAACTTAAAAGATATCCATAAGTTGAGATTGTAAAGTGTAACAAACACATTAAATATTTGTTTGACAAGTTTTGTTGCTGCTGTAATGTTTTTCTATCACATCAAGAGCAAGTGAAACATATAAGTTTTCTTCAGGTTTTGAGGATAGTGCATTCTTGTACCGCCCTTTACCTAGGTAAGCCTGAGAACTTGGTAGCTTACAAAACATTTTAGTTCAAGGCAATGAACTTTTATTGCATATCAACCATGTGCCATACACTGTTCTGTGACTCAAGCAGATAGAGATTGTACAGTTAAAGGAGCACAAATGGCACTCCTGCTAAGTAGCTGTAATCAGGCCTTGCCAGGGTCCCCAGTGGAACTCCCACCAACCAGAGGGGGAAAGACAACAGCAAGATACCTCCTTATCTCACTGCAGTTATTTCTTAAGCGTACTCCCTGCTTCCACTTTTATTCCTCTCCAGTCCATTCTCAGAACCATAAATTTTCCATATCTTAATTCCATGCCACTTGCTTTTTATTTTTTCTAGTGGCTCCCCAGTGGATCCCTTCAATGGATCCATGATCCTAAGTACCAAGTCCTATAATCTGGAGTTGGCTTTCAAGGCTGGCCATCAAAGACCCCCGACTCCTACTGCTCTTGTCCCTACTCCCCACTTTTAGACTCAGTCACACAGAACTACTTGCAGTTACACAAATTGGATACCTGCTTCTGCCTCTGTGCTGTTCTTTGTGGAATAAAATCAACCAGAGCACCATTAACAAGAGCCTCTATTTTATTCTAGAATGCCAGGGCATGAAAAGGCTGGGCGGAAGTTCTAAATGGAGAAGGCAGGCAGAGTATTGATAGGCTTTAGCAGGAAAGAGGAGGAATTGTTCTTGGGGATTAGCAGCCATTCTTTAAACAATTTGGATTATATCAGAAAGGTGGAGAGAAACAGCTAGGGCCTAAATAAAGCCATACGCAAGAGGCAATGGGGACAAGGCCAGACAAGGGTCTCAATGGAAATCTCTCTCACATGTCTGTGCGGAACTGCCCTTCCATTCCTCGCCCCTCTTCATCCTCACCACTACCTGGCTAACTCCTAATAAGCATGATTCAGAGGTAAGGTAACCTCTACTCAGAAGCCCTCCCCATGACTCATAGGAACTCACCTCCTCATCTGTAGCCAGGACCCCCCGAGTTCTGTGCTCAAATTTGGAAGTGCTTGTCACAGAGCATAATAATTTGCTGTTTGTTTTTCCTGCCTACTGCACCAGATGGCTCGATTCTTGGAAGGCAGGAATAGTACCTTGGCCATCTTTATGTCCCCAGAAACTGGCATGATGCCTGGCACAAAATAAGAGCCCAAAACCTTTTTTCCAATAAACGTAGTGGATGGCATCAGGCATTCACTTATGACTTATGAGTTTCCCAGCCTCTGCCCTAACCCCCAGGCAAAGGCCATTATCTTCTTACTCTCTCCGCTGCCTCCCATCAACAGATTTCTAGGTTTTCTTCTAGGTTTTCTTCAGCAGATTTGGAGACTGAGCTGAACAAAAGAAACAAATCACGAAACCCCAGGAGGTGGGAAGGGAGTTTGGGGACTAGTGAGAGAGAAGAAAGAGAGGGGAAGAAGCTGGGTTTAATGACAGAGAAGGGAGAGTTTTAAATGTGTTTATTTATTGGAGAAGACAGTATCCAAGAGCAGTACAGGATTTCAGAAAATTGCAGCAGAATAAAAGAGAAAATGGAATATAAGATATCTTTTAAAAAGCACCTTCTAAAAATTGGAATTCTTCCAAATTAAAACTGTGTTTAAAAATAAATGAGAATTCTTTTTTCTCTTTTCTGTCTTCCTCCCTCTTTCCCTTCTTTCCTTCCTTCCTTCTTCTCTTCCTTCCTTTCTTAATAGTTTGAACTGTATTTCTTTGCATAAGCATAGGAATTAGACTATGAGAACTAGGATTCTTAAATATTATGAACAAATGAATAGATTAACTATTGAACAAATAAATGAATGAGTGACCATCAGGGTTACTTAAGGTCATGGCCAAAATGGTAGCTAGAATCTCCACCCATGAACACTACAGAAAAAATGCCTTTCCTTCAGATCTTGGGAAACAGAAAGCAGCAGACCATAATAGAATCGATTTATTTCTTTCTGTTCATTGTCTCCTCAGAAGAGGAATGTCTTTGAATTTGCTTCTTTAAAACTCCAGAACCCCACGATTTCCATCAGCCTCTTCTGAATGGATAGCAACATTTTTAAACAACATTCACATCCAAATCCTCTTGATTATGTGGCTCAGATCGGAGCTTATTAAATATCTTTAAATAATTTTTGCTAGACTATACATCACTACTTTGACAGTTTTCCTGGTTAGTTAATATATATTCAATATTGCAATTCTCCTAGAGAGTATGTCCATGACTCTTCTTCACATAGACGGTCTAACTACACATCGGTGGCAGGCCAGCCGGGCCAGTGAGGCTCAGTGTAGCTTCCTCTTCTTGTACTTGAGCAAGATTTTCCCCTGGAATGTGACCCTGTCTCATCCTCTCCCAGCCTTCTGTTCACCCATTATTTAGTTGCCAACTCATACCTTCCTACTCCCCGCCGCCCCATTTCCCTATGGCTGCCTGTGTCTGGCTGAGATACATGTATTGCTCATAACTGAAAAGTAGAAACATAAGTACATTTTAAAGTAAAATGCTAACTACTGATTAATATTGTTTGGCTATAAAGGGAATTCTTCAGAATAGATTATATTCAAGAGTGGATAATCAGTAGAAATTGTTCTTCCAGTTGTCACCAGAGGAGATTTGTTCATGTGCTGGGGGGCCACTTCCTTGTCCTTTAGGATTTGCTGCAGCAGTTATCTATATAATTACTGAGGACCTTGATGCAACTTTGGCAATCTGGGCAAGCAGACTCTAGAAAGATTTGTAAAGAAGACAGTTCATAGTTTGTACATTCCTAGCTTCTCAATACCTATTGTTTTCAATTGATGTCCCAGAAAATCCTTCGCTCTTTACTTTTCTACTCCCTGACTTGCTAACTAGGCTTCTGTTTACCACTTTAATTAATTAACTAATTCAGTATTTACTTGGCACCTGTGCGATAATAACACCTTCAACTGTGATCTCATTTAAGAGAATTTGCATTTATTAAAAGACTCTGGAAAATTTAGTTGTTAAGTCTCAAAAGAAGTAAATTTTCAATGGTCAGTTACCTACTGATTGGGAGACACCGATGTAGACTGCAATAGGAGATTATTAGCACGTAGAGCCCAGAGGCAGATTTCCCACGAAGTTAATAAAGCTTCAGCTTCAGGGTCCCACACTTACACAGGCCAGTTTTAGTAAATACATCTTCTTTCTGGTAAATAAGGCCTCCAAAGCTGAATAAACTTTAGGCCCCACAGAACCTGTAGGAGATCAAGAAATATTTATTGGATGTTGAATAAATGATGAATACATATAAAGTGTCTAGCTCTTTTCCTGGAGTATAGTATGAGCTCAAAAATATTTGTTAAAAGAATGATTAGTTTGATGATGGAATGAATGAGTGAGTAAATGAATGTGAAAGGTAAATCTCTGCAGAGGAAGATGGTCTCTTTACCCTGAGCTCCCCCATTCATCTATGATGAAGCCAAGCTGGCCTCCTACCCCAAGATCAGTGATAACTCATCATGGGTGAGCCTATCCAGAAACTGTTTCAGGATACAGCTGCCTTTTCCTCCAAGATATCATGTGGTCTACTGTGGTTAATAAACAGGCTCCTGTTAACAGAAAAACAGTTATGTGGAAATATTACATTTTCATCTATGAAATTTTAGATTTCAAAGTAGAGACTTAAGATCTGTTCACACTCCGCCTACCCCTAACATTTGTAATAAAGGACTGCCTAACATAGAATTATATTCTTAGGGAAAAATGAAAAACATGTTTGAAGAACTCGACCCTTATTAACATCATTTTTTTCAGTAACAGTAACCATTAAGCAGTTATATATTTAACCTTTGTAGTCTTTAAGCCTGTTAGAATGTTTAATTAGTTAATTAGGAAAATAATTATGTGCTTAAAAAAGAAAATTTTTAAAATTTTCTATGGATGTATAAAACTGTGTTCAAAATAAGCTTCTATTTTGAGGCTTCAGAGTTGTTACAATGTATTAGCATTTCACAACTCTTTGTATTCATTAAAAGAATTTTCATAAAAATATTGGAAAGTTTCCCAAAGTTCTCCACTTCTACCTCCTGATATATGTCAAACAGAATATTGGACTTATCTAGTTAAATTATAGTTGCAATTGTATTTTATAAGAGGCTATTTCCTTGGAACTCATTCAAAAGATACACATAGGGAAAAATTATTTTAATTTATCGGGTCAGTGTTTTTCTGTCATAAGTCAATTATAAGTAGACTGTTTCTCAAGACTTTCTCTTTTGCTATTTATAATAATACATTTGTGAAGCATTTAACAGACAATAATATGCCTGACACCAAGGTGTCTGATCACTGTTAAGTGGCTGCTCTTTTGTTTCTATTCTTCACTGTACATGTATATTGTTTACATTTATGATGTGAAAGGTGGGAACTCATGGTCTTGAAGGCATGGAATGAACAAATAACTTCTGAATTCAATATGCAAGTTGTAATGTAGGAATTGATCATTTCTAAATCACAATGAGGTCTATTACCTTTCTTCAATTTGGAGAGCAAAATAATCTATATAATATATTTCCAAATAAGGTGCATCTTATATGGAACAGTGTTTGCAGTTGCCAATCAGTTTTCCCGTCCAATACTTCTTTCCTTTGACTCCTGCTATTTCTACTCCTAATTAGCTTGGATTTGTCATGGTATTCTGTTGAGATGTTTTTATATTTGTTCATGCTATTTCTTTGGACTTGAAATCTGTTAAAGGAAATACACTATTGTGTATTTCCCTACCGAAACTAATACCTTCTCTACAGTGAATTTCAAAGAAAATGAATGCCAACAAAGAAGGTGAGATTATGGCTTTTTAAGAAAACCGCTAAGTAGGCATAAAAGATCTCAGGGTGAGGAAAAGGCAATTTTTCCTGAAGCCCTAGAAATGGAAGGGGCAATATGGGAGCCGAGTGATTGATTTCTCCTCTGCCACTTAGGGTATCCAGATACAATTGTTGGCTCTGACAATTGGGTGCTCTATTTGCAGGTACATAATGTGTAGTGGATGGTGGGAGAATTCAGATCTTAGAGTCTTCTGACAAAAAGTATGTTCCAATTCTGCCTTCCCCACTGTTGTAATAGCTACGATAGTGGACAATTTACGAAATTACTCTGAGCTTTGGTTTATCTTTGAAGTGAGAATACTAAAATCTACCTGGACAAGTTGTAAGAATTGATGATAGCATATGCTAAGCACTTATCACAGTGGTTGGTTAGCACATAAGCACTAACTAAACAGTAGCTCTTATTATAATAATGACTGCATGGTCTTTAGCCTTCTATTAAGGGTGAAGTGAGCTAAGATTGTTCCAAGAACTTAAAGCAGTCTTACTTCATAACTAGTAAGAATAAGGAGACATGAGGAAAGCTGTTTATTATATAGGGAACTAAGATGGACAGGGGAGCAAGGAAGTTGCTATTGTATCATTGGAAAAGGGTAAGACTGAAACACAGCCTTTGGGATCTATTTGTATTAGGCTAAGAGCCCAGTTGCAAATAAAAGTTTCATTTTTTGATAAAAAAGTCTGGCCTGACAGGCTGTGTTGAACCCATTACAATTAGACTCTAGTAGCTCAAAGCCGAACAGCACTGGGCTGTGTTGTCCTTCGTATCTACAAACATGTAGACCTCGTTCTTCTGCTAAAAGGTTTTTGGTCTCTCCTCCAATCCCTTCTCTAGAAACAGTAATGTCGTTGAGTGCTCTCTATTTTTCACTTCACTTCTATCTCTACCCCACTCATGTTCAATTAATGTAGATGGTGTGTTAGCAATGGGACAGTTAATTCGTGTCCTTTAGTATGAATGACCTGAATAGACTAACTCTTCCTCACACTTCTCTGAAGTTTTGGTGTGAGTAATGATGAGTGGGTTTTGTTCATTCATTCATTCACTCATTCATTCATTCATTTATTATCGAATACCTACTGTGTTTTAGGTGCTCTCCTATATGCTGAAAGATATTAAGAAAAGCAGACATAGTCCCTGCCTTCTCTGATCTCATTTTCTCCTGAGAAGAATGAACACTAA
>NW_011888788.1:11107357-11110050 GCF_000151845.1 Pteropus vampyrus
CCAATCCCTTCTCTAGAAACAGTAATGTCGTTGAGTGCTCTCTATTTTTCACTTCACTTCTATCTCTACCCCACTCATGTTCAATTAATGTAGATGGTGTGTTAGCAATGGGACAGTTAATTCGTGTCCTTTAGTATGAATGACCTGAATAGACTAACTCTTCCTCACACTTCTCTGAAGTTTTGGTGTGAGTAATGATGAGTGGGTTTTGTTCATTCATTCATTCACTCATTCATTCATTCATTCATTTATTATCGAATACCTACTGTGTTTTAGGTGCTCTCCTATATGCTGAAAGATATTAAGAAAAGCAGACATAGTCCCTGCCTTCTCTGATCTCATTTTCTCCTGAGAAGAATGAACACTAACCAAGTAATCCCAGAAATATTTTTTTGAAAGTTTCATTGCAAGTTGTGATAATTTAAACAAAGAGAAAGTTCAAGATATTCTGAGTCTTTTAAGACAGTGACTCTTACCTAGTCTGGGAGATTTGGGAAAAGTCTAAGGCTCCTGGAGGAAGTAACATCGGAGCAGAGATATGAAGGTGTAAGTGGGCTCATGGAGTTGGAACGGGGAGGGGTGAAGCATATTATAGGTAGTTTGGGACAGGGTCCCTAGATGAGAAGTGTGGAGGACTCCAAGAATTGAAAAGACCAGGGAGGCTGAAATATCAAGAGTTAAGCTAAAATGCAACAGGCTGCATATTAAGACCCCACGAGGAGCTTGCAAAAGACAACTATGCCTAGACTCACCCTCTAGAGATGTTGTTTTAATTGTCCTGGGATGGTTTTGTGGTATTGTTATTTACATAGAAAACAAAAAAACAAAAACAACTCCCCAGGCGATTCTAATATAGAGGCAGAGTTGAGAAATTCTAAATTACACAATGCAGTGCCTTGTAGCCAATTTCCTTCGAAGATTTTAAGGAGGGGGAGAATTGGTGTTAAAACCCTCAGATTTACATTTGAGAGTATCTCTCTGGTTGAAATATGGTGTTGGATGTTCATGGCATCTAGCAAATCTTGCTACGCACCCAATAACATACAGTAGTAGAGTCAAGATAGAACAAGCATCAAATCTACTGAATATGAAGTCTCTAGGTAAAAATGCAATTAGCTTGGTGGTGGTAGATGCTCTTCTTTGAGAGAAACAAATGAATAAGCAGATCATTCCATACAGGGTGGTAAATTTTAGGTAGAGGACAAGGTAATTTGGAGAACTTCCTGATTTGGAGGAGTCCATATGGAGAAGGTCCCAAATGGAAGAAGTGAAATTTAACGCACAAAGCTATACCAGAAACAAGTGACTTGTGTTTGACATGTACTTGTCAGGCCTGTCTCTGAGCAATGAAGGTCCCTGAACTTCCAGCAGTCCATAAGTGGCTTCTAAATCTCCAGTGGGAGCTAAGGAGACACTTGAAACTTCCTTCATTTTTACTGAAGAAAGCATGGCCCGATTTCAGTGCAGGTATTATCTTTTCTAAATGCACTTCAAATGCACAGCGACTTATTTTAGCTAGAATGCAAGGAGTAAGCACCCTGGGCAAGCATTTTACATTTAGGAAACTTTCAGAAAACACTGTGACATATGCAGAAACAAAGTTCCAGTTAAGGGTATGTTCTTATTATAATAGTAAGAGCATTTGAGAATCACAGTGCTATTTAACCTCGCTGCATTTTATGCCTAAAGAAGCCCAAAGAAATAATTTGTGCTAAAATTCTTCTGTTAAAATTCTCCTTTCGTGAAAGAAACCCAGATGGTAAAGCAGCAGTTTCAGATCCTTCCTCAGGAAGACATACCAATGTCTGTGACATTGAGTAAAGACATGTTTCACTCAGACAATTCTGATCCTCTGGCTTCTATGACAAAAATATGGACCATTATTTTTGTGAAAAGACTTGTGATTTGGAAAATACAGAAAAAGAGGGTAAAAGAAAAAATTATGCTTAAACTCAATACTTACGTGTCCACAGAATGAATATATGATTATTATTGAGAGGTTCCTCATTACGCCAACACTTAATTTTTAAATTTGATAACAAAAAATAAAAGTCTCCACTTTTGTTTCTTTGTCTCCATATGCACATGTAAATGATTCTGCTTTATGTTTGCTTTACCAAGAAGAGCAGTGATGAATATTCTTTGAGCATTTGTGCAATTAGTTCTGTAAGACAGAATTGTTTGAGGGGATAAACTTTTATCACATTTTGATTACAAAAGTAAAATCTTCATTATAAACAATTTAGAAATGAAGTAATAATCATTTTTAATGATATATTAGCACTTAAATATTTTATCAGACTGCATTAGTTTCACAAAAATAATTTAGATTTCTGAACTTTGAAATCTTGCCAACCTTACCTCATTTTTTCAATAAATATTTGTGGAATCTCTTGTATGCTGTGCACTATGTGGTGTCATAAAAGATGAAAGGCAAAGCCCTTGTCCTTAAGGGTGGTGAATTATATTTGTGTCCTAGGTTTAAGTGTTAAGAAAATTTTATTATCCTTATGTTGACCCTTAGCCTAGAATTTGTCAGGACTTTTGGGGTATATTTTTTAAAAAGATTAAAAGAGATAATATCTATAAAGTCTTAGCATAGGGATTCACCCCTAGTAAGTGATCAGTAAATGTTATTGTGCTTATCATTACCATCTTAATTAATACTATTATCATTATTAATTATTGCTTAT
>NW_011888788.1:11110100-11127902 GCF_000151845.1 Pteropus vampyrus
CAAAGCTATACCAGAAACAAGTGACTTGTGTTTGACATGTACTTGTCAGGCCTGTCTCTGAGCAATGAAGGTCCCTGAACTTCCAGCAGTCCATAAGTGGCTTCTAAATCTCCAGTGGGAGCTAAGGAGACACTTGAAACTTCCTTCATTTTTACTGAAGAAAGCATGGCCCGATTTCAGTGCAGGTATTATCTTTTCTAAATGCACTTCAAATGCACAGCGACTTATTTTAGCTAGAATGCAAGGAGTAAGCACCCTGGGCAAGCATTTTACATTTAGGAAACTTTCAGAAAACACTGTGACATATGCAGAAACAAAGTTCCAGTTAAGGGTATGTTCTTATTATAATAGTAAGAGCATTTGAGAATCACAGTGCTATTTAACCTCGCTGCATTTTATGCCTAAAGAAGCCCAAAGAAATAATTTGTGCTAAAATTCTTCTGTTAAAATTCTCCTTTCGTGAAAGAAACCCAGATGGTAAAGCAGCAGTTTCAGATCCTTCCTCAGGAAGACATACCAATGTCTGTGACATTGAGTAAAGACATGTTTCACTCAGACAATTCTGATCCTCTGGCTTCTATGACAAAAATATGGACCATTATTTTTGTGAAAAGACTTGTGATTTGGAAAATACAGAAAAAGAGGGTAAAAGAAAAAATTATGCTTAAACTCAATACTTACGTGTCCACAGAATGAATATATGATTATTATTGAGAGGTTCCTCATTACGCCAACACTTAATTTTTAAATTTGATAACAAAAAATAAAAGTCTCCACTTTTGTTTCTTTGTCTCCATATGCACATGTAAATGATTCTGCTTTATGTTTGCTTTACCAAGAAGAGCAGTGATGAATATTCTTTGAGCATTTGTGCAATTAGTTCTGTAAGACAGAATTGTTTGAGGGGATAAACTTTTATCACATTTTGATTACAAAAGTAAAATCTTCATTATAAACAATTTAGAAATGAAGTAATAATCATTTTTAATGATATATTAGCACTTAAATATTTTATCAGACTGCATTAGTTTCACAAAAATAATTTAGATTTCTGAACTTTGAAATCTTGCCAACCTTACCTCATTTTTTCAATAAATATTTGTGGAATCTCTTGTATGCTGTGCACTATGTGGTGTCATAAAAGATGAAAGGCAAAGCCCTTGTCCTTAAGGGTGGTGAATTATATTTGTGTCCTAGGTTTAAGTGTTAAGAAAATTTTATTATCCTTATGTTGACCCTTAGCCTAGAATTTGTCAGGACTTTTGGGGTATATTTTTTAAAAAGATTAAAAGAGATAATATCTATAAAGTCTTAGCATAGGGATTCACCCCTAGTAAGTGATCAGTAAATGTTATTGTGCTTATCATTACCATCTTAATTAATACTATTATCATTATTAATTATTGCTTATAGATAGAAGTATTTCTAAACCACCCCAATAGAAGCATGTTATCAGGGATTTCAAATTAATAATTCCCAGGAGGAGGGTTATTATGTTATGTGACCTTATATTTTACTTTTTCTGATCACTTGCTTGTCCAAATAACGAAATTCGAAAAACACCTCTGTGTTGTGCTCTTTGAGACTGGTTTGCATTATTAGTTGAGGTGTAATAATTGGACGATGAATTGCACTTTGGCCCTGAATTTTGTGTATTTTGAAATCAGGCTAAAGCCCTAACTTTCCATTTTAGTAGTCATGGCACATGGCATCTGCAGAAAGTAGCCAGGCTCAGCAGCCCAGCTTTCCCGAGAATGCCAGGTATTCTCTGAGATGCTTCTTCAAAGGTCATGAGCAAGGAAGGTTCAAAATACCATGACCTTTCTGTTCATGTGTGTCTCCAAGGATTATTTAGAGGTTTTCTACACTCTGAAGGAAGGCCCAAATGTAAACCATTAATAACACAGAAAAAAAATATATTTTAAAGTCTCTCGCAGCTCTTGCTTTTAAGGAAGAAAGCTTTCATGAACTTTTTCTTGCAAGTTTAAGGGAATAAACTTAAACTCCCTTCATTAATATTGGAGGAAACAGAACCAAACATAAGCACAGGTATTGCTTTTTTTTTTTTAATGCATTTCAAGTGCATGGAAATTAACGCAGCCAGAATTTAAGGAGAATGCAGGGCATACTGAGCAACATTTTACATTTAGGAAAAATTTTCAAAACACTGAGACATATGCAAAGCAAGGTTCAAGGTAAGGACTCATAGTAAAAGTGCTTTGGAATAATTAGCATTGTTACTTGGCTGAATTTTATGCCTGATGAAAACTAAGGAAATAATTTATGCTAAATGTTACAATTCTATCGTGAAAGAAGCCCAGCCACCTTCATTTTGTTAGAACAAAGGTGGAGAAAAAAGAGTTGGTTGGATTGGAAGGGACAGGGTTAAGGAAAATGATCAGTATTTATAGAACACCACCTTTCCCTCAAGAGTTAATAACATTTTCATATCACCTATTATATGGGGGTGGGAGAGAAGGTGCGATAATGGACCTCCATGTGATGCCTATTTTTAAGGTACACACTGACCGCTAAACTATTAGTTCAGTAGCTCTTGAAGGACATATGTTATATACAGCACTGAAACCTCTTTATAACTCAAATCTTTTTCAAATCAGGAATTATTATAATAATATGTGTTCCCATTTCTTAAGCACCTACTCTGGCCAGATACATTTCCTATTTGTCTCTAACAGTACTAAACTCTGAAAGGAAGGTAGTGTTTTCTTCATTTTACAATAAAGGAGCTCAAGACTTGGAGAAGTTAATTAATATACCTACAGTCATGGCACCACTCAAAAGCAGGATTGGAAGACATTTAGACTCAGGGCTCCTGCCAAAGTCTTGTTATATATCCATTCTGCTACTGAATCCTGTTAACTTTTTCTACCTGATTTGTCAACATGAAAAACAGCCAATTGTCCTCTCCTCAAGTAAGGACTTATCCTGCCCTGATTTTGGGTTAGATGACTTGTTAGTCTTCTCAGAATGAGAATTCTACTTCTCCACTCTTTCCTGAGGAACCGTCCCTATGTCTGCTACAGTTCCCTTCTGGGTAAGAGACAGGGGCTAAAGTCTATCTTTCGGAACTCTGTAGCCCAGAATATTATATATGCATTGTTAGGCATCCCAAAGGCAGGGTGAGTTTTATAACTATAACATTACTGCAATATTTTAATATAGCTAGCTATCACAGGGACCCTGAGGCCTTTTATTCTGTCATACGTACACATTTGTCACCATCCACAGCTTTTATTGGTACAACTTATATTTTTTTCTTCCTAGGTGGACTTATTAAACACCGTCCTCTTTATTTCTGCCCAGTTCTCTTCATTTGTCACTAAAGAGTGACCTTGACAAATTAGAAAAATGAGCCAAAATCCCACTGCTTCAGAGATCCCCATTATCTGGTCTGCTTCCCTCCCTCCCTCTCTTCCTTCCTTCCTTTTTCCTTCCCTCCTTCATCTCGGGCTTAGAGCTTTTAAGTAACATATCCAAGATCACACAGCTAGAAATTCTAGTCCAGGTTGGATGCCATCATGCCAGTCTGCTTTTCATCTGGTATGTAGAGTCTGGATACTCTACCCAAAGTATTGTTCATGGACTAGCAGCATCAGAATCATCATAGAGCTTGTTATGGTGATTGAAGTGATGAAGAATCTCTAGCCCCAGCTTAGACCTTCTGGATAAAAACCTGCATTTTAACAAGACAACAGGTGATTCTAAAATTAAAGTTTGAGGAACACTGGTCGAGAGTATAAGACCCTATTTAAGATCCTATTTAAGATATATTTCACCACTCTTCCTGCCCTGCAGAACTCTGTTCACTCAGACCTCACATTATTAAAGGCTAAAACCTCACTGGCTAACTTCCAATCAGGGAAATATTGTTAATTTTGCTAGTAAATGGATTGGGAGCATGCTTTTGATCCAGTTTTCTCAATGAGACATTAGAGAGATATGCTATGGACCTCAGGAAAAAAAAAATCTTGTTTATTTTGTAATTAATCACATAGAAAGAAATGTTTTCTCTTCTACTACTATATATCTAGCCGTCTTCTTAACATTCCAGAAACTATGGCAACCATCTTGCAGCCGTGATGAGATGGGTGCCCAGGACAAACCTGACTGGCTGAGGATGGCAGAGAGGAAATGTGGAAAATGTCAAAGCCACCTCATCTCAGGATTTCTTGCTTTTGGAGAAAACAAATTTTGCTTGATATTTATATTAGCTGATTTGGAATGTTACTTGCAGTCAAAAGCATTCCTGCTGATACCAATTATATTCTTTTGGTGATAAATGTGTTATAAGAAACAGCATCAGCATTTTTGCTAAAAGCACAATAAATTATACCAATCACTCAATACACTGAAAGACAGTTAGTTTCATAAGATGAGAAACTTATAAATCAGATTCTAGAGTTCCTTTGTCTCTTCAGGCAAATTTCTGTCTTCTATCACTTCTTTTGCATACGTTTTTCTCCTTATTCTTATCTGCTGTCTTTTTTTTCTATGTAATATTTTGAAATATCTACATGCTTTAATTTTTTTAGAGAATTATCTTTAATGTCTACGAAAACTCACTGTAGACAGTCCATGAAAGAACAAGAAAAGTGAAATTTGAATATAATTTAATAGCTGAGAGCAGAAAGGACTCAATATTTTGTATGCAATTACTTCTTAGTTTTCACTTAGCCTCCTGATTATTTGTGATGAGACTTACTTGTCTTTCAATCTTGGTCTTTTGAAGACATAATTAATATTTAGTTGAAGTTTTCAAATAACTAGTAAAATTATTTCTTACGAAGCAAAAATGATCAATGAAATTTTTAATTGACTTTTTATATCCTATTAGCAGAAACAGAGTATGATTTCTGGAAAGATTTATAAACCCTCTCTCCCAGTTTCTGATCCTGCTTTGTTTAATATCTTAATCTTGAATATGGAATAATTTTAAAGCTGCTTCTCTGGTAATGATGGAAGTTAGAAAGGGTGAGATCTTTTCAGCTACCTGGGAAAAACAGAGAATGAGTTCAGTAAGTTAAAAGATTCTCTTTATTGATTATAGTGCTTACTAGGTATACCTCTTAGAAAAATACACATTAAAAAGGATTGTAAAGATTATTTTAAAAGAGTCAAGTTATCAAGATGGCAACATAGTTTGTTTCTGACTTCGCTCCCCCTCATAAGAAGACCGAATAGCAATTTCCATAGACAAGACACCGTTGCAAAAATCCCAGAACATGAAGATGAAGCTGAAGCCCCACCCCGCCACCCTTGGACCACAGAGACTGAGAAGGACTGCATTAGAAGGTAAGAGGAACAGCTACACTCTGACTGCATCATCCATCCTTCAGGCCAGCACAGTGATGCACCGAGAGTGCACACTTGGCCTATGGTTCCTACAGTGGGAAAAAGAGAGCCCAAGGTGGGCATCCAGCTCCCTCACTATTGTGGGACACTTTCTGAGGAGACTCAGTTCTTGCCTCTTGGGGATCACTGCAGAGGTTGACCACTGGAGATCAGATAGAGATGGAGAAAGGAAAAGGGGCTTACAGCAACCAGTGTTCAAATCTTGGTGGACCACATTCCTGCTTGCAGTAGTGCCCAAGCAGAGATCCAAGCCAGTGGCTCTGAACTTCTACAGAGCCAAGATGGTGGCCGCATCTTGCCAGGTAGCTCAGCTGATGTTTCTGCTTGATTTGGGTCCCCAGTCAACAAGCTGTACCAGCAATAGAGCCTGTTCTACAGCTCTAAATGGGCAGGGAAGTAAATTCATAACCCTACTCAATTGCTAAGTATAGCTTCCAGCCCCATCATATGAGGAGTCTGACCAGAGAACCTGGACATCTGTGGAGCCTATTCTACAGCCCTGCTTGGGCAGGGAGCCAAGCCAGCAGTTCTGCCAACTGTTAAGCATAGCTTCTGGTTCCATATAACCAGGGAGACTGAACAGTGGTCCTGGGCAGCCTTAGAATCCAGCCTACAGTACTGTCCAGCTGTGAAGTCCAGCCTATAGCCCTGCCTCACAGCAGAGCTCACCCTAAGGCCCTGTCCAATTGCTGAACAGAGCCTACAACCTTGCCCAGGCAAAGAGCATAGCCTGTGACCTCACCTGACAAAAGGAGCCTAGACAGCAACCCTGCCCAAATACAGAGCACTATCTCTAGTCCACCCAACAGTGGAGTACGGCTGGAGGCCTCTCCTAATCAAAGAGCCCAGCCAGCAATCTTGCCCAACAGTAGAGCATAGCCAGTGGCCTCCTTCATCATGAAGCCCAGACTGTTGATCTACCCTTCTTTGGCGCATAGCTTCTAGACCCACTTAACATATTGTTCAGCTAGTGAAACCATCCACTCAGAACACAGCCTGAGAGCCCACCCAACCAGGAGTGATTGCAGAGCCCAGCTTGTAGCCCTGCCCAGTCACAAAGTACAGACAGAGGTGTAATCTTGCCAGGGAACATAGTCTGCTATTTCACCTAACCACAGGTGGTTTCAGATCCTGGCTAATGGCCCTACTTGGCTGCAGGGCACAGCCAATAGCCCTGCGCAATCAGGAAGCCCACCCTAACTCTGATCCCAGCCAGCAACACGCTCCCTGATCTCAGAGCATAGGCAGTGACCTTGCCCAACTAGAGACCCCAAAGGTAAGCTCCAACTGCCTATAGATGCTACCAGATGACAGATCCAGTATTCCAAGCTGAGTGGACTGGTAATGGTCTTTCCATGTCAAAGTGAACCTGTGAATCTGGAAGAGGAGAACACTATTCAAATATGCAGATACCAATGCAAAAGATCAAAGATCACAAAGAATCAGATAAACACGACACAAACAGAAAACTAATAAATTTTCTGTAACTGACCCTAAAGCACTCGATAGCTATGAACTATCTGACAAGAATTATGAGTAATTCCCTTACAGAACTTCAGTGAACTACAACAAAGTACAAACAACTAAATGAAATTAGGAAAACAGTGTGTGAAAAAAAATCAGAAGTTCAACACTGAAATAGAAATCATCAAAAAACAAAAATTCTGCATCTGAAAAATGCAATGACTGGACTGAAGAATTCAATAGAGAACTTCACAGCAGACTTGACCAACAGAAGAAGGAGTCAGTGTACCGAAAGATAGGCCACTCGAAATTATTTAATTGGAGATGCAAAAAGAAAAAAAAAAGAATGAAAAAAGTGTAAAGAAAGCCTTCAGGTCTTATAGGTCATCATTATCTCATAGAAACAGAGAACAGATTGATGGTTGCCAGGGATGGGATAAAGGTTGGTGGGTGAAGGTAGTTAAAGGGTACAAACTTCTAGTTATAAGATAAATTATGTAGATGTAATGTACAAGATGACGATTAAAGTTGACAATATTATATTGTATAGGAAAGTTGCTAAGATAGTAAATTTTAGAAGTTCTCACTACACAAATACACACGCTTACATACAATGTAACAGTGAATTAACGGACTAACATTATTGTGGTAATCATTTCACAATATATACATGTATCAAATCATAACATTGTGCACCTTAAACTTATATAATGTTATATAAACTCATATAATATCAATTGTATCTCAATACAGCTAAAAAGGATTATTTTATTTCTTTATTTGTTTACTTTATCTGTATACCACTTAGTGATTTATTTTCTAATATTTTATCATAGACAATTTCAATTGTATACAAAAGTAGAAGTAATAGGATAACAAACTCCCATGTACCCATCACATAGCTTCAACAATTATTATCTCATAGCCTAAATGATTTTATTTGTACCTTCTCCCGTGTTTTCCCAGCCCCTAGATTATTTTGAAGCAATGTTCAGTATATCATTTGATCTGTAAATATCTCCATATGTAATTCTAACAGATAGGATAGTTTAAAAACATAATCATGTAAAGTATTTTTATTACACAGAAAAAATTAATATTACTTGATTTTCCTTGATATCATCAAATAGATTGTTTAATTTTTTCTAATTGTTTTGACATTTTTTACATGGTTTGTTTGAATCAACCTTTCCCCCTTTTGCCCCCACCATTGCCATTTATTTATTGAAAAAACTATGTGGGTTGTCTTGCAGTATTCCCTTTATTTAGATTTAGGGACTAGATATCTAGTCCCTCCATCTAGATTTAGCTGATTATATTTTAATGGTGTTATTTAATGTTTCCTTGTTAATTGTATTTTCCTTAAATTAGTAGTTTTATAGCCAGAGGATTGATCAGATCCAGGTGAGATTTTTTTTAAAATGGCAAAAATCTCATTAGTACATGTGTATTTGCCTGTAAGGAGAATATATGAAGTGAGCTTTTTCTCTTATTTTTAAGATGTTTTCAGTCTTTGATGATGTCTTTCATTCTCTGTCTTTTGAGATCTGGGATGAAATTTGTCTCTGGCTCCACTACCTGATTAGGAGTTGTCAGAGTTTGGGCCATTTCATTTTGCTGAGATAATGTTGCTGGCCTACAAAGTTCAGCTGTAGTTAGCCTAGTGTTTTTTTCCGACTGAATGAGGGAAGGAGATGAGTTGTTTTAGCTCTTTGAAATGTTGAAATGCCAGGATAGTGTTGTACATATCAAATTGTTAGTAGCGATTGAAAGGTGGATTAATAACCACTGGCTTTGGGACCTTGAGCAGATTAGGCCCCATGACTGCTATTTTTATCATTTGTTATATATATATATATATAAACAAATTATATATATACACACACATATATATATATAAAATTATATATATATCTATATATATATATAGATATATATATATAAAAAATTTAATGTGGTCTGTCATATTTTCAGATTGATTTGCTGATGGTATAGATTTTCATATGAATTTATGGCTAGTATAACTTTATCTAATCAGCAAGTTTGGTGCATTTGTTTTATTTTTGTGACTAATGTTAAAAATAATGGTATCTAAAACTTATAAATAGTTAAAAAAGTGACTACATGTCCTTTCAATGTCATACTGGAATATCATCTAACAGGCCCACCCAAAGGTAATTTCATTCTCTATAGATATGTACTTTACTGTTTTCCTTTTGTTTAGGGAAATATTAGCTTGTAGAAAATTGAGAGTGATACAAACGATTTTTGTCCAATAGAAATGAAAAGTAAAATTTATCTGATGGAAAGATTATCTCAAAGGTTAGGGAAATATTAGCTTGTAGAAAATTAAGAGTGATACAAATGATTTTTGAGAGTGATACAAATGATTTTTGTCCAATAGAAATGAAAAGTAAAATTTATCTGATAGAAAGATTATCTCAAAGGTTAGTATTTAATTGTCTGTTGGAGCAATAGCCAGTTTTATATCTATCTTAGAAATCTAATTTCACAATTCTTCAGTGCCAATACATACTCAGACTCTCAAATTCTCTTTTAACCAGTTTATCTTTATGCTGTTTCCCTTATTAATGAATTAAGTAAATCTCTGACATGTGCTCACTTTGTATATATGAGAACAATCAGTTTAACTTTATAAAAATTATGCCTCAATACTATGTTTCTGGCCTTAGTGGTGAACTCTGCTGGCTGGTTCGATATTAATTATAAATTTGAAGTACACTGATGACATTTCTCTAGAACTCATTGGAGTGTGTGTATCTCACCTCATTAACACATCGCCAGTGGAAACCATATTGGTTTTAATTATTTAGCGAAAGAACTAAAGATCTTTATTCATATCGAATAACCTGAAGAGAGGTATCACTGCTTTACTAGACCAGTATAGCTTATGCATTATGATGTTTTAAATTTGTCAATATATTTATGTTTAGAAAGGCAAGGGTTTCCTTCATAAGATTTAGCTCTCTTTGACTCTTTTTTTTATACTAAGGAACTTTGACTTTATTTAGCTATCCAGTGTTATTTTTTTGTCTTTATTGAAATATAATAGACAATTAATTGCTTGTATTTACGTTGTAAAATTCAATGAGTTTTTTTTTTCAGTTATAGCTGGCATACAGTAATATACTAGTTTCAGTTGTATAGCATAGTGATCAGAGATCCACAAAACTCACAAAGTGATCACCTCACTAAATCTAGTACCCTTCTTCCCCCTTACATATTCATTACATTATTAATAACCACCTTCCTCATATTACACTCTACATCTCCATGTCTATTCTGCAACTATCCATTTGTAGCTCTTAATCCCTTTGTCTTTTTTTTTGTCCCCCAACTCCTCTCCCATCTATTAGCCCTAAAAATATTCTCTGTATCTATGAGTTTATTTCTGCTTTTGTTGTTGTTGTAGCTTATTTTTTTCTTTAGATTCCACATGCACATGAAATCATGTTATATTTGTTTTTTTTCTATCTGACCTATTTCATTCAGCACAATACCCTCTAGGTCCATCAAGGCAATATCTTTTTCCATCCCCTTTCTTTTAGTCTGTGTGTCTTTTAATCTGAAGTGAGTCTCTTGTAAGCAGCATATGTAGGAGTCTTGTTTTCTTATCCATTCAGACACTCTATCTTTTGTTTGGAGCACTTAATTCTTTTCCAGCTGAGATACTTGTTGTTAGGAATGCAGTTATTACCAGTCTTTATTCCCATTTTTGATACATTTTATACATGTTTTTCTTCTTAAAGAAGTCCCTCCAACATTTCGTGTTATACTGGCTTAGTGATGATAAATTCCTTTAGCTTATTTTTGTCTGGGAAGCTCTGTAACTGTCTTTCAACTCTAAATGATAGCTTTGCTGGATGACGTATTCTTGGTTGTAGATCCTGGGTCTTCATCACTTTGAATATTTCGTGCCAAGCCCTTCTATCCTGCATAGTTTCTTTTGAGAAATCAGCTGCCAGTCTAATGGGTGCTCCCTCATAAGTAACTAAGTGCTTTTCTCTTTCTGCTTTTAAGATTCTCTCTTTGTATTTAACCTTTGGCATTTTAATTATGATATGTCTTGATGTGGGCCTCTTTGGGATCCTGGTTTTTGGAACTCTGAACTTCCTGGGTTGTATGTCTATTTCCTTCATCAGGTTAGGGAAGTTTTCCATCATTATTTCTTCAAATAGCTCTTCAATGTCTTGTTTTCCTTCAGGTACCCCTGTGACATGAACATTTTTACATTTAATTATGTCCCATAGGTTTCTTAAATTATTAATAGGGTCTTAGCTTCTTTTTTCTTGCCATTATGATTAAGCATCCTTGGCTTTCCCCATCATCTATATAGGTCATTTGATTCTCTTCTTTATTCACTTTGTTTATTACATTTAATATGCTTCTTATCTCATATAATGTGTTCTTCATTTCTGACTGGTTCCCTTTTATAATTTCCATTTCCATTTTTATGTTTTTTATCTCTTTTTTAAAGTCATCACTGAATTCATCTACTCTTCCCATAAGATCACTGAGCTTTTGAACTCTTCATCTGTTAAATTGCTTGACTCCATTATTTCTGGATCTCTGTTCTGTTCTCTCTTATGGCCCCTTTAAGAAGCAACTGCAGCTGCCGCTGCCACTGCCACAGCCTTTGTCCCACTCAGTCGCTTGGGACCTGGCAGCCTCGCGTACTCACCTTATCCTATCTTCTGCCATTGCAGGGTGATTTCTTAGATTTCTTCCTAGTTGTATGGTTTGTTTATCTAGATCCCAGGTGATTTTCTTTGCTGTTTGCTCCTTATTTCTGTCACAACTTTGATTTGGTCACCAGAGGGATGAACAGAGCCTCTATCATCTATGCCATTTTTTTTTCTCCCTGACTCTTTTTTTTTTTTTAAGTGCTTTGAGATGTAAGTTTCTATTTCCTTTGAGGGGAGAACATTTACATACATGCATACATATATATATATATATATATATACACACACACACACACACACATATATGATAATTCTAAATGTTTAATAAGAAATTGTTCATAAATTCTTCTTTCCTGAACCACTCAAAATCTATGTAATTTTTCAGGCCAACGTCCCCTCTATCTTCATCTTTTTCACCTGGACGAAGAGGAATGAATTTTTCTTGCTTAGAAAAAATGTTAAATTCAACTATATTTTTAAATGCTGAGTAGGGGGGCCAGATGGAGGCAAGTAATTTATCAAAGCTGAGGATGGGGAGAAGTTTTCCAAAGGTTTTTGAGAAGAGAGCTTGTGAGAGTTGTAGATTGACAAGGGAAATTAAATTTAATAAAAAAATTTAGTGAGATACTTGGGTATAAGATGGAATTACCATGAACTTACTTGATAAATATGGTTTGACCCCTAAACCATGCTTTCGAATAAAGGAGTACTCAGAAGCTAACAACAAGATTCTCCAAGTTTATTAGATCATATTTTTGCCCTGCAAATATTTTCTGAGTGGAGTTTATGCTAGGCTGTGTTCTAGAAGCTGGGGATATACACCAAGACAAAGAGCCTGCCCTCAGGGAACTAACATTCTCATTGGGTAGAGAGAGGAGTGTAGCAAATTAAGAGAATAAAGATAGGATACATTTTATACATCAAGTGGAAATGAGGGCTGTGAAGACATAAAACCGGCTGGGTAGGCTAAAGAGAAAAAGGGGTACTATTTTACACAGTGGGTTAAGTAAGGCTACCATTTAGGAAATAGTGCATTTCATTCTAGCCAGGTAGACAAAGTTCATCAAATTCGGTAGACCAATCTGAGTACGTATACAGTTAAGTAAAAGTTTCTTACATCTGGACCCTGATTGCCCATTGAATCTGCAGTATTTTGTATCCTGCAGGAGCTAATGCTATTATTAAACTTTTTACTAAATAGAACTGTAGAATGCAGAGATATTTTTGAGGGTGATCATGGCTTGGAGATACACATTAGAGAAGAGGGATTTACAGTGCATTCTTCCTAAAAGCATTTTCTATTTAGAAAAAACAAAGTTGTGACATTTTCTTAGTCATGATTTGTAACATGACTAAGTTTCATGGAATTTTCATAGAACATGTTTGCTCATCAGGGAAACAGAAAGTGAAGCAACTCTTTTTATCAGTTTAAGCTCCTTTGTCAAGGCAGGATTATATTCTCATAAATTTATTTTAAAGGGAAGGAAATGTAAGTCACCTTAAAGGTCATTAAAAAAGGATAAAAAGTTAGATCCTATAAGTTAAACTTTAATATGCTAAAATAACTGGCAGAGAGAGAGAGAGAGTGCGCGCGCTAAGAGAGCTATCTTCTCAATAAATGTTGTATAGATGTGCTTTGTCAATTAGCTTTTTTTATTTCACTGTGAACGAATATAAATGTCATGGATAAATGATAGCTTTAATGATGTTTTCCAGCATAATGCTTCATGTTACCATGACTTCTTAACAAAGATGTTAAATCATTAGGAGTCATATTTCATGATAATTAACTACAAACCTGGTAATATTACCACTTTTCATTTGGCATGAAATGATGAGGGAGAACCACAAGGTTTATTGGAGGTACATGGCAAAGGACAGAGTGACTTAATGTATGTATATAAATCTTATAAAACTACCTATTGGACAGCATTTTATCATGGCCATAAATTTCCATTCACTCTCCACTAGTGATAGACAGTGAGGTCTGCAGTAGAAGCAGAAAGCTGAGGTGAGAATATATCACCCTAGAGAATAGAAGGGCTCATGGTTTTCTTTGCTCTTCCTGCTTGCTCTCTCTAAACAGTTTCTTGTCCTTGAGTAAGCTTTGAACAATTAAAGTACACATTCTTATTAATTCTCTTATTAAATGTGCTTTTTATAAAATATGCAGTAATGCGTTTATAATTAAGGAACTATTAATATTTGCCATGTTAAACTATTGCTCTTTTGTCTGTATTTCTTTGAGCCATTGAAAACATTCAACAAGCTCATTTTAGAGAATGAAAGATCAGGAACACCACGTATTGTAAATATTTTCATCTCAACTTACTGTTAAAATAGAGAGATGGTACTTTGGGGTAGATATGATACTTTTTATGGAGTTGGGTGACTTGGTTAGATTTTCTTTTGCTTAGTAATTTATCCTGAGCACTATATTAATCAAAATTTTTTCTGTTGCAAGTGACTGAAACCCAACACAAAGTAGCTTAAGAAAAGAAAAGGGGACTATGATGATTCATGTAATTGAAATTTTGAGACCTCTGGCAAGGCTGGCAGGAACAAATCGCATCCAGGAACAAAGTCTAAGGACCATCTGTATTGGTCTTTCCATGTCTTCGTTTCACTTTCCCCAGTGCTGGCTTAATTTTCAGGCAAGATCTCTGAATACAATGGGCAAAATGGCAACTCTAGACTCCTTGATCTTGATAGCTGGTGATCCTGGAAGAAAATATAGACTGTTTCTGATACTTTCAACTAAAGTACAAGTGAAGACTCTGATTGGTCCTGCTCAGGCCCACTATCCATTTTAGAACGAATCCCTGAAGCTAAGAAGAGAGTACAATGTGCTTTGATTGGCCAGGTCTGAGCCTGTGTCTGCCCACCCCAGAGACAAATGATGAATAACATGATTTGAGGAGAATAAATATGAATTGGAAGAGGAGTAGTTTCCTGAACAAGTGAATGTTGAGTAAAGTCATGGATCTGCCTCTTGACTTCACTCCAACTAACTGTTAAAAGTTAGTCCCACCTTTATGCTATATCAGGCACTATGCTGATAGTGATAAAATGATTTTACAAAAGAGCCTAGCTTCTAGGAATTTTAATTGTAGATGGAAATAATCATGTAAGCAAACACATATAATGTAATAAGATAGTGTATTCAAAATCAGTGATCTCCCAAAGGTGGATCTTCTAGATTTGCTTGCTGGAATAAAAAAAACCTTGAAAGAAGCAATGTAGAGTGGTACTTGACTTCCACTCAATGAAAACAGCATGGATGGAGCCATGAGAACATGGTGCATATAAGGACTGGAGTGGTTTCCACTTCAATATGGAATAATCACAAAGAACAAGGGAAAGTGGCAGGAGTTGGGCTGAACAAATAATCAGAGGCAGATCTTGAAAAGCTCTTTATGTTAATTGAATGGGGTTTTATTATTTGTTTTCTGTCAGACTGGGGATATTGACCAGAGAAATAATATATATCAAGTGTGTGCAGTAAAAAGCAGCACTTTTGTGGGCACATAGAGACTTGTTTGAAAGATTTTTAAACTAGAGGTAAGGTAGCTAGTAAGAGGTTATTGTAACCTCTCCAGTTTCAGAGGATGTATTCCCTCCTTCCCTTCTTTATTGCCTCCCTCCCTCAAGAGAGATATTCACTTAATGCTTGCTATGTACTGGGTACTATTTGAGACAAAGTCTAAGGTAATGGCAATGGGAATAGAAAAAAAAGGAGACGTATATGAAAGCAATTTAGTAAAGAGTAACTGATTTTATATCAAATAGCTATAAGAGGGAGAAGAGAAGACTGGTATGTTTCCAGCCTGAGCTCTTGAGTAAAGGGATGATAGCACTCTCTGAGCCAGGTCTTGTTTGAATCTGTTTACTTATATATAACGTGACAACAATAACGAGAACTCAGTTTCACAGGGCTATTCGTGAGGATGAGGTGAAATAATACATATATGAAAGGGTTTTGTAAACTAAAACATAAAATGAGGGCAAGGTGTTATTTTAAATATATGTAATGTATTTTCAAATAATGTCTTTGCTTTAGTTCCATTCCACGGGGCTGTAATTTTTTCCCCACAAGAAGCACCATTGGGCAGAATAAATTAAACCAGAAGGCTTTACTATCTAGTTGAAATAAGCATTATCTAGCTTGTAATGTCGGTCTTTACAAGCCCAAGTTTGTATATTCTGGTTTTTTCTTCCATTATGCAGGTGTTAGTGGGGGAGTGGTGGGTAAAAGCCAGTTGAGTTTCTCATAAAATTGCACACTGCAGACTTGGGCGAGAATGGTTTTGTTTAAAGCTGATTCATTGAGATTTCATAAGAGATGCTATCGTGTAGGTATAATAACTGTTTAGCAAGATTCTTTATGAGACATTCAGGATTATGGATCCATAATTTGCATTCATTACAAACATTGTAATAACTTCCTTTGAGCCATTAAAATGAAGGTATTGAAAGGCTATTAAAGATGCCAAAAAGCAGTGAAATCACAACAGGTTCACTTATTGGAGAAAGTACTAACAAGATAGAAGCCAGAACTGCAAATACAGATCTCATCTGCTTGGTTATCACATTTAACTTTTTCCAGTCTCACTGTGCAAAGGAATGGGCTGTGATCTGAGTAGGCTGAATATTCTGAACTCATATTGCAATATATCCATCCAGCCAGCCAGCCATTCATCCATCCACTCATTCATTTCAATTCCTAGGTGCTGGGACAGATGCTAAAGAAAATGATATGCTTTCTCTACAGAGTGTAATTGGAGATACAGATAAGTGAAATATATTTGCAATAAAATGAAAATATAAACTGATAGGCTAAGTGTATAGTGTTTTGGATACTCCTGGGAAAACAGGGTGGGAAAATGGAGAGACAATTGCTGAGAAGAAAAGAAAAAGAAAGGATATTACAAGCAGCCAAATTAATGAGTATTGTATTGCAAATTAAGTTGTGAATTCAGCTCCCTGGAAGTCACTAATGCTGGCAAATTCCACCAGCTAGCCTTTTCACTTTTATCTCCAGGATTTCTGATTTAAAGGCAAATTAAGCTAAATGTTGCTCTATAAAGTATCCAATGTGAAAAACTCATCTAAACTCTGGACTAGAGAGAGAGAAAAAAAAACTCGGAAGTTTGCAGTGATGGCATAATGGAATACCAACTGGTTGGCCTTTGCTGTTGTCCTATGTAAAAATATTATTCCTCATATATCTAGATCACCTAGTACAACACCTGGCACAAAGTAGGTCCACGATAAATAGATGATACCATCTATTGATAGAATACTGCTTCTGCACAATATTTGAAATTGGCAAAGAATTATTAATTGCACCTCAATTTTTTTAAAATTGCATTATCTTCCATTTCCAACTCAGTTTTGCCCTGTGACTACAAGATATTAACAATATAGATTCATTTAAACAAATAAAAAAAATCCAATTTACTTTAAAAAATGTGTCAGACTCTCTCCTGCAGGTGCACAGGAAATGAAATATTATTATTAGTTTAAAGGAAATTATGACAGTTTCATGACTAAAAAAGGGAAAACTTTTATGGAGGACATAGCACACCTGGTATACATCAAAAATTAATTTCTAATCTCAAGTGTTTATAACATATAAATCACCTTTATTTCCAAAACTAATGGCATAATGGAACAGCTATGAATTAAATAGAATCAGTTTTATTACTCTTAATAATAACAAATTTAGTATAATTCAAATAAAACTATATGTGTGATGAATAGGCAAAGGAAATCACAGAAAAGTAAAAAAAAATTCCCTGTGATCACTGAATGAAGTAATACCATATTTTAATTGAAATAATCTGGGCTAGATTTACAATCCAGGTGAAAAATGCCAATTTTGAGTCTCTCAAATTGTATAGCTGCAAACAAGCTAATTAACTTCTCTAATCTGTCAAATTGGAATGTTAACACCCACTCCATGCAGTTATTATGAGAATAAAATGAGATAATATGTAAAAGGTCCAGTATATGACCCTGAGTGGAGGGGATATTTAACAAATATTTGTTCCATGTATCCTCTCCTTTGCTTTATCATTCACCCAATATTAGCTTTTGCAATTTGTTTTGATTAATAAACAAAGTCAACCTTATATACTCATGATTTGGGGTATGTGGCAATTCATATGCAAAATAAATGTGGCTAAGAGTCAAAACTTTGGCTTTCGAGTCTTGATAAAAATACTGCTTTATGACCTTAGGCAAGTCAGTTAACCTC
>NW_011888788.1:11129192-11159886 GCF_000151845.1 Pteropus vampyrus
GGGCTGAATTTGGCTACAGATATATTGTTCGGTTAGCACAATGTTAAAACAAAACAAAATAAAAACAAAATGCTGCTTTTAAAAATCAAGAGATTCTATATAAAATCTAGATTTCCAACTTCTCAAGCATCTAGGCAACACTAGGCCTACATTCCAACTAGTCAAGATAAAGCTGATGGGTTGGGATGTCTCCAGGTGGCCACGGTTACCACCTCTTTCACTCTGTAGTATACTAGGTCTCCTGCTTTCATTTTTATTGTCTGCTTGATTCCTATGGCGTTTGAAACTGTGGTTATTGAGTATCTCCAGGGTTGCTTGCCTTTATTTTCCTGCCACATTCTTCCCTCTTATAAACCCTCTTGTACTCTTTATCTATTTTACTCAACCCAAGAGAGCACACACATGTGCAAAGGTTCTTCAGTTTAATTCTTCAGGCGACACGAGGCTGCTTTGATGCTCAGATCTCCTCCTCTGACAGATGTTGAGACTTCTCACCATCACCTTTTCACCTCCAGTCTAGCATTTTTTCCCTGTCATGTTGCCTGCCCAACAGTGTTCTCATATGGAAAACACTCTCCTTCCCAACACTGCCCACACTGACCTGCAGTGAGGATAAGACAGTCTGCAGTGGTGTGCGTGGCTGGAACCTTTGACCTCTCCTCCCCTTGCCCATGTGGAATCTGATACTCTTGGTCTTTAATAACAGAAAACCAGAAGCCAGTTAAAATGTCTCCTGGCCAGTAAACACATGAAAAAACCACTTATCCTCATTAGCAATCAGGGAAATACAAATTAAAACAACAGTGAGAAGATTCCTAGTCATCAGATTGCTTATTATATTACTCTTTATAACTTGTATATGTCAATGTTATTTCATAACAACAATAATTGGAAAAAAATTCTGCTTTTCCTTTCATCTTTAGTGCACAGGCAGATGAGTTGGTATGAGAAAAGGAATGTGTTGCTCTGGCTTTGAAAAACACATATAGACTTGGTAACAAAAGATTAGATGGAGGGAAGTTTTTCTTTATAGAATCATTCCTTTAACAAGCGAAAGAGCAATGACAGAATGAGGCAGTCACCAATTTTGCAACCCTAATAATTTAAAGGATCTAGGCAGTGCTTATCCACAGATGCCAACATGACACATGCACACACACACACACACACACACACACACACACACACGCCACTAAACTTTACGTGCTTCTTATATGTCACTACTTATAAAGTAGTTTAACCATCCACATCTCCTAAAAAAAAAAATAGAACCTAAATTGGGTCAATGCTCTAGCTATAACTACCAATTTATAGGCAATACAGAGAAGAGAGAAATATATTGAATTATACCATGGGGCCAAAAAATTCACACAAGAAAATTCTATAGACCAAATGACCTGCTTTTTGCAACATATACATTAGAAGAGAATAAGAAAGACAGAGAGAAGAGAGAAGAAAACCTATAGAAAATGAGACTTAAAAGATATCCAATCTGAAGCAAATAGAACAAAATATCATTTATTCATTCTGCCTGATGGCTGCAAAGATATCACACAGAATTATTTTCCATAGTATTTTTATAATTGTAATTATATTATGCTTCTTGTAGTCAAAAACAAACACAGACCTACCAAATCACTTCCAATCAAAATTCATATTTGGATCTTGTTTTATACACACACAAAATGTTTAAAAACATGAATTTTATGACAAAATTTGAAATCTGAATCCTAACATGGTGTTTAATGATCTTAAGGAATTATTGTTAATTTTTATATAAATGGTACTATACCTATTCGCCTTTCCCACTCTTTAAAAAAAGAAAATGTCTTCCTCATTTAGAAACATACACCTGGAATATATGTTGGCAATATAATATAATGTCTGACATTTGGTTCAAAAGTTACAGGCAAGAGGGAAATGAATAGAGGCTTAAATGAATTTTTTTCTAATTTTTTCTAATTTTGAACATGTTCCACAGTAAAAGTTGAAAAACAAACAAGCAAATAGAAGAGCAGATGCTGGACCACCATGCTCCCTTACCCAGTCAAAGTAGTAACAGTCTATAAGTATTCATTGACTCATCGTCATTGGACTGGGCGCCCATAGACCCTCACACACATGACATGGAGAAAGTAATATTCTGGCCTACCAAGACCATAACTACACAGCCCGGAAAGAAATTTGGTTTCTGATCCCAAAGAAGAAAGTCTCATTTATTTCTTTCTGTAGTGTTACCAGAAAATGCTATGCAGCAAATAAATGGCAACTCCATGAGTGAATGTTAATGAATTTTAAATGAATTTGAGGTGCTGGCACAGTATATCCCTACAGAGTTCAGTTAAAAAAAAAAAAAAAAAGTGCTGCTCTAATGCTGAAAGCTTACACATGACAACAGCTGCACTTATGCTAGAATGAAAGTAGCCTTACTGGGGTGAAGATTTTTCTCAGCCTAGTACATCTTTTGGCCTTCATTTTCCTGGTCTCCTGGAGGCCCTGCGAGCCCCATGGTTAGACATCCTGTGGTTTCCAGTGCTGGAGGCCTTTCACAGGAGAAGGGATCCATGATTTCTGCTCTTATCCTTGGCTGCCTCTGGATATTGAGGGCTTCTGCATAACGTTAAATGTTTATTGCAGATTGTTTCTTTTTGTCCTTCTAAGTAGCCTGTAAACTCCATCCTAGAGAGCAGCTGGGAGAGTTATTGCCTGTTGATACACTCACCCAAATAAGTGCTGAGTTCTTCACTACACACATATGGACTTTGGCTCTGGGCCCAGAATACCTGAGTCAATTTCAGAATCCAATTGTTACAGTGCTTTTGTATTTTTAGAGAAGAAAAAGGTGTGCATCTTAAGATCTAAAAGCTGTCTGCATTTACATTGCAACTTTCTTTTTAATTAAGCAGACCAGAAAGATCAATAGAGAATTTACTAGCATAGGGGAGCATATTGGAATGATTTCATTAAAAAAAAAATTGCTGCTTTGACAAAGGGAGGTCAGGGGAGGTGTTTAGCAAACCATCTTAAACTGGTTGGTGGTTTCTCATTTATTTTAGGCTCTATTCTCTATCTACTTCCCACCTCACCCCAACCTTGGACCACAATCCTTCCAAAATGTTAACGATGCCCCATGGCCTTAAAATGCATTTTCCATGAGAGAACAATTTCCCACTTTTATAATGCTAGAACAATCATGTGCATTGTTAGAGACCCCTATATGATTTTGACTTTGTCAGAAGAGAATAGTAATTCTCCATTGACAGCTCTCGGTGACTGAAAGTATAATCAAAGTAAATGCATTATTAATGACTTTTCTTTTTAATGACTCAATCAAAGTGTGAGATGCTTTTCAAATATTTTATTTTATATAATTTTTCCACTTGGAAAAGTCTGCCCACAAATTAAGGAAATACAATACTTAAATAAAATCAGACACATTATGTTGAGTGGTCTCCAAACAAATTGTCCTTCAAAGAGATTGCCAGAGTAAGATCTGATCACTTTTTCCTGACAGGTGGGGACCAGGTACACACTATACCTAAATCTGGTTATCTGAGAACACAAATTAAGAGCTGGAGGGTTGGAGTCTGAGAGCTCTGATATTCTAGCTTTATTATGTACTAAAGATGTGATCTTGAAAAACCTCTAAGACTTGTTTTTTCTTCTGTGAAATGAAGCTAATGATCCCCTTGGCACAGCCATTGTATGAGAATTAAATGAGATAATGCATGCAAAGTGATGTTTTGACCTCTTATCCTGGTTCCAAGCACCTAGGGTGAAGACAAGGGAAGGGAGAGTAGTCTTAGCAGCTGGCCACTCGTACTGCTCTGAACTCTGTGACAGGACCAGGAGAGGAAATGTCTACCTCCTTCTTTACTGCCAGTGAAACAAGCCAAAATATAACTATGGCCCTTCACTAATTTAGCAGATGCTGTCAAGATGTCACCCATATCCCATTGCCCCACGAGTTTCACCTCCAACTTTTAACACCTGCATCTCTGCCAGAGCACATTTCTTGCCCCCTGTAGCACACTGCCTGTGTACAGACTGGACTTGCCAGGGAATTAAAGGCCCCTGAGAGAAACTCACCACCAGTAACTGATGGAGATAGGTAGATATATACCCCAAGTCCTGCACCCTGCAGATGGGCTAACTCTAAGGCACCATCTCCCAGAGTTTTCAGTATTGGCCTCTGGAGGAATTCAAACAAAGACAGTTTATTAACTAAGATTGGCTTTAACCAGCAGCAACTGGCACAAGCATTTTTGGAAAATATAATTCGGCCACACTGAGTAGATCTAATTCATGTTTATGACTACACATTTCAGATGGGCAATCGACTCTGGCAGAGAAACTCACTGAATTTTCCTAATAAAATAATCTTCCCCATCTTTAGGTGATTGATTCACTCCTGCACTGAACTGTTTAACCTCCGCTTGGGTTCTGGATTGTACCCACTTTTACCTTCTTAGAGACTTACTCCTGAAATCGTCTACTTTCATTTATGACGACATCACTTTCTTCCCTTTACAAAGTAATTACCTTGGGGATATAAATAAAAGCGATTAAAAAAACAAGTTTTAAAAACTCCCACTGACCCCACAAAATCTTCTACTTCATTCCCTGACATGTCCTCTTTTGCCGCAAAATTGAAATCGTCATCTCTACTATTCCCTCTACTATTTAATCTCCCAGTCTCTCTTCGGCCTGTTCCAACTAAGATTTTGCCCTCATTATTTCACTATAACCATTCTTATTAAATAGCCGGTGATCTATATCTTACCAAGGCAAGGAGACAAGTCTCCATTCTTTTTATTTTCTTTTTTAATTTTTCAGGCAAGGCAACCCTTGGTTGACCTCACAGATTGCAAGGACCTTGTCAGCTTACAATCCTCTACCCTCCCCCCACCTTTTTTTTTTTAATGCTTACAGCACCTGATCTCCCATCCAAGTACTAACCAGGCCCGACTCTGCTTAGCTTCAGATATCAGATGGGATTGGGCTTGTTCAGGGTAGCATAATCATAGACTCAAGTCTCCATTCTTATCCTACTTGGTCTCCCAGCAGCATTTACCATTTTCTCATCTAGGGCATCATATCTGCTTAGTTTCCCTCATTCCTTACTGTCTGTTCCTTCTAGTCTCTTTTCCTGACTCTTCCTCTTTTTCTAGACCTCTGAATGTTAGACTCCTACAGTTCCAACTACACCTATTTTCTTGGTATTCTCTGAAATTGCATCACTTTAAATTCCATCTCTGATATCCTGTCTAGACTTCTGCTCTGTGATCCAGGACCTATATCTCAAAGTGCCTGCTCAGCATCTCCACTTGACTCTTAAATAGGTATCTCAAATTTAAAATGGCAAAGAGAGAGAGAGAGAGAGAGAGTGATAACCCCCACAATGTTCTGCCACCATTCCTTCTGAATCTCAGTAAATTGTTCCACTATCGACTCAGTTGCTTAAGCCAAAAGCCTTGGCGTCTCTCTTTCTCTCATAGTTTGCATCGAATACTAGTATGTCCTTTTGTCTCTACCTTCAAAATAGATCTAAAATCCAACACTGTCACCATCTGCACAACTATCAGCTTTGTCCTTCCCTAACCAGTCTGACCTGCTCAGGATCCCTATTATTTCAAGTCACTACTCGATATATATTTGTTGATTGATCAACAGAGTGGACAACTAGTTTAAATTTTACAAGTTGGTATGTGAACTAAAATGTTGAGGGAAGGCATTATCATTTTGTTTACAACTATATATTAATGAACGAGTCATTGTGCTGCCCTTCCATCTCTTTTTTCTTCATAACAGTTCCCTTCTTTGCTAGTTCTTCCTTCATCCTACTCTTGTCTTCCTCAGTTGACTTTTCTCTGACCTATATTATACCCTTATAAGCTATCTTTTTTGTTTTTTCCAACATTGCTAGCTTTTTATTAATTTCTTTTCCTTTTCTGGATTCCATACTCTTCTCTTTAACAGCATTTTTGTCTTAAGGAAATCAGGTGCTTTTTCAAGGATAAGTTGCAAAGAAGTTGGCAGCAGGAATAGTCCTCATTCCACTTCTAAGTTAAAGTCTCGTTAAAGAGGAAATTCTTCATTCCAGACAAGAACTTGACATTCACAGAGCTTTCGATTTATTCTGCATCTGGCATAAAGCTAGGCCCATTATCGGCATAATGATTTTATCAAGCAAAATACCTTAAAAAAGATATGGGTTATTTTTCTTTCAGTCAAGAGAAGTCTACAAAGAGACGATTCAGGATTGGCATGGTAGCTCTATGATGCTATCAATATTTTAGACTTCCTTTTTCAAATCTGGTATTCTCTACTCATGGCTTCCACTCTATCTAGCTTGCTTTGTGGTCTTAAGATAGATGCCATGCTCTAGACGTTATATAAAAATTCAAAGCAGGAAGAAGAGGGAAGAGGAAGGTATTTTTCTAGCTGAATCAGACCAATTTTTAAAGAACTTTAAAGAACTTTGGAAACACTGCAAAAACATTTTGCCTATATGAAATCAGGGCAGAATTTAGTTATATTGTAAACCCTACCTGCACAGGAGAATTTAGTTATATTGTAAACCCTACCTGCACAGGAAAATATAATTTACCATCTTGGGACATTGTCACCCCTCATTAAGAGAGGGACCTGTGTAAAGAAGAGTGGAGAAAAGATACTGGATAGTCATACTATAATAATAATTATAATGATAATTAACAAACACATTAAGTGCCAGGAATTTAGTGCTAGGCAATGCATGTGAATTGTCTCCTTTAAGCCTCACACCAACTTAATAAGGTTAATACTATTATTATCTCCATTTTACTAATAAAAAAAAACCTGAGGCACAAAGCTTAAATAACTTAGTACGACATAGATGATAAATGCTGGAATCTGGGTTTAAAATTTCACATAGAAGCTTGGGAGCCCAGGTTTCTCAAACCTATGTTAAGTAAAAGTTGATGTTCCCCAATCCCATTCTCATTCCCATCACCTTTTCCCTTGGCTGCTATGAACCACACCTCTGTTATTAAAAATGAAAGAAGTGCATGTTTGTGCATGAGCTTGTGTGTACATGTGTGTGTGTGTTTGCATGTGTTTAATCTTATACTTTAAGTCAAAAAATCCTAAATAGAATAATATGATACTTTGGTACCTTGACTGTGACCTCTTAAGTCTTTTACCAAATATCAGTTCTCTCAATCTCTTCCTCCCTTGCAATCTGGAATTTAAGGCCAGCTCTAAGCATCTTCATGGACAATCCCCAGGGTGGAATTTCAAATAACTTAAACAGAGGTGTGGAACTCATTCTACAAATTTCACTATTATTTCTGGTTAATAAAAATATAGGCCTAAGAAATACAATGGCATATGCCTAAGTTTTGATATTGGATTTAAGTGTTTTCATCATATGTATTATGTCAGTCTGTACTGATATATACTCTGAGATGAGGCATTATAATCCCCATCATATAGATAAGGATGTGAAACTCAAAGATGTCAGGATGGGTCAAGACTGTATGCCTAGGGAGGAGTAGTTCTGGGCTTCACAGTCAGGACCTCTGATTTGTCAGTGACACTACTAAAGTATGAAGCCACTGGGAAGGAGCTCCTGCTTAGACAGGAACCAGACTTTAGATCTGCCAGAACCTATCTTTGCTCTTCCAGTAATCATCTATTTTAGAACAAAACTATGAATACCTGGCAAAGATGAAGAAGAGAGGGGAGATGGAATTGGAATAGGGGTGGGCAGGGAAGAGAAATGGAAGAAGAGAGACTGGTTGGCATAAGAAGAGTAAGGTTTATGTTCACCATGACTGCCTTTGAGATGTAACCAATGGTAAAAGAAAGAGTCCAAGAATTCCAGACACAGGTCAAGTTCATGTAGTTATGTGGGAATGATAAAGATTGTGATGAGTGGTTGTCTCTGACTAGTGTTTAATAAATTACTTTTTAAAAATGTGAATTTTAGGTGGCATCATACCAGTGAGTTATAGAATACATTTTGCATTTACTTTAAGGCTTTATTTTACACATTAAAAGAATATTTATGGAACTATAATGATGAACATATAACTGGCTACCAGTTAATGAGTAGTTCCTATATGCCAAGCATTAAATTGTGACCTTTCGTACCCAACCTCATTTAATCCTCCCACAATCCTGCCATGTTTTATCATCCTCATTTTATTGATAAAGAAGCTGAGGTCTGGATGAGTTAGGCAATTTCCCTGTTCACACGGGGAGTAAATGGCAGGAATAAGAATTTGAATTCAAGATTTAGACTCATTAACCTATGTTCTGACATCTAAACCCATCACATACCACCTACTGAAATAATAAATGAGTCTATCTACCATTGTGATATTGCTAATAATTGGAATTGATAAATTAAGAAACTAAAGTACACTTTAACTAGAGTTTGCTGTTTGGTTATTTTTCTAACACTGTTACCTCTGAGGGAAAGGCAGGAACATAAAGTATAGTGAGTGAGTGAGTGAGTGAGTGAGTGAGTGAGTAGTGAGTGAATGAGTGAGTGAGTGAGTGAGTGAGTGAGTGTAAACTAGCAAACCCCATTTAATTCATACGCATCCTTTCTTCTGCTCTTTCTAACTCTCACTTTCAAAACTATCTCGAGTCAGTATCTAGGGACACAGCTACACACAGAACAAAATAGTCCAGGGTCATTTAAAAGCTCTTAGGCAGAGAGTATTTAACTTTTCTTGTCTCTGGCTACTGGTAACACATCTTCATTAAATCTTAAACACAGCATAAACAAAACTTGAACAGATTATGAATACTTCCTAATTCAACAAAGAGACATTACAGCTTTGTGGATAATGTTAAATGTTGAAATGGACCCTGAGGAAGTCATTTTAAGGCCAATAGTATTTTCATGTATTTTGGCCTCTCTAAATCAAATTTTCCTAGATGAATTGACATTGTCATCAAAATACGCGTTTTTGTTAAAGTTTGTGTAGACAAAGATTTATGCTTTAGTGACCATCCTCATTATTACTCATATTGGGCAATCAATACTGTCTCAATTCAGTCACACCCTTACTGGTGCTTTATGTATATTTCACACACCTACCTGTATAATAGAAGGAAGTAATTACAGAGATCAGAGATATGACAAAGCACATGTATTAGGACGCAGGTTGAGATCCAGCCTTTTTACTACTGGGTCCAGACATAAATGGGTGTGAGAACCAACCTGGAATCTGCTTGAATGAGAGAGAAAACTTACCTAAGCAAATCTAAATTGAAGTGTGCTAATATCAATGCCTCATTCAACCGAGAAGAGAAAGAGTAGTACAGTCTAGTTTTGTTGTTGTTGCTGTTGTTGTTGTTGTTGTTGTGTGTGTGTGTATGTGTATGTGCGTTCAACAGGCCTTGGATTATTTGAAGACAGCTGTTATGATCTTATTTCTGTTTATAACATGGCTCAGCATTCTCTTAGGACAGTCCATGAGATCAATATCCTTCTTAAAATATAGCCTTCCAAACTGAATTTGACATATGGTCCAGTTAAAGTAAGGTGAAAACTATTGACTTTTACTTATTTATTCTTTTTTTTTTTTTAGAAAATCTACTTTTATTAATTTAGCCTAAGACCTTGGCTCGGCATTACCTAAAGCCTCCAGATATTTCTTATTTATATTTAGCCCTTGCAAAACTTTTCATCATTTCAAAACAGTGATTCCCAAATGTGGCCGCTCATTGGAATCAGCTGGGAAAGTTTCAAAAAATAGTGTTTACTGTGTTCTACTGCCAGAGATTATGATTTAATTGACCTCAGGTAAGGACTAGGTTTCAGGATTTTTCAGATTCCTAGGTGATTTCAAAGTGCAGCCAAGTTTGGGAAACTCCGGTCTAACCCTTTCTGTGTAAAGTGTGGTCAATGCCGTTGGCATCAGTTCAGAGCTTGTTAGAAATGCAAACGTTTGGGCCTCACCTAGACTTACTAAACTAGCTTCTGCCTTTTAGCAAGCCAGCCAGATGACTCAGGTGAACATTAAAGTTTAAGAAGTACCGATCTAATCCAGATTTAAATATTTTACTTTTAATTTTTGTTAAATTGCACTTTTTTTCTTGAGATTAAGAAGGAGCTATAGCCTCCTCAGTGGCGCTCAGACCACATGTGAGGTAAATAGGCCACAGCATGGTCAGAAGAGTGGGGTTAAGGGTAGTTAATGACAAGCCTGGCATTGTCAGTACTAGAGGTTGAGGTTGGAGGTTCCAACTAATTGCTCTCTACTATGCCTCCTGATTCTGGAGCAAGGAGGATGTAAGAATCAGATGAAGATTAAACAGAGTGTCAGCTCTTTGCTGGCAAAGCTGGGTTAGGGAATGTGTGCAATTTGAACTGCAGACCAAGGTGAAACTTCCTGTTACTTGTCCTTGAATTACTTTACTCTTCCTCTCATCCAGCTAGTCTCTAGAGAGACTAGAAAACTGTGGCCTCTCCCGGGGAGGGGGCTGAGCAAGCCCTACCACATGAGCTTACCCTGCTTGTGGTAGTAACAGAGGGGAGAACATGTCCAACTTAAGAACGACTTCAGGAGCAGAACTAGCAAGATGGTGGCCGGCTAGGCAGGCACAATGACCATTCACCCATGTCACTGACTTGCTCAGTCACTTGTTCCGCTCAGAGGGAGGACATATAATTCCCCAAAGCAATTTTCTGGCAATTGTTTCTATTTTAGGGGCTAATGTGGAAATGCAGAGAGAGGATATGAGCCGTTTTCCCCAATCTTTTTTCGTTGATTAAGACTAGGGGGCAGATATCTGGTGGACCTGCCCAAGAGTATAGATAAGAATGTCTCAGAACAGGAACCATACTGGTGAAAAGGAGGCATGAAACAGAAGAACAGGCCAGCACAGGGTCGGCTTAACAGAATAAGAGGAGGCAGTTGGAAGAGCAGCTGGGTTATGGTCACCAGCTTGCAGTGTCCCCAAATGATGTTTGCCCTCCTGTGTCTTCTTTATTTTGAGACTTGGAATTTGCTTTGGTGCCTTGACTTTCAGGCAAGTCAGCACAGGTATTTAAGTATCTTACTTATCACTGGTTGGAGGTTAGTGGGGGTAGTGGTTGGCTTCCTCAGATCAGTGGCTGATTTTTTTCTTCATGCAGAACTCTTGAAATTATATCTCTTAAAAAAGACATTTGTCTTTCAAGGACATTATTAAAAGAGGATCTTGGGGAGAGAGGGCAAAAAGAAGCTCTTCAGCTTTCTCCTGCCAGCTGTCCTGGGACCTGGCCATTCTTTTGTATCTATGTTTTACCTTAATTTACTTATATGTTAAGACTTTCTTAGAGTCAATAAGACAGAACAATGCCAAAACCCAAATAGCCATCAACATAAAACACAAGCATACCAAATATAAGAAAACTTAATCTTAGCTGCTCTTTCTCCTGTCAAACTCACAATCTTCTCATTGCCGGATTTGTTCTGAAGCATGGTCAGTAACCCTTGGCGCTACTTTCTTACCACAGCCTTGCTCTTTGACTTTTGGAATCTGGTGCCTCCTTGAGTTCTCAACTGAAACTTCTCTTCTAAAGGATACATGTGGCCTCCTCATTGCCAAATTCAAGCCTTTTGTTAGCTTCAGCTCATTTAATCTCTTTCTGGAAGCATATATATGACATTGTTGAGTACGTTTCCTTTTTTTCTTTTGAATTGTCAAATACAACCCTGGGAAAATACACTACACCACACACACAGGCACACAGACACAGACACACACACACATGCATGCACACACAGACACCATGTACACAGATGTATATATATTTTTTGCTTTATAGAAATGGATCATATTTTATTATCTTCTCCGCTTCTTGCCTTACTCAACAGTTCATTATGGAAACCTTTTCAAATGATCTGGCATAGAACTAACTCGTTCATTAAATATTGTGAAAGTTTCACAATTATTTAATCATTCCCCTATTGATGAATATGCTATTGGTTTTCAGACATTTTCCACCCTGGGCTGGCAATTTTATATTATGGGATAAATTCATAGTTGAAGGATGGCTGGATCAAAAGACACATGTATATTTAATTTATATTTAACATGTATGTTTAATTCGAATAGATGTTGCCAGATGGCCTTCTAAAAAAAGTTGTACCATTTTACATTTCTACCATCAGTGTCTGAGTAGCCCTTCCCTGAAGCATCATAGTCCTTTCTCAATTTTTACAAATCTGTTGCATTTCCTCAATTACTACAGAAGTTGAGCATCTTTTCAAATGTTTATTAGCCATTTGGATGTGCTCTTTCTTGAACCTGGCTACTTATATCCTTATCCAAGTCACTTAACCCCTGAACTTCAGCTGCTTCACAAGGTTATTATGAAGACTAAATAAAATATTTATATGAAGGCTTTGCCCAAAGTCTGGCACAAATAACATACTTGATAAGTGGTAGCTGGTATTAATTGTTTTGAATTCTTTTTTCTTTATTTAGTTGATCTTCATCTTCAAACCTTAACATGTAGGCATTTTTAAAAATTCTGTCATATCTATTCTTGATATTCCACATTTATCTCTCTGAACAATCTCAATCACTTTCACAATTTCAATTTCAAAATCTCTGTTCTGCTGAGAGACCTAAATCTCTAATTCTGATTTATCTTTCAAGTTCATAAACAGCAATTTCAGTGTCCTACTAGACTCCATGCTTCAAGCCTCCCCTCCTCCTGAGCAGGCAAACTCAGCCTCCTAATGTGAGATTCATCATCTTCCCGAACATGTGCTTCCTGTACACCTAAGGGCATCCTTTCCCCCAAGACCTCAGAACTTCAGATTGCAATGTCATCATGCTGCCTTGTCCTAGACGTTCACTTCAATGGCAAAACTCCATAAATGTCACCGCTACAATGATTCATATCTATCCCCTCTGTTCTACTCTGTTTCTACTCTAGTCTACTCCTCTACAATTAAAATAGCTAACTAACCAGTCTTTCCCTTGCCAACTTCTCATTTTTCCAATCTATCTCTTACATGTAGAGGAAATCTAAAACAGTGGCAAAATCATGTCACCTGCTCTAAAGTATCAGTTGGTCCCTTACAGAATAAGGTTCACATTGGTTTTGGTGGACCTTGTCCTCATTCCTTCACATACCATATTTTTCCATCACACCAATTTCTTTTTGCTCCACCAATAGACAAGGCTTGAACACACTCAAGTGTTTTAACTGTGCTGGCCTGTCAGCCAATGATGTCTCTCCCCTCTCCACCAGTTGAATTTCTATTCATTTTCAAGGCCTTTTCCTCTATTGAGATCCTCCTCATCACCAAGCTAGAATGAAATAACTTTAGCAGATTTCCAGAGTATCTCCTAATTTCATTCTTCTGCAATAATTACTATTATAGTAGGTCATTTACATGTCTTTTTGTTGTTAGATTCTAAGCCTTTGAAGGCCAGGATCTGCTTTTTATTTCTAATTATTATTTCTAATTATTATTTCTAATTATCCTTCCATTCCAGTACATTTATTTCTAATTATATTTTCTTTCTTTTCTGTATTTCCCACTCTCAGTTTCTTATCTGGTCCCTTGTAAGTGCTCCTTCGTTATATATATACTTTTTTAATTTAAATTTTAGAATAAACACATAACTGGTGTTAGACAAA
Organism: Pteropus vampyrus; assembly: GCF_000151845.1. Lineage (NCBI taxonomy): Eukaryota > Metazoa > Chordata > Mammalia > Chiroptera > Pteropodidae > Pteropus > Pteropus vampyrus. Next base: position 11,142,835 of record NW_011888788.1, read on the forward strand.
TGGAATAAGACTGGAGAGAGAAAGTTTTGCCAAGGACCAGCTGTCTTGGATTCTCAGAGGCAAATGATGGCAATGGGACTGGTTCTTCTCAGATACCTTCTGTTCGTTCATATACATTACTATATGAACACATGTTGTACTAATTGGCCAACATTTACAATCAGAATATTTCTTAGAAGCATCTAGCTTCTCTTGAAAGAAGGAACATTGGAAAGAGTAGGTCTGCATTCTTGGATAGTACAGTCAACAAAGATGAGCAAATGTAGCCTCTCTTGGGCCTGATACCCATGAGCATTATTCACATGAAACCTACAGCCATCTGATGTCATGATAACAGCAATAACTCAGTGTGTGACCTTGGTCAGGTCAATTGACTCTTGGGCCTCATGTCCTCATTTGCATAATGGGGGATAAACCACACCATTTTATATCTTCCATTTACTAACATTTCTTTTATTCATCTCTTCCCAAACTTTAAAATTTTTTAAAATAAAAATTTAACATTTTTCTCCATGAAATGGTGTACTTATTGAACATAATGACTTTGTTCCACTTATGCTATCACCTTTTTCAAAACAGATTCAGATTTTAACTAATAGTCCCTGGTTATCTGAGTGGTAATAATATTATGAAATACCATAATTTCCCATCATGCTTGTTTTGCTAACTAAGCAATAAAGTTAAGAAAATATATGAATGCTGAAGTACTCTCTTGCTACTCTTTGTTAACTTTTGTTTGGTTCTCTTCTTTTTATCCTAGACTGTTACTGTTACAACCTAGGTTGGACCTCTGGGAACAATGGATGGGTCCACTAGCTAGTAATTCCTGGGATACCTTCAGGAGCCAGTCAGAGCTATTATAATGCTGAATTTATAGAATTCTGGTATACACACACACACACACACACACACTAAACTTTCAGTAACATTTTTGGCAGTCTTATGAATGTATAGATAATGCCTATTATTGAAATGACTAAACCACTATAGACGGTAATGCATAAGGTGGAATCCAAACATTTCCCACTCTCTTCCCAATCACATCCCCAGTTATTTCTTGTTTTGAAAATAATTGTCTAATTATTTTTTCTTCCCTTGTGCACATTTTGTAAAATTGCAAACATACTATAGTTTCTATTGTTCCATTTGCTTCTTTTCCCCTTACTTCCCAATATGAATTAGATATCCTTCCATTCCAGTACATTTTCTTAATTGCTTCTTATCATTCCAGTGAAGGTGGAATGACAAGTATCATAAAGTATTTAGCCAATTTCTTGCTGATTGACATTTAGGTTTTTTCAATCCTCTTTCTAGTTTAATGACCAGTTTCCTTGATGGAAAAGAAGAAGGTAAAATGGTCATTGCATGACTGTGTTTCTGGCTAAAATGTTAATATTCATAGGTATTTGAGAGCAAAATCGTCTAGAAACTAGTTATTTTCTAGTTTACTTTTTCAGAAATGAGAATCTGGACTTAATACTAGCTCTCCATTTTAGTCATAAAAAAAAATTCACATGTTCCAAACACTTACTGTGCACCAAGCTCCATGCTAAGTACTTTATAAAACTTGTCACATTAATTCTTCCAATAATTCTAAAGGCAGATATTTTTACTATGTCCATTTTACAAAAATAGAGGCCAAGTTCTTTGCCCAAAGTCACATAGGTATTAAAGGGGCAGAACTGGAATTTTAAGATACGTGAATCCAAGCTAGAAGCTATGTTCTTAACTATGATTGCTGACGGTACAGGAGACTTTGCCAAGGATCTCTTTTCCTCTCCAACTCCCCTTGTATGTGAAACTGTGAAGTGAGAGAGAGAGGAGAGGGCTTTCCTGTGTCTTAGGCCAGGAGTGTAATCAGAACTCAGTTATTCCCAAATAGAGACTGGTAGGAGCAGCACAGTAAAAAAGCTCATTTCTGTTATCACTTTGTAGCCCTTATAATGCTTTCAAAGTAGAAGCTCTATGCAGATCTCTTGAGATCAAGTTTATGTTTCTGCAGAGAGAGACTATGGAAAAGCCTCAGACTCTTAAGATAGATTTGCCATGAACTAGCTGTGCGATCATGGCTTTCTCCATCAGAGACTGAGGCTTGGCTCACTTGGTCTCTGAGGGATATTTTTATTTTGAAATAATTTCACTTACAGAAAAAAAATTTAAATAATAATAAAAAATTCCCATTCTCATTTACCTTTCACAAAGACTCCCCAATGTTAACATTTTACCATGTTTGCTTTGTCATTTTCCAACCATACCGTCCACACAAATTTATAGGTTTGTTTAGATATATATTATTATTATTTCTAAACTCTTCAGAAGATGTTAACATAATACCTCTTTACCCCTAAATATTCCATTGTGCATTTCCTAAATACAAAGATATTCTCTTATATAACCACAGTACAATTATTAAAATCTAGATATTAACATTGATAATAGTATTATTATCTAATCTGCATACCTTATTTGAATCTTAGCAACTGTTCTACTAGTGTTCTTTATAATAAAATGATTTTCTTTTTCTGCTTTAGTGTCCAACCAGGATCATATATTACATTTTATTGTCATTTCTTTTTGGTCTTATAAAATCTGGAAAAGTTCCTCAGTCTATTTGTCTTTGTGACTTTGACATTTTTGAAAAGCACAGATTATTTTGTGGAATAACCCTAGTTATGGTTGCATGATGTTTCCTACTGGTTAGATTTAAGTTATCCATTTTTGCCAAGAGTAGCATAGAGTTTATTTTGTGTCCTTCTTGGTATATTATATTGGGAGGCACACAATGTTTATTTTTCTCATTAGTGGTAATGGTAAGTTTTAAGACCTGAAAAAGATGATATCTGCCACAGTTCTCCCTTATGAAGTTAATGTTTTCACTTTGTAATTAATACGTCTTGTGGAGAAATATTTTGACACAATGTAAATAGCCTTTCAAACTTTTCAGGCAATAATGTCAGTAGCCATTGATGATTTTTACTTGAAACATATTTCTAAATTGGTTGCCAAATGAGTAGAGATTCTTGTTTTGTAACTTTTACTTACACAGAGTTTATTGAGCAGTAATAAAAACTCAACATTGAGTCACTTCAGTATCATGTGGGTGAGTTCATCATTCAAATCAAATTAGTAATATTTAGCTTTGCAGATTGTAATTATTAATCTCTTACTACTGAGATTAAAGGTAAATATATAAGGAAAAAAGACATCTCTAAATATATTTTTAGGTATTTCTTTAAATATATCAAAGTGAAATTTTGCAAAGTGAAAAAACTGCTCAATTCCAAGTGTTAAAGATGAATGAGAGTCATTCGCATTAGAATCTACACTGTTTATTTATAACTAGGGTCCACTTACATGCCAAATATCAAACATTTAGGTTCAAGGAACTTTGTTTTCAAGAGGACAAATAAAAGAAATATTGATATTCATTATTTCCTGTCTGCAAAATTGTGATTAAGGATTAATTTGCCATTGCACACATAACCTTCCAGCCCTGACTTCATGGTCCCTACTCAGAGGGCTCAGCAACTGCACTCTGTTCTTCAGAAAAGCATGGAGTAAGTGGGTCAGACTAAATTGCTTAGGTCTCCTTGTACTTTTCTCTTTTCCCCATATCTTGGAAAGTTATAATCTAAGCATTTATTCTTCAACTCATGAGCAATTTCACTTCCTTCTGGGGGGTTTGGATCTGTCACTTCTCTGCTCTAAAAAACCATATAGTAACAGACATGCTCATTAAAATTGGTCCTTTTCTCTACACATTTAATTGTTCCTTATTATTGCACCCTTATACCCAGATGGAAAATTGCAAGAAATACGCATGTGTATAGGAACTTTTCCTTATGGTGAGTATGGAGTTATTTTTCATATAAACACCTATGTTCAATAACCAGCTGGAGAAAATCTTGCAGATTTGGAGACCAAAAAGAATGCAAAGATTAGTGAGGAAGATAGAATCTGCTTCACTGATACTCTTACTCAGGAAACAGAGAAAGGCTGCAGACATCTTTTTCTCCAATTTCTCTCATCGTTCTCTTTTCCCTCTAGAAGGGGAAAGGAAAGACTAAATTGGAAGGACATAGATACTACTGATTCCCAAACTAATCCTGAGATCATCTTGAGTGACACCTACCATCTTGTGTTGCTGACCAAAAGGAATCTTTCCTCCCATTTGCTTTTCCAAAGTAGCTACAGATATGGTAAATTACTACCATATGTCCTGTCTTCATCTAGTGCCCACAACACTAATCACTTTATTATTTTATTAGCTTCTTAATGGATTAATTAAACTATTAAAAAATATATACATATATTGTGTTCACTTTGTATCAAGAACCATGCTGTGGACTGGAAATACAACCACAAATAAGACAAGAAACTTGTCTTGAGAGGAAGCAGACATAAGACAAGTGGAATAGTATATTTTACTGTATATAGAGTACTATAGGACCACAGAAGAGAAAATAACTGATTATATCTGCAGAATTAAAGGAAGGCTTCAAAGAGGAAGTGACAACTTGTGCTGGGTATTGAAGAATGAGTAGTACTTTGTAAAGAGAGAAGGGGATAGGGATTTTAAGAGGAAAAATCATGGAGAAGAAGCTTAGAGGTATGTAAAAGTATTGGATATTTGGTGAAATGTTTAGACTCTAATATGGCTCCAACTTGGCCATTTGGAGACTTCTCAAAGTGGCATGAATTGGCAGGAAGAGCACAGGCTCAGATACCAGGCTAACCGGGTATTTGATTTCATGTTTATGTTTTACTAGGACAGTATTATCTAGTTAAATTATTTAATCTTTCTAAAACTATATTATCTTATTTATAAAATAAAGATTAGAGTATCCATCCCTCAGCATTGCTGTAAGGATTCAATGGGAATGTGTACAAGGTTCTTGGCGCAGAGTCCAGGAAAGAGTAAATATTCACCAGGTATTTTTTCCACTTCCCTTACCAGGTGTAGAGGTAAGAATAGAGTTGGTGAAGATGGAAGTAGGGTTTAGGCTCAATACTGAAGGTCTTAAATACTTTGCTCTGAAGTTTGGATTTCATGCTGTCTGATTAGCTATCTTTAAACCAGCCAGACTCACCTTCAGCTCCAAAATTTTACATTTGGTCTCACTTCAATCAAAATAAATACTATTTCCTTGAAGGCTGTCAATCACAGTTAAGTGTATAACTGATATCTGAATAAAGTAGTTGGCTTGAAGGGATGACTATAGTAAGAAGGAGGATGATGCAAGACAAAAAACATTTCCACAACAACTTTTGGAAAGTGTTAACCAGCATCGAGGGACTGAGGGGTGAGAAAACGCATACATCACTCATGTGCATGGACTCAGAGGACAAAACTGTGTTAAAAGTATCAAGTTAGATCCTCCCTGATTACAATAGCTTGCAGAGAACTAAATGGTTTCTCAAATAAGGTAAAGGTAAAATCCAACCAAGTAAAAAAGCTTGGTGAACAGCCTTCCTCCCTCATCACCACTCAGACAACACAAAGGAATTCTCAGTCCAAACAAGAAAGTCAACTGTCATCAGGCCATTTTTCAGTATATACCAAGAGAACCTACATGTAGTTTATGTAACCAAAAGCATTCAGGAGAATTATTAGGTTATTTCAATAAATAGCGGCCAATAAATATTGGCCAACATGGTTTCACTTTCCATGTGTTTTACTACCCAGTAAACTAAAAAGAAAAAAAAAAAAGTTTCCAAAATGCAAAGTGGATAATAATAAAATTGTGAACCAATGATTTGGAAGAAGATCCTGAATCACTCAGGAAGGAAACAAAATCTGTATTTTAAATGATTTTCTTATATATGTTTTAGGATATATGCTGAAAACTATGCAATAATAGATAAGCCATATTATTAATGATGCAAATAATGGCATAATTTCAAGGATATACATGGTAGTGATGTTTAACAGCAATGCAAAAAATAATATTGTAAACAATAACAGGAAATAGTTAAATTAGTTTTCCTCATTTGGTGGAATTGTATGCTGCTATTAAAAGTTATATTTTAGAAAATATATTTTACTGAGCAAGGGAAATATCAAATAATTTAAACTAAAAAATAATCTAAGAAGGATATGTTGACTACACAGAAATGAAAGAAATATTCACCATAGAAAAAGTATAATGAAGTTGAAGGAAAAAAGACAAACTAAGGGGAATATCTTTGAAAGACTTATTAAAAAAATCTACAGGAATTTATCCGACAGACATATTTTTACACGTTCATAACAACACCTTCACATACACTCACACTTTTGAGACAACTGAAAATTTGAACACTGGATATTTGATGATATTTAGTAATTATTGTTAATTTGTTCCGGTGTGATGGTGTTATTTTGATATTTTAAATCTTCTTTCAGAGTTATAATCAGAAATATTTATAGATTAAAATAATGTAATGCCTGGGATTTGCTTCAAAAGAACAGTCTTTTAGGACCTAGAGGAAAGTCAGGAAAGGTCATAGATAAGATGAGTTGATAATTGTTGATAATTGTTGAAGCAATAAGTACACAGAAGTTAGGCATATTGGTTATAAATGTAATATGTATAAAGTTTTGACATTGTGTTTTATCAGGTGAGATCAGAAATAATTTTAAACTATGCTTTTACAGTTTTTTGTTATAATATACTGATCAGAACTGAATCTTCTGAAAAGAAAGTAATGCATTTTAAAATAGTTTTTTTCTCCCTTTAGAAATAAATGGAGACATTTTCCTTTTTAAAAATTGAAATGCAACAACTCAAGTAGATTTCTCATTTGAGCAATATTTAGAATGTTTTCCTCCTATTTAGTTGGGTCCTTTCTGGTACTCTCACCTTCTCTTAATGAAAAAGTCAAGTAATAAGATGTATCCAGCTACTCACTATATCCTTCCTATCACTACCTCTTGCACTGGGTGGGGTGAGAGTGAGAGTTGTGGAGAAGATGAATGAAAGGGTGTGTGTGTGTGTGTGTGTGTGTGCGTGTGTGTGCGTGCGTGCGTGCGTGTGTGTGTGTGTGTGTGTGTGTATGTATTGGGTCAATGAGAGTGAATATTCTAAAGCTCAAATTTCTGAATGTGACCATTTTCTCAGCAATAATACATTTAGATAGACTAAGAAATAATTTTTTTCTTATTTATTTACTAAAGTTACTTTTTTTCTGACTAAAATTCTGCAATCTGTCTCATAATTGTGTTATTTTTATTTGGGGGCTCTAATTAGGCAATATCTGTGATGCACTATCTAAACTGGTAATAATGTGGTAATAAAGAACATCTAGGTCAAGGCTATGGTCTCATTTAGGACCATTAAGTTTTTATTCAGTGTGTCAAGTCAAAAACCATATGATGAGTTATGTCAGCAAAAATGGTGAAGGTAATTCCAAGGACCTGTCCATCACAGAAATATTGAAAAATCAATCAAAACTGTCAGAATCAACTTTGTCAGAACTCTGGAAAATAGTCAAATGTGTACAGCATCCAAGCGAATTCTGAATCAAGAGCAAGACAACTTAAAAAACTGTAGAAAAGCTTCATGGTATTTTTACTTGCCCTTGCCACACTCTTCTCCCCAGGTTGGTGGAATCCCTGAAGCCCATGTTCCCAGTGAGAGAGGAAATAAGATCTTATTCTGAAAGAATTGTGTTAGTCTATTCAAACTTGCCTGGGAGCTATCTGAAGGACTGATACAAGGTGCTTGTCTTTGTTTTGTATAACTTAGAACTGACTCAGGATGGAAAAGTGGTAGGCATTTTTTGAAAACTTTTTTAGACAAATAAACAACCTGCAGCCACCTTGGAGAAAAAGATTACAGTTGAGGCAAATAATACAGCACTGAAAGCCTGGAAGAAAAAGCTGGGAAGGAGGTTTTCTATGGGACATTAAAACATTCAAAAGTGACTGTGTATTCTGGAGAAATTAGGCATAGTCATGCCCAGTGCAATACACATGATTAGAATAGACCTGAGAAGACCCTAAATATCCACTTCTGGCTGGTCTATAGGCTCAGTGTAAGCAGAAAGTCAAGATAAGGCAGAGTTCTAAATAGCATGGTTTAGCATTGAAGAAGTGCCCCAACACAGAGCCAGTGTCATTAGGGGTTTTAGTATCAGATTTAAGTAGACAGAAGAAAGAATCAGCAAACTTGAAGATAGGTCAATTTAAATAATCCAACTTTATAGAAATAAAAAAAGATTGTAAGAGAATATTTGAACAATTGTACACCAACAAATTAGATAACGGAATGAAATGGACAAATTCCTAGAAATACATACATCGACAAAACTGACTCAAAAAGAAAAAGTTTAAATTGACATTCAGCAAGTAAGTAGATTATATTAGTAATTAAACACCTCCCAACAAAGAAAAGTTCAGGACCAAATGTTTATAATGGTGAATCTACAAAACATTTAAAGAATTAGTATGAAACTTCAAATTCTTCCAAAAATAGAACAAAAGGAAACCTTTTCTAACTCATTTTATGAGGCCACTTTACCCTAATACCAAAACCAAGACACCACAAGAAAATTATAGATTAATATTTATTATGAATATAGTTGCAGACATCCTCACTAGAATACTAGCAAACCAAATCCAAACAGCATATTAAAAAGGATTAAACACTACGACCAAGTGGAATTTTCCCCAAGATTGCAAGAGTCATTCAACATTTAAAAAAATCAATGTAATATACCTCTTTAATAGAATGAAGGAAAAAAAAAACAAACAAACCACACTATCCTCTCAGTTGATGCAGAAGAAGCATTTGACAAAATCTAATACCTTTCAAGATAAAAATACTCAGAAAACTAGGAACAGAGGGAACTTTCTCAACATGAAAAAGTACATCTATGAATAAAAACACAGTTAACATAGTGAAAAACTGAAATCTTTTTCTTTATGATCAAGAACATCTGCTTTCAAAACTGTACTGGAAGTTCTAGCCAGAGCATGTAGGCAAGAAAAAGAAAGAAGAAACATCTAGGTAAGAAGGAAAAACTAAAACTATCTCTACTTGCACATGACATGTTTTTGTATTTTGAAAATCCCTAAAATCTGCAAAATAGAAAAGAAAATTTGCAAGAGATCTGCAAAAACTTTGCAAAAAAGAAAGCATTAATAAACAAATTTAACAAAGCTGCAAAGTACAAGTTAGACACACAAAAATAAGTTGTTTCAATATACCAGAAAAGAACAATCTGAAAAAGAAATTAAAAAATAATTCCATATAAAATAGCCACCAAAGTAAGAAAATATCCAGAAATAAATTTAACCAAGAAGATAAAAGGAATTAAAGAAGATGTAAAGAAATTGGAAGACATCCTATGTTCATGAATTGGAAGATTTAATGTTGTTAAGATGGAAAAACTACCTGAAGTTATTTATAGATTCAATGCAATCTTTAGCAAAATTTCAATTGCTCTTTTTTGCAGAAACGGAAAAGCCAGTCTTCAAGTTCATAAGGCATTGCAAAAGGCCCTGAATAGTCAAAACAATATTTAAAAAGAGCAAAATTGGAGAACTCCCCCTTCTCAATTTCAAAACTTAATTCTAAGCTATGGTAAAGGAAGCAATGTGGTACTGACATAGGATAGACATGTACCAATGAGATGGACTTGAAAGTCTAGACTTAAACCTAGCCAAACATCTCAGTCAATTAGTCAATTGATTTTTGACAAGGGTGCCAAGACCATTCAGTGGGGAAAGAACAACAGTCTCTTCAACATAAAGTGCAGGACAACTGAATATCCACTTATGAAAGTATAAAATTAACTCAAAATGGACCAAAATCTAAATAGAAGAACCACAATTATAAAACTCTTTAGAAGAAAACAGGAGTAAATTTTCACGGTATCAGATTTTGCAATGAATTCTTATATATGACATCAAAATCATGAACAAAAGAAAAATGATAAATTGGACTTCATTAAAATTAAAAACTTACTGCATTAAAGGGCATTACCAATAAAGTGAAAAGATAACATACAGAATCAGAGAAAATCTTTGCAAATCATATATCTGGTGAGTCTATTATCCAAATATATAAAGAACAATTACAACTAAACAACAAAAAGACAAATGATCTTATTAAAAAATGGGTAAAGAATTTAAGTAGACAGTTTACTAAAGAAGATATATAAATGGCCAATAAGCACCTGAAAAAGAAGCTCAACAGTCTTAATCACTAGAGAAATAAAAATCAACATCACAACAATATATTACTTCATACCTACTAATATGGCTTCAATAAAAAAAAATATAAAAAATAACAAGTGTTGATAAGGAGGTAGAGAAATTGGAAACTTAATATTTCTGGTGGGAATATAAAATGGCATAGCTGCTGTGGAGAACAGTTTGACAGTTTCTCAAAGAGAAAAACATAAAATCGCCATTGTCCAGAATTTCTGCTTCTAGATAGATACTCAAAAGATTGGAAAGCAGGTACTCAAACAAATATATATGCATTCATGTTTATCAAAGCACTATTCACAATAGCCAAAAGGTGGCAAAACAAATTGTGGTATATAATGGAGTATTTTTCAGCCATAAAACAGAAGGAAATACTGATACATGCTACATTGTGGTTGAACCTCAAAAAAATTATGCAAAGTGGATGAAGCCAGACACAATAGGGCACATATTGTATGATTCCATTTATATGAAATGTCTAGAATATGTCAATCCATAAAGGCAGATATCAAATTGTTGGTTGCCAAGGGCTGGGGGATGGGTAAATGGAGAGTTAAGTGCTCAACGAGTATGAGGTTCCTTTTGTAATGATAAAGATATTTTAGAACTATATAGATATGCAGCATTTTGCACACTTTGAATGCACTAAATGCCACTGGATTGTTCACTTCAAAATGTTATGTTATGTGAATTTAATATCAATTCAAAAATCAAAACATATATCTCCCTTGATTCATATACTGATTACTAGATTACTTGGTGTGTGAGAATAGATTTCAGAGTGACAGACTTGGGTTCAAATTTCTGATTATCAATTAGGTAATCAGATGTATTAATGAAGCTTGTTTCAATAGCAAATAAATATCTGAATATATGTGGTTTAACACAAAGAACTTCTATTTCTCATCAATGCGACAGTCCATTGCGACTGTTCATGAGCAACAGAACATTATCCGTGGTCACTGGGACTCACTCTCTCGGTCCTTGCAGTTTCCTCTCCTGTCAACCAGCAAATGGATAAAGACATGGTAGATCACATATGGAAGGTTTTTATAAAATGGTTCTAGATAGTGGAATAGGATCACTTTTCTCCAGATTCTGTTGGCCATAACTCAACATATTTGGTGTGCTCACTTGCAGATAGGCTGAGAAATATAGACTAGCTGTGTGTGCCGGGAATAAAAAAAAAAAAAAAAAGATTTTGGTGAGAACCAAGACACTTGGGATAATGCATATGAATCTTCTAGTTCAGCGTCTGATAAAAGTAGGCATTCAACAAAAGTGAGCTCCCTTCTTTGAGGGTGAGAGAATCCATCATAGCTTCTGGAAATGTGTCTCAAATGCAAGCTTAAGGGAAGACCATTAGTTGTGGCCCCTGTGGCAAAGTCACTTGATGTGGCTGCCAGGCAGACATTTGGCAGAATTATTTCTGGATTCTGTACCTTCTTGTTCTTTTTTGCTTCTGTGCTTTGGAATTTCCCTTGGTTTTGGTCCAGTTTAGTTTCCAGTATATAATTTGGAATTTGCCTTTCTTATATAGCTTGCTCACCTCCAGCTTCTAGATGACTCAGCCCCTCAGCAAACTGTTCCTAGTCCTCAGCTCAGTGTTTTCACTGGACAGGCTCATAAATTTCCCTTTGCCATTCTTTACTTCCTAGTCATAACTTGAAGATTTACAACTTGAACACATTAATTTATTCTTGGTATAATTGTTAAAATTTCTATCTCTTCCTACATCTTATAATTAGCTTAGCTGATTTTTAAAGAAATTCTTTAAGAATTATTTTTATGAAGGCCATCTGGTAAAACAAATTACTCTCCAAGGAAAGTTAATCAGACTAATTGCTAATTAAATGTCCTCCTTGACTGTAATAGTTATAGATTAGAAAGTGTTTGTGATGTACATTAATTTTTGTAAAGACTGAAAATCATTCTTTGTTTTCCTTCAAAAGAATAAGTGAATAAATTTGCATGTATGATATATGTGTGTGGTGATATTAAAAGATGCACTTTTCCATTTTTCAAATGGATTAGTTGTTCTCAGATCAGGTCACTACACATGATCTTGGAACTCTGAAAGTTGAATTTTATTCTAACCTATTGTTAGTGTCTCAGCTTTGTAGATCTTCAAATGATTTTGTGGTTCATGGTGTTTGGGAAATAAGTTTTTTAATATATAAAACGACGCAATCAAAGATGGCACGTGTTTAATTTTATATTAAATGGATTGATAGTAATTGTCTTGAGCATATAGAGATAGATTTGGAGACTGGCAGAGGAGGGGAATATTTACCACGCATACATTATGACTTCCTTTTTATTAGATTGTGTAATGATTCACAGAAGTAGAGCCACAAAGAATAAAAATCAGTTTTGCTTGACAGTGACAATGAGAATCTCCTCATAAGATAAAATAGATCAGAATCAGGAAAACTAATGAAATCTCTTTGTCCTAAAGTACTTAAATGGAAGAATAGTTGAAAGCCAAAATCTGCCCCTCACTCTTTATCTCACCATGCCATTTAACTTGAGTTAATTATTCATTTATGGAAATGAATGGGCATTTTTAGTCAAAGTGATTTAGGTTTTATGAATTATTTTTTCTCTAGTTTTTGGTTACGTATTTGTATATAGAGTATGAAGACCTTTTGAAAGCAATTGCAACCTATTCTACCTAAAGTTGTCTATTATTTACTGGTAGACTGTTTACAACCATATAAAACCTCAGAGGTCTTCTTTTACTGTTATGGATTTTCCTTTTATAACCAGAACATGAACAGGATTCACATACTAGCATTCTGACTGTGAATTCATGAAACATATTGATAAGAAATGGAATTTGGTATCAAGGAAAAATAATTGAGGAATCAGATTTGAATTCTAGTCTTGCTTCTCCATCAGTGAGCTGTATGATTGTCATTCCTGGTCCACAATGGTCTCTATTATAAAATAAGAGTGTGGGGCTCACTTTTTGGTTAGAATAATGCTATATATATGTTGACACTGACATTTTGCCATTGTACATTAATCAACTGAATAATTTGCCTCTGTCACTCATTGAGCACAAGGGGGCAATAATGGGCAGACTGCTCTCTGTTTCCTCTTGACAGTCAAAATCGTTGGCAGTTTAGAACCTTTATTCTTGACTTTCATGCCATGCTGACCTACGGATTTGACAGGATCAGTGGCTTGCAATCACATTCCATTCTTAAAAGTAAAGTCTATAATACTTATAGGAACAAAAATACGGTGTTCAGCTTTTACAATAAAAACATATACAATATAGTTCATCTATCATTGTTGAAATAGTCAAAAGCTTTTAGACTTATTTGATTTTGTTTTCCCTGAAAAAAATTTATTTCTGTAAGAATTTTTAAAAATTACACACAAAAACTCAAACATTTTCAGTATAATAAGTCTAAAACTGAACTAATAGTGCACTCACCAATTGATGTCCCTTTGCAAATATTTCTTATCTTGTTAAATGATGCCTCCATTCAGCCTCTGGCCCAAGCCTTAAACCTCTGAGTCATCACCCTTAACCTTTATTTTCCCACTTCCCTCTATCATCTGGAGTTCTACCTAATTAATCCTCTAAATCTTATTGATTCTACTTTCTATGTATTTTCATCATGTGCTCCTTCCTCTCTGATAGATGCTTTTATGATGCTAGTTTATACTCTCATCTGGACCACTACAGATATCCCCAGATCGTGTCCCCGATTTCTAATCACATCAAGCTTTTTCCTTTAATTTCATCTCCAGGCTGTGCTTGACTGCAATGCAGGCCTCATGTATTTGTGTTTCCAAGTTCTACATTATTTACAGTTCATCCCTTTGCCTTTATTTTGAAAGCTACCTAAAATGGATTTTAGAACTTGTTCTATGCTGCTCATGCTTGTTTTTCTTTTGTTCAACTTGATCTAAAACGAGATTTGTACAATGGATTATGCCAATGCTCCAGGCAATAATTATCCCATTGGTTTTTTTTTTTTTCCCAGCTTGATGAAGATATAATTGACAAACTTGTATTTAAAGTGTACAACTTGATGATTGGATCTTCATATACATTGCGTATATCGAGTTAATTAACACATTGATCACCATCACATATTTACTTTTTTTTTTTTTTTGGTGAGAAAGTTTAAGATTTACTCTTTTTGCAGATTTTAATTGTTCAATACAGTATTCTCAGTTATAGTGTCCATGTTATAAATTAGAGTATAAGAACTTATTTATCTTATAACTGAAAATTAATACCTTTATTAACCTTTCCAAAATTTCATTGAAGTTTTGATAGGGATTGCATTGACTCTTTAGACCATTTTGGTAGTATGGACATTTTGATAATATTAATTCTTTGATTTCATGAGCATGGCATATCTTTTCATTTATTTGTGTCTTCTTCAATTTCTTTGAAGAATGTCTCACAGTTTTTAGTGTATAGATCTTTTATCTCCTGGGTTAAATTCATTGCTAAGTATTTACTCTTTGGTGATATTATAAATAGGATTGTTTTCTTATTTTCTCTTTTTAATAGTTTATTGTTAGCATATAGAAAAGCAACTAATTTTGGAGTATTGATTTTGTATCCTGAAACTACTGAATTCAAATTATTATTTTGAACAGTTTTCTTCTTTGAGTCTTTAGAATTTTCTGTATATAATATCATTTTATTTGCAAACAGACAATTTTAGTACTTTTTTTTTCCAATTTGATGTCTTTTATTTCTTTCTTGACTGATTGCTTCATAGAAGACTTCCAGTATGATGTTGAGAAAAAGGGGCAAAATTAGGTATCTTTGTTTTGTTCCTGACCTTACATAAAAAGCTTTCAGCTTTTCAGCATGGAGTATGATGTTAGCTGTGGGATTGTCATTTATGGCCTTTATTATGTTGAAGTACATTCCATTTATACCTAATTTGTTGAGAGTTTTTACCATGAAAGGATATTGAATTTTGTCAAGTGAATTTTCTGAATCTATTGAGATGACCATACGTTTTTATCCTTGTTTTGTTAATAATCTCATTTAATGATTTGTGTATGTCGAATCATCCTTGCATCCCAGGATAAATTCCACTTGATCATAATGTATGATCCTTTTAATATGTTAAATTCAATTTGCTGGTATTTTGTTGAGAATGTTTGCGTCAATGTTCATCAAAGATATAGGCTTGTAATTTTCTTATATTGTGTGTATGTGTGGGGCGTGTCCAAGGGGAATGCTCATATGCCTGTTTAACAATTGCTTCTTTATTTGCTATAGTCCTGTGGAACTCCTGAATGTAAGCCCTGTTGGTTTTCAGAGCTAGGTGTTTTGGGATCTGTCCCTCAGGTGGCAGCCTTAAATGATTGAGATTAGAAGTGTGGTGTAAACCCTTCCTTTTCAATGAGAAGATGGGGTTGCGGTTTTGCTCCTGTAGAGTTTTATGCTGGAGTGGGGTTTACGATAACAGTGTGTCTCAGTTGTCCTTAGGGTATTTTCTCAGTACCCTAATGTGTAGGAGTCACAACTTATTTCTGGATTTCCCTTAGAGGGAACTGATCCTGTGTGGCTCTATATTTGGTACATATATGAGAGGAGAGAAATTCAAGAGCTTCCTGTGTCGTCATCTTGGTGACATCAGCTCTCTATTTTGGTTTGTTTTGATTACTCTAAAATAACATCAATCAATGTAATATATGATTGAAATATTTCTTTAGACATAGTTTATTATCATCATTATTATTATTATTATTTTCATTATAAAGGCTTCATACTTTTACTCATTTAGGGAAGTACAATTTTCAAGTATGCTGAGATCTTGTGAAACCTATAGCCAAAGATATAGATTAACCCGAATTCTTCTTTTCATGCTTAGTTTTTGATTTTTTACAAAATCTTCCCATACTCAATAATAAGCTTTTGATTTAATCTCCTCTATGAGACCTGTCTACAACACCCCAGTTCAATAATCTTGCTGTTTACTCCTAATGTTCTCCTTGTTGCTACCTATATTGGGCAGCTTATTCACTGTCTTGTGTGAACTTACTGTATGCGTGCCTTGATTTACGAAAAACACTATAAATATTTTGATGGCATAGACCCTGTTTTACTTTCTAAGCTCTTAGATTTGCTTATTTAATTGATGGTCAGAATAGCAAATGTTCAAAATTGAAATATCATGCTCTTTAGCCCCTCCTCTCTTGTGCCATTACATTAGCTGATATTAATCAGAACACTGAAAACATCAGAAGAGATATTAGTGCCTCCTGAAGAGATCTTTTTTTATCCCTTGGAATTTTTAAATAAATCTCACTGTCATAGTCTTTAGCCACAACATAGGTAGAAAAGATGGTGTTGGTCTTCAGCCATAAGTAGAGAATCTATTAGCTGAATTCCAGGCATAGCAAAGCTAAAGGCAACAAAGGGAAGTCTTCTTATTTCACTCTTAAAAATAAGGATCGGATATTTCCCAGTTGCAGAGCCTGACTTCATTTGAAAAGAATATTCAAGTTGTCCTTAAAGAACTGTTTCTGCCCATAAGTAAAAAGATATTCATAAGATTTCCTTCCATAGTCAGACAAATTTTAAGACTTTGGACTTGTTGATAAAAATTTTCCAGTTTCGTGGTAATAGCAGATAAGATAGACAGACATGGGATATTAACTGTATTCTAACAACCTGACAATAGAATAAGTCTAAAGGTGTTAGGTTACAATAACAGAAGATCTTTTACTCCATTGGTTCTTGTTGTCAATAGCTGTGGTTAGCTAGGAATGTATCCCACTCTCTTTTGTCAGGGTTCATATTTGTACTTTGTTAATTTCAATATTTGAACAAAATCAATGACTTTTTGAGGTATAAAAGATTCTCA
>NW_011888788.1:11159936-11173488 GCF_000151845.1 Pteropus vampyrus
ATAGACCCTGTTTTACTTTCTAAGCTCTTAGATTTGCTTATTTAATTGATGGTCAGAATAGCAAATGTTCAAAATTGAAATATCATGCTCTTTAGCCCCTCCTCTCTTGTGCCATTACATTAGCTGATATTAATCAGAACACTGAAAACATCAGAAGAGATATTAGTGCCTCCTGAAGAGATCTTTTTTTATCCCTTGGAATTTTTAAATAAATCTCACTGTCATAGTCTTTAGCCACAACATAGGTAGAAAAGATGGTGTTGGTCTTCAGCCATAAGTAGAGAATCTATTAGCTGAATTCCAGGCATAGCAAAGCTAAAGGCAACAAAGGGAAGTCTTCTTATTTCACTCTTAAAAATAAGGATCGGATATTTCCCAGTTGCAGAGCCTGACTTCATTTGAAAAGAATATTCAAGTTGTCCTTAAAGAACTGTTTCTGCCCATAAGTAAAAAGATATTCATAAGATTTCCTTCCATAGTCAGACAAATTTTAAGACTTTGGACTTGTTGATAAAAATTTTCCAGTTTCGTGGTAATAGCAGATAAGATAGACAGACATGGGATATTAACTGTATTCTAACAACCTGACAATAGAATAAGTCTAAAGGTGTTAGGTTACAATAACAGAAGATCTTTTACTCCATTGGTTCTTGTTGTCAATAGCTGTGGTTAGCTAGGAATGTATCCCACTCTCTTTTGTCAGGGTTCATATTTGTACTTTGTTAATTTCAATATTTGAACAAAATCAATGACTTTTTGAGGTATAAAAGATTCTCAATAAAGAGTATTTTTATAAAGTGGAAATTACAAAACCTGTCATAGCTAAGGCTAGAAATATATGTGTTTGTCCACAGATTGTCACATTTGGGTCTCTCCATCATATTAAATTATTTCTTTTTATTTTAAAGTTTGCCTTCTCATTTATGCCTTCATTTCATTTTTATTCGAGGTGGTGGGGGGGTAGGTTTTAAGGCAGCTCTGGAAAGGCAGGTGTTAAATTCTAGGTAACCTCTATGGTGAAATATACTACTATTTAACAGATGACTGCTGTGCTGTGGACAGCTATGGCCCAGGAGAGAGGAGGTCTTTGTTCCAGAATCTAATCAAACTATGGCCTGTCTGCGTCCTAACTTATGTAGTGTAATCACTTCTATCATTCAGAGCATGTCTTTCATTAATCAGAGCTCATGCAGGCAACAAGGGAATAGGAGCTCCATTAGCACGACATATGGTGGCTTTCCCCAAATTTTGAATATTTTGGAAGAGGGTTTTAGGTTTTTTTCTCAACCATAGAAGACGTTTTTAATGACTTAGATTTTAGTACTTCTTCCAGACGAGTTAACATCTCTCCCATATCCTTCTTAGTAATCGTATTTAGTTTCTTGATATACCCTGTGATGTTTTTATATCCATCACATTCAGGTCCAAACTGTATGATTTGCAGCTTCATCTTGGCTTCTTTATATCTGCCTGTAGAAAACAATTATGAAAAAGGAAGAAACTCTCTTTTTTTAATTGCAAAAGTGATGAATGAGGTGGCCATCAGAACCATTTTTCATATTTTCTAGAGATGCTGAAAATACACTTAGATTTGTTTTCAAAACAAAATGAGAAAGTTATTTTGAAAAAAATGTTATAAGTTTGGTCACTTTGGAAATTTCTTCATAGATCCTTATCTTGATGTAGCATTTATCTTTGCTGGTCTCATATAACAATATTACTTTCTTTAAAATTGGATTTTTTAATAAGTCTAAATAGCCCAGCTGTACACATAGTCCCAGACATTCATAGATATATCTTAGCATTATTTTTTACCTTATTGGGTAAGCTGATATAGAGTACAATTTATATGTTTTAAACAAGTTTAATTTAGAAAATATAACGACTATGTTATTTTTAATTTCTTATCAACTTATTGTGCTTTCTCTTCTTCTCTTGTCCCCATATATTCTTAAATATATACTCCTTGTATCTTTTTTAAAAAGTAAATAATATTAAATTTTACAATCTTTTATGTATCTATCTTGGAAGAAAATTATTGGGTTTCAGGACCTAAAATTCCAAACACATTGGGGATAGGATAAAGACAAGGCTCTAAGAAGATAAGCAAGAGAAGACTATGCATCATGAGGATAAGGGAGAACTTCCTTCGCCTCTGCCTCCATCTCCAAGACCAAATATATGCAGAAATAGCCACACTGGCCAAAGAATAAAGACCAGAAGTCATTCAAGGGCACATGGAGAAGTGGGGACTATTATGCATGGCTGGGTAAGGTAAACTGGTTCAACTTTCTGCAGAACAAGTTGGAAATATAGTAAGTCCCAAAATAATGTGACAACAATAACATGAATTGGATTATAATGTGGTGGATGATTACATTTTGTTTTTTACCCAGTTCCTACTCTCAACTTGGGACAAGTTAAAGTTTAACAAAATAACACAATAATTTTTGTGTTTACTATGTCTCAGGGACTGTTCTAAGTGCCTGGTAAATATTTATTAACAAAAACCAGTTATTACTGCCCTTGTGAAGTTTATAGACAATAAATAGCAAATATAATTAATAAATTACATAGTATGTTAAAAGGTGATAAGTATGAATAAGTATGAAGGATTTTAAAGAAGATAAGAAGTTTAAGAAGGGCCAAATGGTTGAGACCGGAGTCTAGGGTGAAGAGTCAGTTCACAGTATTTAATGGAGTGGTTAACAGAGGCCTCATTAGAAGGTACTATTTAGATAAAATTCAGAAAGAAGTGAGGGCATTTGCCAAGTATATACGTTGGGGAAGAGGATTTCAGGAAGTAGGAACAGTGACTACAAAGATGTGTGTGACATACAGCAGGGGGCTGGTGTAGTTGAACACAGTGAGCCAGAGAGAGAGCAAATAGGAGGTGAAGTCAGAGGGTAACACAGTATCCCATCATGTAGAACTATGCAATGACCTTGACTTTTACTTGGAGTGAAAATAAGCAGTTTTGAGGTTTTGAGTAGAGGACATTAAACACTGACTTGTGTTTTTAAAAGAATATTTCTGACAGTTGATGGAGAATAGACAGAAAGAGCCTGGGGGTGGGGGTGGTTAGGGTTTATTGCAGTTATCCAGGTGGCAGAGGATGGGGACACACTTGTCTTCTGCAGAGGAGATGAGGGGATATAGAGGAGATAAACAGTCAAATCAATTGAGGAAATAGCAGCTATAATTTGTACTATTATCCTAAATGAGGTTGAAGAAGCAGATGATTTCTGACATTATTGTTACCATTCTGAATATTCCATTTAGAGTCACCCTCATAGATATTTAAATCAGAGCAAACAAGCAAGACCTGGTAGTGTAAAACCACAGCCTGGACAAGGAAGGATTACACCATCACATGGCTGCACCTGGGACTCCCTGATGATTCTCTGAACTGGCTCAGCTGGCTGGCTTTGGTCATTTCCTTAATCTTACATTGACACCTGCATTATACACATTTAAATTCTTTGGATGTTATTTATGTTATGGCACAGTCTTACTATATGTATCGAAACCCTAAAGATATTTATTTTTGACATAATGATTACACTTCTAGATATATTTTTAAAGGATATTGTTCTATGTCAAGTATTCAAAAGTAGTTGCCTTGATTATATTCTAGGCTGAGGGGGCAGCCCTGGCTGCAAAGGGTTTTTCCATGGGAGCTGATAAGGATGACTTTACCCCAAGAGAGAGAAATATGCCCTAGTCAAGATGTAGATTGGGGGTGGGCATGTGGAGGAGGTCTGTGTGGAAGATAATAAGCAGCTCATTTTTATAGAAATGAAAAATGTAGGACTATTTTATATTTCCAGTTATATCTCCAGTGAATCCAAGCTGATGTTCCATGATCACAGCAAAGGGAGAAAAAAAAGTGCCAAGAAAGTAAGCTAATTCAGGAAGTTGCCATTTTGATAAGAGTGGGAAGTCAATATTAGCGGGTGGAATGGAAGAATTTCATGGCACTGTTGACTAATGGCTCAAAATGATAAAACTCAAAGAGAGCTGTTAAATCTCTGTGCTATCGTTGAGACATTAGATTTTATATGCTCGGAAGGCACCTCGAGTCTATAGCCAAAAAATGGAGTCTCTCTTCTCAGCAAGCTTCCTCCTCCCTGAAATAATTTCACAGCTTGGCCCATGTGTCTTCTTCCCCTGGTTATAGCCTACCTGTGGATTACATAAGAGCTTCTATATGCACTACTGTCATTTTTCTTTTCTTGGAAAATGGGGGCAAAATATTTCAGCTTTGATGCTTTAAAGGAACAGAGAATTGTGATATCTCCTTAATATGAGAAACGAAGCTAGGTTGTTAATATTTAATTATCTCCGCCAGATGCAATAACACATGGGAATGTGCTTATAAGTTTGAGAAAGGAATTTGACTGCTCTTCCACAACTTTCCAAATGTATTTTAGTTATTTTACAAACAAGCATAGGGATAACTGATGAAACTTACTTGTTAAAATATTAAGTGGATTTGTAATATAAAGAATTCTTTTTACACAAAGTAATAATTGTCCATTACAGATTTTATATTTAATTTTTAGATGTCTGTTATCTTGATCATGATAAAGTCTACTTAGTTGACTTATTAATGAACCACATGCTGACTAAAGTTGCTGTGATCCTTTCATATATCAGAGTACAGTACTCATGCATTTATAATGCACATCATTATTTTTCCTAGAAAATACTGTGTGAAAATTTATGACTTTAAAGGAAACAGTTAATTTCAAAGAGGTGCCTTGGGAATTTTGTCTTAGAAAATTGGAAAAGTAAAAGAAAATTATTTAGTCTCAGATAATTCATACTAAATCCTCGATACATGAGCCCTAAGCCATGTAAAATTCATTTTGCCCATTTATTCAATGGGACCATGTTCCTGAAAATGGTCCTTCTTCCAAAACTTCTCTTGTCATTTTCAGGTATTTGTTCTGTGAATACTCTTTTCCAAGTTTGCTGAGAGTATCGGTTTGCAAATACATATATTCATGCATACATGTGAACGTATATGCAAATATAGATACACATATACTCTTAACTTCTTTAGGGTCATTTTCAGATGACAAACCAAAGTAAATTTTCCTGTGTGCCTGATTCTCTATATGATTTTTAAAAGTGTTATTCCACCCATAGTAATTAAAAAGCAAGTGGTATTTCTGGACCTGAATGGGCATCTCCCCAGTTTGCAGAAGAATCTTATTTCTTTTTTCTCTAGGAAAAAGTTTGAGGCCATATTTAATAGGCAAAAACAAAGATCTTAATCAAGATGAGTTCAAAATACTGACAAAATGGATTATGATTATACAAGAAATTAGAAAAGATTGAACTGATTGTGCAGGCTTTCTTTAGTGCTGTTGACATGGGAGTCCTGTTTTTGTCTGGCATAGGACAATATTTAAAATTTTCTTTTATATGCAAAATAGGAAAAATTGCATTTGCTGCTAAAGTAATGCATTATTTAACATAGCTGAATAAATCCATTTAAATCATTTGAGAAGTACACATAATAAAATAATGCTTGTGTTCCTTCACTTTAAATCAATCTAAAGCTTCTATTTATTTTAGATCTAAAATTCTATGTACTTGGGGGAAGGAAGATTTTATGAACTAAAAATCTGGTTTAAGTAAAATTTGTCCTAGGATACAAAACAGAGATTTGAATTTGGACCTCACAGGCCAGCATTAAAAATAAAATATATCCAGTGAATTTGTGCAATTAATTCATAGTTTATTTAGGTGAAAATAAAATTTAATGTGGAATTCTTAATACAAGTATAGTTTTCATGTTTTCCAAGGAAGTATATTTCTATATTGATACCCTTCATAAGAGATATCTGACATGTTGATGATGATGATGATGATGATTTAGTTTGGTCTTTTGCTGTCATCTTGTCAGCTATCCTTTATAATTGCTTTGATGTATTTTTCTTATATCAGTTTGTGTAAAAAAGCCATCCCTCTATGACCTATGTTTGATAGTGAGTGTTGTTTTCTGTTGTGTATATAAGCAAGACAATAGACCTTTTTTTGCATAGGAATTGAGGTTTCTATTCTGTGAAGTTTGAAGAGAGGGGAGATTACTGACAGGAAGAAGCAGGCCTCCAAAAAGGCAAAGGAAATTCAGCAGGCTGGCTTAAGCAGAGGGAGAAGCTGCCTTATTCTTCTGGGTCTCACTTCTCTTAGGCTGGGACCAGCAATACCTGGTTAGAGGAAGTTAAACCCAATGAGTAGATGCTAATTTAGACTTGGATAACATGAAAGAACTTTTGGATAATTGAAAGAACTGTTAAAGTAGTGCTGTTATTTGAAATAGAAGCAAAGAGATATTCACCTAGAGCAATAGTTCTTGGAGTGTGGTCCTCAGACCAGCATCGATTTGGAATCTTGCAAATTTTTAGGCCCTACCCTAAACAAACTGAAAGACAAACTCTAGGAGTGGGGCCTGCATCTTCATAAGTCCTCTAGATAATTTTAATGCAAGATTAAGTTTGAAAATTATTGGTCTTCAGAAAGTCCCTCGCATCTTTTCTGTTCTTCCTTTCAGCTGAAGAGCATTCAGGTTTAATCACTCATTTTCTTTCTCTCCCTTCCCTTCCAAAGGGGATTATTTCCTTGACAGGTTAGACTTTTAATCAGTGTAGACTTTTGCGATGCAGAATTGAGAAGGGGCAGATTAGATCAGAACTAAGAGGCATTTTTCCTGGGAGTTTAGAGATCATTGCTGGATGAGGTGTTGCATCTGTGGGGGGAATAGACATGTAGCTGTAGAGCCTGAAGTTGAATCCCAGATCTGCCACTTATAGAACGCATATCTTTGGTCCACTGATTTGACTTCTCTAGGATTCAGTTTCTTCATCTGTAAAATGGAGATAAAATATCAATATTAACTCAAGGGTTATTATAAGAATTTGATTATTTAATTCATATAAAGTACATGGAACACTGTTCAATATTCATCAGCTATCATTGCCACATGCAGAATATTCTCTTTATGGAGTTAAAAAAAAAAACAAGCAAAAAATTTCAGTGATTCAGAAATTACTTTTTTGATGGATCAATTCATTGCTTTGCTTTCAAAAATGCTTTCTGAGACTGGACCACATAGGTCACAGCTTTAAGAGAATTTCATGAGAATATATTTTTCCAATTAGAGCTATGTTAAAAGCATTCCCAGGCAAAGACAAAAGAAAAGTTCTGCTGCTACAAAGCTGTTGGGGGTTCTCAGTTATCATTCTCTTTGCTGCATATTTCTGAAAAGTTCTTCTCAAAACAGGCATATGGGACTTTTGTCCCCAGTTCCCTCATTAACTCCAAACGTCTTGCCTTCTGGTATTTGGAAATAAAAGAAGGCAAGAATACCTTCTTTCATTTTGAAACTGACTTCTTAAAGATGGCAACTAGTTTTTCTAGTGTACAGGTTTGAATATCCAGTAGAAATTTCTGTATAACTCTCCACATTATTTTTTTTCCTTGTTTGGCAAAGTTTCGTTGGCCAATAAGGAGACCATTTTGACTCACTAAAATAGACCTTTGTTTCTGATCTCTTCTGTATATTATGGCAAAATAGTAAAATATTATGTGGGGTAGTGAAAATAGTGAGATATTTGTAGCCTGAAACATGGTTCTGACTTTACGTCTAATTAGCTTTTGACTCAGGAAAGTCATCTATTCTCTTGGATCAATTTTCTTACTTAGATCAGTTTTTCAACTGGGATAATAGTGGTTCCTCACAGTGATGATGAGAAAATCAAATAGAAGAAAAATGAATGCTTTTTTTAAACTGCAAAGTACCATTTGAATGTTAATTAATAAAAGCTAGTGATAGTTAACAGTCATTGATTGCTATGTGGTGCTAGGTACCATGAAAATATAGATATAAAACATTATTGCAATATATTTTTTGTTCAATTATTAATTAATTATTAAACTTATAGAACTAGTAGATAGAACTTACAAGATGCAATTTTCCTAACCAATGCTTAAATACTGACTAGAAACCTTTTTTAAAATTTTGACTGAAATTAAAAGTACAACTATGACACAAACTGACTTATATAAGGATATTTACTCTCTCATAAAGTGAAATTAAGAGTAACAGTGGATCCAATGTGTCTTTAGCCATATTATTTTTTTCTTTTCTTTTAATTTATTTTCCAATTACAGTTGACATACAATATTATAGTAGTTTCAGGTGTACAGCATGGTAATTAGACATTTATATCTTTACTAAGTGATCATCCCAATAAATCTAGTATCTATATAGTTATTACAATATTATTGATTATATTCCCTATGCTGTACTTTACATTTTTGTGACTATTTTTATAATTAGCAATTTGTACTTCTGGATCCTTTCACCTTTTTCACCCATCCCCCCAAATCCCTCATACCTTAAAACCATCATTTTGTTCTCTGTATCTATGAATTTGTTTCTGTAGTTTGTTCATTTATTTTGTTCTGTGGTTCCACATATCAGTGAAATCATGGTATTTGTCTTTCTTTTCCTGACTTATTTCACTTAGCGTAATACCCTCTAGGGCCATCCATATTGTCACAAATGGTAAGATTTCATTCCTTTTATGGCTGAATAATATATCATTGTATATACGTACTACTTCTTTATCCAATTTATCTATCGATGGGTATCTAGGTTGCTTTGATACCTTGGCTATTGTAAATAATGCCACAATTAACGTAGGGGTGCATATATCTTTTTGAATTAGTGTTTTGGATTTCTTCAGATAAATACTCAGAAGTGGAATTGGAATTTATTTTTAATTTTTTAAGGAACTTCTATACTGTTTTCCACACTGGTCATACCAATGTGCATTCCCACCAACAGTACATGAGAATTCTCTTTTCTCCACACCCTCACCGATACTTGTTGTTTGTTGATTTAATGATTATAGCCATTCTGACAGGTGAGAGGTAATATCTCATTGTGGTTTTAATTTCTATTACCCTGATGATTAGTGATGCTCAGCATCTTTTCATATGTATATTGGCCATCTGTATGTCCTCTTTGGAGAAATATCCATTAGGTCTTCTGTCCATTTTTTAATTGGATTGTTATTGTTGTTGTTTGGATATGTTTTGTTGTTTTGCTTTAATTCTGTGTTTTTAACTTTGTGCACCAGAAATGCAGTCCTACTAAGGCAAATAGATAATAAATAGAGTAGTCACACAAAGACAGAATACTGGACAATATGCTATGAGGGGATTTCTGGCTGTGGTAATGATTAATTCTAGATGTTCTGCATCATAAGTCTCTGAAAAAAATGTTTATTAAAGTATAGTAGGCATATAATATTATATTAGTTTTAGGTGTACAACATAGTGATTCAACATTTATATACCTTACAACATGATCACCACAATAAATCTATAAACCATCTGCCACTGTAGAAAGTTATGACAATACTATTGACTGTGTTCCCTGTACTGTACATTACAATCTCGTGCCTTGTTTATTGTAAACTGAAAGTTTGTATCTTTTATTTCCTTCACATTTTTCACCCATCCCTGTACCTCTCTTTCCTCTGGCAACCAATAGTTTGTTCTTTGAATCTATGAGTTTCTTTTGTTTGTTTATTTGTTTTGTTTTGTTTTTAGATTTCATGTATAAGTAAAGTCATATGGTATTTGTCTGTCTCTATCTGACTTATTTCATTTAGCATAGTACCCTCAAGGTCCATTCATGTTGTCATGAATGATGAGATTTCATCCTTTTCTATTGCTTGGTAATATTCCACTGTGTGTGTGTCTGTCTCTCTCTGTGTGTGTGCATGTGTGAGTGTGTGTGTGTGTGTGTGTAGTCTTCCTCATCCATTCATCTATCAGTGGACACCTAAGTTGCTTCCATATCTTTGTTATTGTAAATAATGCTGCAGTAAACATAAGGGTGCATATATCTTTTTGAATTAGTATTTTTGTTTAATTTGTATAAATACCCAGAAGTGAAATTGCTGGGTCATATGGTACTTCTATGTTTAATCTTTTGAGGTAACTACATACTGTTTTTCGCAGTGGCTGTACCAGTTTACAATCCCACCAACAGTGTACGGGGGTTACCTTTTCTACATCCTCGCCAATACTTGGTATTTGTTATCTTTCTGATAATTCTCTTAAAGGATACAAATGTGCTCTCTTCCCTCAAACTTTCTATATGTAGCAAAAAACATAAAAAACAACATTTAGGAGGTTGAAATGAGGCTCTTAAGTCAATCACCAACACAAGTGTTTGTTAATGCCAAGGACAAACCCCAGGAAAATTATTTGTGAGTTTGCAGGTCAGATCCTTGACTCCATTCCCCTCTGCTCATCATTCTTTCCAGCCCATCTGATCTATTTGCATTTCCTAGAATGCTCTTTAACTAAAACGTTTGCCTGTGCTTTCATCTCCAGACTTTTGCTCACCACGATCCCCTCACTTAGGATGCCTTCTCTTAGTGACTCCACCTGCATGAGCTCCTCTTTTCACCAACCCAGTTGAAATGTTGTCTTTTCTTAAAATCTCTTTAGACAAACCCAGGCCAGCCTAAGATCTGAGATCCAATTTCCTTTTTGCACTAGTAGAACACTAGTTGAACATTTCTTTCTGTAAAATTAAATGAGATCTTGTTTGCTTAAATAGTTGAATCTTATCTCCATACCTATAATACAAGGATTTTGAGAGCAAGGACCCTGTCTTGCTAATGATTGTAATTCCCCCACACCTAGCTCCACGCCTCTGAGTGGAGCACAGTTCAGTGGACACTTAATAAATTTTTTATTGTATGACTAGAATCTATAGTGCAAGCATTTTATAGTAAAAAGACAACTTTGGTTTATGTAAGAGGAAATTATAAACTAGGAACTAACCATGAATTTTTAACCAAAAAACCCCAAAACAAAACAAAAAAAGCCATGGAGTTTATCTTTTTTGTTGTTATAGATATGTTTCCTTTTCAAAGACTGTCACAGAGTTTAGGTAGTTTTGTGTTATCTCTTTGACCTCTATTCTGCCTCCATTTTTCATCTCTTTTTGCATCATCCTCACGTGAGACAGGAAAAGTGTTCATTCGTTTGTTTGTTGGTTGGTTTTAATGGAGTTTTCTCTAGGCTGCCCACTGCCCCTTCAATGTGTTTATATATTTTTCTTCTTAGAATTTCTGGGAAGAATCTGACATTTCAGAAGTCTTGCTCTTCAGAATTAAACCTTTACGTCTGTGCATGCTGTTTGGATCTGCTGAAGCTCTGAGGTGTCAGTTGTCAGAGTAGCACCTCTGACATTCCAGCTTGGCACTTTCTCTCTTGAACATTCAATTTCTCCTTTAAATAGCACCAATTTCTCCTTTAAATAGCTTTTAAAAAATTTATTGAGGTGACATTGGTTAATAAAATCATATAGGTTTCAAGTATATAATTCAATAATGCATCATATGTATATTGCATCATGTGTTCACCATCCAAAGTTAAATTTTTTTCTGTCACCGTATAATTGACCCCTTTACTTTTATCTACCTTCCCACTCCCTCCATTTCCCTCTGGTAACCACTTAAACTATTGGCCATGTCCATAAGTCTCTTTGTCATGTTCGTTTGTTACTTTCAATTTTATATCCCACATATGAATGAAATCGTATGGTTTTCAACTTTTTCTATCTGACATATTTTGCTTAGCGTGATACTCTCGAGACCCATCCATGTTGTCACAAATGGCAGTATTTCATCTTTTCTTATGGCTGAGTAATATTCCATTGTATATGTGTACCATATCTTCTTTATCCAATCATTTATTCATGTCCATAGCAGCATTATTCACCATGGCCAAGACATGAAAGCACCACTGCTTTTAAAAATTGAGTTTTAATGGGTCTTTTAGCTTTGATAATTCTCACTATATTGTGTCTGTGTTCTTGTCCTTTCCCAAGTCAGTAACCACCTTGAGAGAGCTTAAGGAACCAAGAAAGTTATTTCCTTTAATAAGAGAATTATCATGGAACACGGTTCTATTTTTCTCCACACTTGTCTCCAACTTAGTTTTCTCACTTGTTTCTTCTTTCTGAAACATCTATAACATTTTTTCCCTGGAAAGGTTGTTGCCCCTCTCTCTCAGATTAGCTAAAATAGTTATCCCAGCAGCCCTTCTTTCTTCTTATCTGCCTCTTTCCTCTTCACTTCTCTATACATAGACATAAAACCCAATTAAGCCATAATATTACGGCATAATTTTGATTCTACCCATCGTGATTTATAAGACATTACTTAAAAAATACCCTATCTTGTATTTATTCATTCCAATTTTCTCATCTAGTTTTTGAACCATGTTTTACCTTTGTATGCCAATGAGTTTCTTTCCTGAAGGGTTTAGCAAATCTTCTGAGATTTGCTGCTAGCTACCTCTCCAGAACCTTAACTTCAAAGTGCTCTGCTGCTATGACTGACTCACCAACAGTCTTTTGCAAAAGGCCTGAGATTTTTTTTCTCCTTACGTCTGGTTATCCATCAAAGCCAGAGGTGCTTATAAGACCTGGCAACCTAAATTCAGGGTGATAATTAGAACAACTGACATTTATCAAAGATTTAATATGTGGCATACATTTTTTAAAAGGGCTTTCCTAGTGTTATTTCATTTAATATTTAAAATAACTTCATGAGACATTATTATTATTATTCCCATTTTGCAGGTGAGGAAACTGAGGAATAACAAGGTTAAATTACTTGCCTGAAATCTTTCAGAAGGCCAGCTTTAAAAATTTCAGTTCCTAATCACTCTGCCAAATGGTGCATTATGCAAGCATGTTCAGCCCTCTGTTTTTCAAACTCTGATTGTAAACACAAGTATTATGGTTCATTTTAAAGTATGATTCTAATTTTTTAGTTTATTAGCACAATGTTTACAATTTAGATGATATCCTTTGGAATTGTACACTCTGTATATTTGGAACATTTCATCCTGCAGTCACCAAAGCTTGTTAATATCAACAATAGCCATCACTGTCTCCTTCGAATAAGCACATTTAATCTATTATAGTTGGCCTCTAGCAAATATGTCATTATTATGGCAGATATTGTAGTAAGGGATATTCACTGTGTTTAGAAACTCAAAGGAATTATTTTAAATGTATGTATGCATATATATGTATAGATAGACGATAGATGATAGATAGATGATAGATAGATAGATAGATAGATAGATAGATAGATAGATAGATAGATACTAGATAGATAACATTTAAAAACCTTTTTTCAGCTACTAAATCCCTTAGTATATGATAATAATAGAGTTTCATCTGTCACAGGAGAGGTGTTGGGTTGTGTGTATCCTGATGTTCAGGTTATACTTTTAAAATAATTTGGCAGAGATGAAAGTATTGGTAGGTGGGTTGCAGCTTTGGCAATATTCACTCTAAGAAATCAATCGACAAAGCACCAAATAGCAAAATATATTACTCATTGGCTGGCAAGTCATAAGCCCCAGGCACTGTTGATCATCCTGGATGCCAATTGTAGGGCAGATGGAAGAACCGGCTGCAAAACTGTTCCTAGTG
>NW_011888788.1:11173538-11192101 GCF_000151845.1 Pteropus vampyrus
ACATTTATCAAAGATTTAATATGTGGCATACATTTTTTAAAAGGGCTTTCCTAGTGTTATTTCATTTAATATTTAAAATAACTTCATGAGACATTATTATTATTATTCCCATTTTGCAGGTGAGGAAACTGAGGAATAACAAGGTTAAATTACTTGCCTGAAATCTTTCAGAAGGCCAGCTTTAAAAATTTCAGTTCCTAATCACTCTGCCAAATGGTGCATTATGCAAGCATGTTCAGCCCTCTGTTTTTCAAACTCTGATTGTAAACACAAGTATTATGGTTCATTTTAAAGTATGATTCTAATTTTTTAGTTTATTAGCACAATGTTTACAATTTAGATGATATCCTTTGGAATTGTACACTCTGTATATTTGGAACATTTCATCCTGCAGTCACCAAAGCTTGTTAATATCAACAATAGCCATCACTGTCTCCTTCGAATAAGCACATTTAATCTATTATAGTTGGCCTCTAGCAAATATGTCATTATTATGGCAGATATTGTAGTAAGGGATATTCACTGTGTTTAGAAACTCAAAGGAATTATTTTAAATGTATGTATGCATATATATGTATAGATAGACGATAGATGATAGATAGATGATAGATAGATAGATAGATAGATAGATAGATAGATAGATAGATAGATACTAGATAGATAACATTTAAAAACCTTTTTTCAGCTACTAAATCCCTTAGTATATGATAATAATAGAGTTTCATCTGTCACAGGAGAGGTGTTGGGTTGTGTGTATCCTGATGTTCAGGTTATACTTTTAAAATAATTTGGCAGAGATGAAAGTATTGGTAGGTGGGTTGCAGCTTTGGCAATATTCACTCTAAGAAATCAATCGACAAAGCACCAAATAGCAAAATATATTACTCATTGGCTGGCAAGTCATAAGCCCCAGGCACTGTTGATCATCCTGGATGCCAATTGTAGGGCAGATGGAAGAACCGGCTGCAAAACTGTTCCTAGTGCTTGAAGCCCAGAATGACTGGGGATCCTGAGCATGGCTGAAAAAATGTTTCTGTAGTAACTTATTTTGTACTTATCAGTGAATTTGCATAGCCCAAGAGAGATGTTTTGTTGAGATGACTTCTGAAAAAGTCAAACTCATATTTCAAAGCCAATTTCTAATACTGTGATTATTATTGGATAATATTTTAACAAGTTTCTGTTTATGGAACACTTAGAAAAATTAATCAGAAATATTTAGTTTCTGATCTAAAGCTTATTCATTACAGATATGCTGGCAATGCTGAAGGTAAGAGTACAGCTTCATTTCATGCTATTATTTGGCCTGACTTTATGATAAACTGCCCCCCCCAAGAAAAGAATATATCTTGTTATATCTCTCCTCAATTACAATGTAGTTTTAATAATGCAGTGGTGAGTGGATTGACCTATATTTCATAGTTGTATAGCTACAGAGAAAAATAAGTCATGTAGGAAAGCTAATATGGTCTCACTGGCTCCCATTGTCTTGGTAAAATAGCCAGGATATGGGGTTAGGTTTTTCTCTTCTCTCCAGGCTCCCAAATTTGCTTTATTCTCTATGTTGACTTTTCTTTTTACCTCTCCTTTGGATAAACTCATGTTGCTCCATTGAATTTTGTTGAATCTAAAACAGTACTCTGCTTGGGTTTCCTGGATTCAGAATCTTGGGAAAGATGAATTAGCAATAACAGATTACTTGGTGAACAGGAGATAGTAAAAACAGAGTCAAGTGTCCTGTAGCTTTTTCCTTCAGACTAATCCATCTTTGTCTCACAATAGAACATACTTTTTCAGACTTTGGCTTTTCATATCCTTTCAATTCAGTGTCATTCTTCCCTGATCAGTGCTGGACAAAAGCTACCAATTCTGGCTCTCTGACTTCCCAACCTCTACACACACCTTTTGTTCTGTCCATACTTACTATTCTCTTTCTGTTTTTAAGTCTTTCTTCAAAATAATTTTGTAGACTTCCTTTCCATGAAATTACAATCATGTTATATTTTCACTTTACAGAAAACATACCAAAATTACTTCGAGTAGAGAATTGGGATGGCTAATCAGTTATTGATTTTTTTAGTGCGGCGGGCGGGGGGGGGAGGTACTTGTTTCTTCTAAAATGATGTGTGAAGGGACACTGTACTCCACTCATCGCACAAAGCGCTTCTGGCAAAACCATCCCCACATTCACACTCAGATCATTTGGATTTTCTTTAGGACATAAAGGGTTAAGAAGGTATTGAAAAGCAGTTTGTATATTTTGAGTATATAATTTTCCCTTTGATAATCTTTAAGTTGTTTAAGTACTCGCTAAACATTTAAGCAAGGTCCTTTTCATGTAGATGCCATCGATTCATATTATATTAAATAGTAAAAATCAATGAACTCATACTAAGGTAAGATTATAATATCTAGTAAATTACCTTTGTATGGTATGATTCTAAGACTACTCCATGAGAAATTGTACTCAGATGCAACCAAAGGAAGAGTAAAAGAAATCTCCAAATAATTTTGTGTACCTGGGCTTTTCTATCAGCAAAGCTTTGCCCTGGAGCCATCTTTGAAGAAACTTTCTGTTTAATAATGGTTTTGATATCCATTAAGAAAAATGTTGGCAACAAATTTAGAAGATTATTTAAGGACTTATCCGCTTTACAAAAACATTTCTTAAATATACAAAAGCATGCACCGCTAAAACGCTTTATATTTCAGGCTCTTCTAATATTGATTGGCAGATACTTCCTGAGGGGAGGGGGAACAAAGGGAAGGAAAAAAATAAAACATTTAAATTAAGGCATTAAGAGCGATTGACAGTTCGACATACCTCTAATGTGTAGGTAAAATATCTATTACATTATAACGTAAATCAATAGAAATGTCATAATTTATAAAATGGTGAACATACAGCTTTTTAGAAATACATTTTTTTGTACAAATCCAAGCTAGTTGAACAGATATAACTAGGCAAGTCACCTCCAGAAATCAGAGCAGGATTTCTTAACTTAGGGTTTGTTAAGTGTCTGCAACTAGGGTTCTTTAGATCCTGGAGTAAGGCTCGAGGGTATGGCAGTGGGAATGAAACCCGTGGGGAACAGTTAGCATTCTTGTAATAGGAACTTGTGTCCCTGGGAATCTATGGATGAATGTCAATGGATCTGTGAAGACTTAAAAATCAGAGACAAAATTATATGTGATGCAGACAAACCAGTGGTATAGTTTAAATGTTTCTGGTCTTTTCTCCCTGGTTAGGGAGGGTCTTTTATTAACTTCTATTAGACTACAGCCAAGGATACCTGACTGAGTTGCAAATAGCAGAGAACAAAATCACTTTAACATAGTGAAAATATTGAACTTCAGAATAAAGGGATTAAGGAGACAGCAAGAAAAGAGTGGAGACAGGGAGGGGAAATTTTGGAGGGGTTAGCTTTATTTGTGGCAAGAAAATAGATGTGAACTCATTTTGGAAATACTGTCCATCATCAATTCACCTTGAAATATCTGTATGAAGATATTTCATACAGGACTCTTGCATTAATATTGCCTTTTCTCTCTGCAGTTTCTACCATACCATTTAATATCTTCCTCTTGTTTTTTCTTCATCTGTGCTTCTGGTGTTTTGCTACTGACCTCCCTTGGAGGGATCTTGTAAAGCTTAAATAATTAATAATTATGAACTGCTTTGGAAATAGAAAGAACTGTTTCAGCGCTAATTCAGATGCACCTAGGAATTGTAGCATGCGAAACAAAGCAAAAACATGTTGTCAGAATTCCTTATGGAGCCCTGGATCAGTCAGGCCTCCCACTCACATCGGGTTGAATTAGGGCCACAAATTAGAAAGCACATCTGATGCTGCTTGGCTTGTGCATGCTTCTGTTACAACATTATTTTGACATTTTGTGTGTTCATTTGTTGGATGACTTTAAACCCTTTTGTAACCAAAGGAAACCAAAGTGCCTACTACAAGCATTTTCCAAAGATGGTGTCAACCTGATTGAGGATGAAAAATTGATCTACCGAATAAAAATGTTGGAATGGCACGTTTATTTTACTTGTTTGACCAGACATAAATAGAGCAAAGATTCATGAAAAGTCTTTATTAGAACACATTACTTATCTAATGTTTTGACACTAAGTGATATCTTCTCTTTCTCTTTCTCTTTCTCTTTCTCTTTTTCTCTTTCTTGCCCTCTCTCTTTATCAGTTCTAACACTGACCCACCTCCAACCTCCAATATCACATATAAGAAAACAATATAAAAGACCACACATGAGAGACCAATGAAAGTAAATAATTCACTTATCGTAGTTAGTGTTAGGATTAAGACCAGAAACCAGATATTGTGTACTTTTATATATGTGAATATTCTTTAATCATTTCTAAGAAGAATCCCAAGTAACTTTATCAAGCATTCATTCTTCCTAAAACAACCTGAGCTTTTCATTCAAAGATCCCAGGATAATGATTATTCATAAAGCCGGCTGGCTATGCATTGTGTGTTAGGGAGATTAACTATAACAGCTTTCATATTACCAAACTCCAAGATCGATCTCTGTGGTATGCTTGGTTTTAGGAGACACCCCTTTTTCTCTTCCAGTCTATATATTCCCTTCAAATGTGACTTTAACAGATAGAACTGGGCAGGTACATGAGTAAATACACTTCCCTCCTATTCATTTTCTAAAAAATCTATGAATAGAAAAGTGCGAAAAAGAACATTAGAGCAGTAATCTAAATAAGTTTCTGAAGTTTTGGTTATTTAGGTATGCACAGTGAAAACAAGCTTCTTCTAGACTGAATTATTCAGATGATAGCAGAAATTCCCCATTTTACATTCTAAATACAGAGCCAGCCTTAATGACGAATACCTAAATATAATTTTTAATTCTGTACTTTCTCTTCTCCCCAAATACTAATCTCTCCCTCCAACATGGGAAATTCCCAACTCTAATATTTTGACTAGTTCTTGCCCTCTTCTGCCTTGATACTCCTCAATATATACCTTCTGTCATGTACCAGTTCAGTTGAAAAACATGGGTGGGACAAAGATAGGAAGAAGCATGGCTCAGTTTGTATGTATAATTTTGGGTGATTGGGAGGGCCAGGAGAAAGCACTCCTATGCCACAAACTTGGAGACAAACAATATTATTACTGTTAAACAATGTTAAATGGAGTAATCAAGTGTTCGACTGTTCAGATGTGGCCTAAGCTCTGAGTCTCAGTTTGTTTTGTGTAGAAACTTTTTTGTGTGTGTTCTTCTAGAGAACACCAGCCTTGAAAACCTATTCATGCTAACCAAACTCACAGTGGACTGATTTCACATTATTTGTGTTAGTTTATTCAACTACAATGTTATTAATCTATTTTTGTAACCACAATGGCCCTGTCTCTTTGTTTGCCCTTTTTTGGTGTTAATAGGCCCAAGATATGGATTAGTGACTAGAAAATTGGTGGCGATAGAAAAAAGATTGAAATGTTTAGTGATTTACTTAATCTGACCTGTAATAGAGCCTAGAAAATTATTTCTCTTCCTCTGTGATGATGCTCTTATAATCAACTGGACCATATATCCACTCATTCCTTCAATACATATTTACTGGGCTTCTACAATGTACCAGTCACTGTCCTAGGTTCTTGTATTTATTAGTAAGCAAAATAGACAGCAATCCCTGCCTTCAATTATCTGTATTTTCCATTTATGTTTTAAGCCTATTGGAATAGTAGTTTCATTAGGGACAGAGTAAGCATAGCTCAGTACACATTTTTAGTTGCATGAGTTAATCAGGACTGACTCCTCCTGACCAAATCCTTGTCCTTTGACATTTCTTTTCTAGGCTC
This sequence comes from Pteropus vampyrus, assembly GCF_000151845.1. NCBI lineage: Eukaryota > Metazoa > Chordata > Mammalia > Chiroptera > Pteropodidae > Pteropus > Pteropus vampyrus. Next base: position 11,179,376 of record NW_011888788.1, read on the forward strand.
TTGATCAGCATTGTCCAATAACTTTCAGTGATAATGGAAATGTTCTCTGTGCTGTCCAATATGATAGCCACTAGACATATGTGGTATAGAGAACTTGAAATGTGGTTAGTGCACCTGAGAATTTAATTTTCAATTTTATCGAACTTTACTTAATTTAAATTTCAATTTCAGTAGATGCACATAGCTACTGGCCACTGTATTAGACAGTGCAGCTCTAGGTGACCCATAGCTAAAGGGGACCCATACATAGTTATAGGGGACCCACAGCTCTCTGTCACTTCTATAAGATTAGAGACTGCTGCTCCTTTGGCAAATTGTTGCTCAGGAAACTGCAGTTGACCACTCTGGATGTCCAAGGGTTCAAAAACATGACTGCTCATGTGTCAAATGTCAAATTATAAGAAAGTGCATAGCCAGGCAGAGAGAGTTTGATTTCTGGAGATGTTGTCAACAGGTAGCCACCCAGGCAGATGTTTGCTCCTCAGAAAACTTTAAGAGCTCCTAACAGCAGATCTCAGATAGTGGGAAGTCTGACAAGGTGTTATACATGACCGGAGTTCATGAGGCCTGGGTTAAATAGAGACCTTTAAATACTAGGATGCTTTTCGGGGGCAGAATTCTTTTTCCTAGGAGGACTGTTGAGAAGGAAGCAAGACCCTAGTCTTTGAGAAATGGTGACACTAGGATGGATTTTGAGGCCAGGAAACCAAGGTAGGCGGTTACTCAGTAAATGGAACTGGAGTACCAGGAAAGAAACAGATTTTTAGATAAAATAACTATTCTCAAAATCATAAAGTGAACAACAAAGTCCACATGCTATTGAGTCCGGTGAGCTAAACTAGCTCCTTCCATTCTCCTTGCATGGACCTGGATGGCTCGGGAGGTAGAGATCTTTGCTTTTTTAGAGATTCAGTGTGTCTTCTTGAGGATATTTAGAAGAAAGAAACCATCTCTTAGAAAGCACTTTACTATAAACACATTATACATTTTATTAAGGTAGCTTATACCTCTAGTGGTTAATTCTCTCCATTTATGATCATCGTCTTAAGATTTAATTCTGCAACACCAACCACAATGAAGCTTAGCAGAGATGGAATACTGTGGCATGTATTACCCTACATACATGAAATTATTTCTCAAGAATTTTTGGGCTTAAATGGATTCTTGTTCTTGCTCTGCCATGTATGTAGAGTCTCATTGGTCAAGATATTCAACTTTCCTTAACTTGAATACTTTCACATATTAAAGGATTCAAGTGGAGTACATGAGGTCCAAGTTATTTTTTCTGAATAAGAATAAAAAAATCTTGCTTTATACTTGTTAGAGATGAAAAGATAAAAACTTTCTATTGATTTTATAGGACAGTGGATTATCACTTAGGTTGGTACAGGAGAGAAGATGGGTATCAGAATTTCAGGGAAGTTGTTATATTTGGATAAGCCATATTCAGAATTGTGAAAAATTTTATTGGGAAAAATTTAAATATGAACCACCTGATGAATGTTGACTACATTTTCTCATGGTACACATCATCACTTCCTTTTTAGTCATGACAACCATACTTAAAATTGTAATCTCTTTTTTTATGTGTTAGCCTTTTGGCCTCTCTTCTGTCTTTATTTTTTAAATTCCTAGTTCTAATCACTTCTGATATACTATAAAATTTACCTATTTATTGTTTTATCACTTTCCATTAAAATACAATCTCTATGCAGGAAGGAATGTTTTTTTTCCATTAATATATCTTCTTACTTAAACTGCTTCTGGAACACAGCAGGCGCTCAGCAAATATATATAGAATGAAGGCATGGATCTTCTTGGCTGGTAAGGATACATAGTATATAGATTCTAAGGCATGAACCTTAAAGGTGACATCTTCTGTGAGAATTTATCAAGATTTCCTTGGGAAATGTGGCAAAGACTAATAAGTACTTACTTATCTCATTTCCTTTTCTTCCTTGGCATCCTACTAGACTGCATTTCCCATCTATCCTTTCATTAGATGACACTCTGTGATAGTAGTGTGGCCAATGGTATGTGGGTGAAATGATGTGTGTGCTTCCAGATCTGTCTATGAGAACCTATCTTCTTGGTCTTCCATGTTCTTTTCCTCTTCCAGCTGGCTTGAATGAAACTGATCTCCAGGGATCCTTAGATCTTTGTTGAAGGTGGCCAAAGGCACGAGAGGGAAGGTTCTGAGTCCCTAAGGAGAGTGACTCATCTGGGGAATTCACCCATCCCCAAACACACACAATTGGATTTAAACATCAGCATTGTTGTAACAATATAAGTAAATTTGTCTGTATTAAACCACTGGGATCTAGGGTTTGATCCATTGCAGAAGCAGTTAGTGTTTCCTTAACCAGGAGCAGGAGATTTTTATGTTTAACAGAAGGATTAAAATTTTAAAAGAAGAAGAAACATTGCTATAGAATGTGACTATGTTACTGAAACAGTTTCAGTGTCCCCATCGCAGTCCAATATGTCAGTTTAAGAAAAAAAAAAATCAACTTTAAAATACAGAGAGACAAAAATCCTTCTTTTCTAATAAGTTAACTGACATGCTTTCCTTAGTATTATTTTTAATGGATTGATCTCTTTCATGGGAGAGAAGCATTAAGCTCTGGAGAATTTTAGCATACACCCAGATAATTTTTTTTTTAACTTGGCCTTTCCATTTCTTCTAGAAACTACCCAGTGTGTTGTGTCTTAGAAACATTTTAAATTAATTGAATATTTGTGTCAACTTGTTCAATTCGATAATGCCCCCATGAGAGGACCAAGAAACATAATCTTTTTTCAGTTCATTTGCTGTAAGTTTTTCCTTTTTTTATTTATTTGCTGAAGTTTTTCATGTTTCTCATTCATGTCTGGAGTATAACTTGTGGGCCATATGTTATTACCTAAGTAAGCTGGCACACTGTTTTTGTGGAGACACTAATCTTTTCAGTATTTCTCTCCTATTAATTTTGGAATTTATAATTCAGCAGTTTCTTTCTTGGAATGAGTATTAAGAAAAACACATGGCTAAATAATGGGTCTTAATTATGATAGATGAAATGGTCAAAGTGGAAAAGCTTTCTAAGAAAGTGTTTTCTCTGAGTGGCCTCATGTTGGCTGGAGAGAGATGCTATGTGGTCATATCCCTTCCCTTTACAGATCCATTACAGAAGCAGTTAGTGTTTCCCATTGCCATCCTGCCATCGTCCAGCATCTTGAGGCAGGTTTCCAGTTGCTGATAGCTGAAAGTAAAATGTGGCTTCTTCTTCCATAAACTTGAAGTGAGTTTATACTGTGCATTACATATGAGATTTTCTGCCTGGGTTTTAAAAAGTATTTTCAAAGAAAAGTCTAATGAAACTGACTTTGGTTAACTCCGAGGTTTAATTAGCTGACCGAGTAGAAAGAAGATACCTTTTGACTGCCTGAAGCTTGGTACGCCTTGCTTTTGCCATCTGTTTTTGCATCATTGGCTTTCAATAAGAACGTAATGATCATCATGCTGAAGTTGTTCACAGTCACTCTGTAAGACCTCATTTACACAGGCAAATAGGGCTGGAGAGGCTCAGATAAAAATAATATTGATTAAATGTGTTTATATTTAACTCTCAATTATGATTTTTTTTGAAAAAATTGCTGATGTACTTCCCTAAATAGAGTTAAATTTTAGTTCTTACCTGGAATGAGAGGAAATGATGAGTAGAAGGGAAAAGCCAGCTTGATATTAAATATTCCCATAACCTTTAATCACAAATGCAAATTGTTTTTTATTCAGATAGGGAATTGAAATTTATCTCATATAGGATCACGTATTAGTATTTGAGTACTATGCAGATTGATCTGAAAATATATTCATCAAAAACTGTGAACTAAATTTATTTATCTGTACATTATTCTAAAAACCATTTTAAATCTGAATGTACACATAGCATGTTAGAATATTCATAACATTATAAGTAGAAAACTGATATTCTATGAATTTCTAAATAGTATTCATTGGAACAAGTTGAACCTGTTACAGGTTCTTGATATTGTGAAGAAATCAATGTGTGCAATAGTTGAGGTTGCTTTTATTTACATTTTCCCTTTGAACAACTTAACTAATAATTTTCTTCCCTCACCCATTCCATGCATTAACTCCCATGGATATATAATAACAGCAACATAAATCTCCTATTTTTAATGATTTGATGCTCTATAATAATAAAAGGAATTTCACCTGTAGGTTTTAGGTATTTGCCTTTTTGTAAGTATTTGTCTAAAGTGTCAATAGGAATGATTTTTGCTGTTTTGAGTAAGGACTTTTTTCCCCCTGATTAAGCATTCACTTGGCTCTCTGACTATTCCTCTCTAAATAAGTATGAGATGGGAGGTTTTGGGGGTGATGACATTAAATTAGGGTTAAGTGACTCGTTCCCAGCTATACAGTGACACAAGGGGACATATCGACACCCCTAAATCCCTAGGGCTGGTTATTGCCAAAGGTCGAGCAGTAGAGAGGGTAAAGAACTAGTTTTGGAAAATAATAGACTCGAGTTTGAATCCCATTTTGGAATTTGCTAGTTACATGACTGTGGGCAAATCATTTAATCTCTATGACCTTTATTTTATTTAGTTCTGTTATAGAAAATTATTTATTTTACTGATTAATGTGAGCATAAAGTGAAATAATTCGAAATAATATGAATGTGTTCATAAAAATGTTAGCTTACTTTTATCATTAACTTCTTTTTTAAAAATATTTCATATTGTGTAGTAAAAAATTATCTTGCCGAAAGAGAAGATCTAGTCTTTGCCTTTGGATCCTGGGAAGTAATTCTTGTTTGCTTGGAAGCCTTGGGCTAGTCAGATTGTAACAATGTGAGTTAGTGTGCAGAATGGCCACACTCACATAGTCTTATGGTGGAACTGACCACACATCGCAATTTTAGTATGGAACTGGCCATGCCTTGTAGACCAGTTGTGTAACTTAGTCATCCAGGAGACTGAGTTTCACCATGTGGGCGTTCAATCAATCAATCAATCATGCCTATGTAATGAAGCCTCAGTAAACATTCTGGACACTGAAGCTCAGGTGAACTTTGGTTGGCAATACTCTGTATTTTCATATATCAGTACTGGGAGAGTAACATATCCTGATTCCACAGAACAAGACAATGGATAGTATATATTTGGAATCCTCCCACACTGTGCCTTATGCATCGCTTCAATAGGCTTATTTTGACCTTTATCCTTTCCCTCTCTCTAATTAACATTAATTGTGTTTTTAATAGCTTTTAGTGAGTTACATGAATCCTTCCAGCAAATTATCAAACCTAAAGTTGATATTGGGGCACCCAAAACTTGTCCTTAAACTTTGCCATTTGGTTAACTCTAGGCAGATATGAAAACCAAGGTTCTCCATTGTACCCTGTATTAGGCATGCCAACCATTTTCATAGCCAATTTCACACCTTTTTCTTAGAAAAACTTCCCTGCCAAAGTCTTAAAAGAGACCAATCCCAAATAATGCATAAGTTCAGACCCCTGAACACAGTTGGTGAAAACAAGATGAATATTTTACTGAAAATAGTCTAATCCAACTTGGAATATGGGCAGAGACTCAGTAGCTGATGTTGGTCCTCAAACTATGAAATCACCTGGACTTGAGGGCTGCGCCCAAACTGTGAGGCAGCCAGAATTTTCTGTGTGCAGCAGAAGTGACAAAGTCAGTTTACAGAGAGCATAAAGAATGAAAGTGACTTGAAGAGAGAAACAGAGCCGGCTGCCAAGGCTTAGCAAGATGAGAACAAGACAGATCACTTTTTAGGCTTTGTAAGATCCAGTATTTTTCTCTATGCTCCTTTTTCACACTTTTCCTCTGTATGCTTCCAAACACATTCTACTGAAGCACAAGTGTGAGGATTCCTTTTTCTTACAACCAAGAGTGCTGCTGAAGACATTTCCTATGATGTTTAGGTGATTTTAAAATTGCAATAAAGAGAGTGGGTTAATATTTGCATTTAATGAAGAACTCATCAAATTGGCTAAACATTAAAATAGCAACAGATTCTCAAAAGATATCTGAAAGAACAAATTTAGAAGAGGGGATTATTTTTTTCTTAAGTAGAAAAATATTTAACTTCACTAGTGTTCAAAAGAATGTAAAAATTACATTGATGTAACAAAAAATACCACTTATACATATAAAATTAGTATATTAAAATACTGGTAATACCCATTGTTAGAGAGATTTTGGTCAGAAAATGCACTCATGCACATTGCTGGTAATTGTAAAATAATACAATTCTTTTGAAAGCAACTTTACAATATGTTTTTAATCTATAAACATAATTATATCCTTTGGCTAAGTAATCTGATTTTAGGAATTTGTCATATGTAAATTGTCAAAAAGATGGAAAAATCTTATGCATAAATTATATAATTTAAAAATTGAAAAATGAAACTATTTTGTTTTCAGAGAGCACTAGTAAAACCACTCTACCTCAACTTGACAGATTATTATGCAGACATTAAATGAGAATTATAAAGATAATGTAGCAATAGGTAAAACTGCTTATACTTTGCAAAGTGAAAAATAATAGAGAATATAAAGTTTTATATATAGCATGATAAAATTATATACAAATAATAATAATAGTGATAATTTATCCATTAATTATAGATTAAGTACTGGGTTTTTGTGTGCTTTATGTATATAATTTACTTAAATTTCATAAGTACCATACAAAGTGGTATTATTCTTCTTTTTGTTTTATACATGGGGAATCTAGACACAGATAGTTTAAACAATTTACCTAATGTTCCATTTCAGTCTAATTGATCTGATACCAGCTGAAGTACTGCAACACTAATCTCACCTTAACCACTTAGAGTTGGTATCAGACTCTGCAAGTTCAAGGCTTGGGACTCCACAAGACTCCCCTTACTTGAGATGCCATCCACGTTTTGGGAGTTCCCAGACCACCCTCGCTTGTGACGACCTGGCTATAAATTCTGAGATTTCCATGACCCCCTCAGATTTGATAATTTGATAGAATAATTCACAGAACTCAGTCAAATGACATACTTAAAATTGCAGTTTTATTCTGAAGGATACAAGTCAGGAATAGCCAAATGAAGAGATACATAGGACAAGGTCTGCAGAGTGAGGAGAAAACAGCTTCTGTGTCTTCGCTTCATGGAATACAGGCATGTGATCCTCCCAGGACATTAGTTTATGCATCAAGCAAGAAGCTCCACTGAGCCTCAGTGCCAGAGTTTTTACTGGGGTTCATTATGTAAGCATGCCTGCTCAAGTCATTGTCCACATGATCGAACTCAATCTCTAGCCCCTCTTTTCTCTTTAGAGATCAGGCTAGCCCAAAGTTTTAGCCCTCTAGTGACGTGGTTGGTCTTTCTGGTGACTAGTCCCCATTCTGAAGCAATCTAGGTACTGCAGAGTTATTTCATTAGCATAACAAAACACTCCTATCACTTAGGAAATTCCAAGGGTTTTAAAAGCTTCATATTAGGAAAGGGAGACAACGACCAGATATATTCTTTTATTATATTTCAGTGCCTTTCAGGAGTTAGGAAAATTTATCTTTTGTTCTTCTAAAACAATTAGGTCCTCTATATAATGATGATCTAATGGAAAGAACAGTGGATTCTAACTTTGTTCCAATCATTTACAGGCTCTGGATTCAGTAATTTATAAGCACTATAATTCTTTTTCAACTTTCCTCAACTTCCTGGCCTCAGTTTCCATTTCTGTAATGGCTCCTTAAATGATATTAGAAGTTTCATCTACTTTTAACCTTCCATCACTCTCTGGTTTTTAGAACATGGCTTATGTCATAATTGGAGGCTATTGGCGATTTAGTCCAAAGATCAAAAGTCATACTGTCTGGGTCCAAAGCTCATCTTCACCATTTTCTAGGTGTATGATCTTGGATCATTTACTTAACCTCTCTGTGCCTCAATTTTCTCATTTGTATAGTGATGAGTATTGCTAAAAGAATAACATGTGCTAACACAGGTAGAGACTTTAGCACTAACTTTGGAAGTTCTTCTAAGTAATTTATATTGTATCAAATTTTATATGATTTTAAGCCATATCTTCTTTAAAATAAAAATTGAATATATCAAAAATATATAGGACTTTAGTTGATTCTTGATAAAAATATCCGACATTACCAGTGATATATAATTTAAAAAATAAATATATTCAAAATTTAGGGAAGGAAAAGAGTATAATCATTTGTCCTGTAACAGAATACTGTTATTATAAGTTACCCAGATCACTGTTAAGGAGAATGTGTTATGGACATTTTTATTGTCATGGAAGAATTATAATTGTTCGGACTATACCAAACTTATTGTAGGTAGGTCAGGAGAGAATAATAGAAGTCTTGGAATGTCCTTAATATGAATGGAAGAGCTGAAGTAGCAATTATGCAATTAATTTTGAATATAAGATGAACTAGTATACCTATCCAATGGAGCCATTTCACTAAACAAGAGTTAGAAAGTATATATCCTCTAGTGTTACCATATCCCAACTCTAGGGCTCTGACCTCTGTAACAAAAAAGTTATAAAAATAGCTAACATGAAATACTTGATTAAATGAGAAAGATTAAATTATATGATGCCATCCTGAAAATGTGAATTATTTCTATATTTTTTCTATTCGCTAATCTATATTTTATAAATACAATGAAAACTTTACCTTCAAATTTAATTTACTTTTTAATAAACCAAGAGGATAAGAATATGCCAGGCTTAATAGGAACTTTATTTTTGATTTTTGAAATTTAAAAATCAAAAATTCTTTTTGATTTTTAAAATTTTGTATTAAAATAATCAAGGTTGCCATTATGGCATGTATACTAATTTTAATTTTCTTCACTTGTGTCCACATCAACAGCATTTATAGAAATAATCATGAATATTAGCAAAATCCAGATAATCAATAATAATTCTTACATTCAATACATGTTTATCAGGCACATACATTTATAAGATTTATTTTCTCTTTACTTTTATTTTGTCTTATCCACATTTTTTAAGTAATTAACATACAACTCTTGGACAAACACGTATAATTTTAAGAAGTCTAAACAATATTTTTTTCTGATTTGAAATAAATTGGTCTAACAAGGTAAAAATGATATCCACATTTTTACTATTCATTCTTTCATGCATTCATGCAGCTAGTATAAGCATGAAATGTTGATAAAAGGCAAAGCAAAGTAATAGCTCTGTGAGAAGTTGATGAGTATAGAATATTGAGCAAGAGAGATAGGTAATATATCCACACAGCTGTAATCAAAGACATCACACACTGAAAAGTCATAAGAAAGTACAAAATGTTGCAGGAGTTTGAAGAGGAGAAAGATTTGAGGAGGCTTAAGTGATAAGAAAAGACTTCTAGTTTATTGAATGATTAAATAAATGAATGTTCCAGTGGCACTGTTGCAGAAGAATTCCAACTGCTCCTGGACAATTATTTGATCAACACTTAAAGTTTTAGCAAATGAATATATTGTGAATATTTCTAAATTTAATGGCCTAATAAAGAAATTGCTTAACAATATATTGTCATTTTTTTTTCATTTTAAGCATATATATATATATGTATGTCATGTCTATGTGTGAAATTATTTTACTATGAAGAAAAAAAAAAGACATAGAGTCTGTATATATGTATGTATATATGTATGTATGTATATATATGTGGGGATGAGGTTCTTCTGCAAGAGACCTTAATTACTTAGACCTCAGTGATTATTTATTTCTCTTCCAAACATTCATATCTCTTGCTGTAGATATGAAATATTTTCATATTAGTGGCATATTGAGGTGAACATTTTATTGGCTGTTCCTTAAGGAGACCAGTGACTCGATTTTCCACTTAGAAAAGCTACAAAGTTTCTCTTAGAATTTAGTGGATTCAGTCTTAGAGAATAGGTAACCAAGGAAATGTACTCATCTCATATTAGTTTCTTTATGATTTACTTCCTCATTCATTTATTCCACAGTGTATGTATGTATATATATATATGACGACTTGATCTTTTGAATCAGAACCTTCAACTGAGGAAACTCTTTATTCAGAATGGCAGATAGTTTGGGAGATATTTTTATTTTTTGGCCATCTAGGAGAACCAATTATATTACATAATATTCTGGCAGTCATTTAAAGTGGTCATTTAAAGTGATCAGTGTAAGGAACCTGTAAAAGAAAAGCAATCTAAATATTTCTGTCATATATAGCTGTCTTTATTATTTCTTTCATGCTCTCTAGATTTTGATGAAGAATTTGGATCCAGTTATAAAGCTATTCAAAGGACATTAAGCTTATCTATGCTTAGAGGTATACATTCATCTACCTATAATATCTATATATGCATTATAAAACATATCCCTTGTGACTAATTAAAAGAGAGCATTTTCTTTCTCTTTTAAAATTTTCATTTTGAAATAATTTAGGTTAATAGAAAGTCACAAAAATAATAGAGCAGTTCTTTATACTCTTCATTCAGTTTTCCCAAATGAGGAAAACTACATTTTACATAACTGTATTATAATATCGAACCCAAGAAACTGATGTTAGTACAATGCATGTACATACTTCCATGCCATCTGACCACATAGGTAGATGTCTGTAATGACCACTACACATATACAGAAGTATCACCTTACCACAGAGATCTACCTCATGGTAAGATCTCACACCCATCTCCACCATCACGAACATTTGGCAACCATGAATCTATTTCTCATCTCTATGATTTTTCCATTTTGAGAGTGTTATAGGCATACCTCAGAAATATTGCAGATTTGGTTTCAGACCACTGCAATAAAGCAAGTATCGCAATAAAGCGAGTCACACAAATTTTTTGGTGCCCCCAGTACATATAAAGGTTATGTTTACACTATACTGTAGACTATTAAGTATGTAATAGAATTCTGTCTGAATAGTGTACATACTTTAATTTGAAAATAATTTATTGCTAAAAAAATGCTAACCGTCAGCCAAGCCTTCAGCGAGTCATAATCTTTTTGCTGGCAGAAGGTCTTACCTTGATGTTGATGAAAATGCAATATCTGCAAAGCACAGTAAAGTGAGATAGGCCTGTATATAAATGCAATTATAAAGTAGGCGACCTTTTGAGATTGGCTTTCTTTCACTCTGCATAATGTCCTTGAGATCTATCCAAGTTGTTGCATGTTTCAATAGTTTGTTCCTTTTATTGCTAAGTAAAAGCATACCTAATTTATTGAGCTTTGTTTTATTGTATTTCAAAGATATTGCAATTTTTACAAATTGAAGATTTGTGACAACCCTGAGTCACATTTCTGTCAATGTCTTATTTTCAACAGCATTTGCTCACTTTGTGTCTCTGTGTCACATTATGGTGATTCTCATAATATTTTGAACTTTTTCATTAGTATTATGTTAGTTTTGATGACCTGTGATCAATGATCTTTTATGTTACTATTGTAGCTGTTTTGGGGCATCACAAACTACACTCATATAAGATGGCAAACTTAATTGATAAATGTCGTAAGTATTCTGACTGCTCCACTGGATGCCTGTTCCCCTATTTATCTCCCTCTCCTCAGGCATCCCTATTTCCTAAGACACAATGATATTGAAATTAGGCCAGTTAATAACCCCACACTGACCTCTAAGTGTTCAAGTGAATGGAAGAGTGTTATGTCCCTAACTTTAAATCAAAAGCTAGAAATGATTAAGCTTAATGAGGAAGGCATGTTGAAAGCTGAGATAGGCAGAAAGCTAGGCCTCTTGTGCCAAATAGGTATCCAAATTGTGAATGCAAATGAAAAGTTCTTGAAGGAAATTAAAAGTGCTACTCCAGTGAACACACGAATGATAATAAAGTGAAACAATGTTATTGCTGAAATGGAGAAAGTTTTAGTGATCTGGATAGAAGATCAAAGCAGCCACAGCATTCCCTTAAGCCAAAGCCTGATCCAGAGCAAGGCCCTAACTCTCTTCGATTCTAGAAGGCTGAGAGAATTGAGGAAGCTGCAGAAGAAATGTTTGAAGGTAGCAGAGATTGGTTCATAAGGTTTAAGTGAAAAAGCAATCTCCATAGCATAAAAATTCAAGGAGATGCAGCAAGTACTTACATAGAAGCTGCAGCAGGTTATCCAGAATTTCTAGCTAAGGTAGTTATAATAAAGAACAGATTTCAATATAGACAAACAGAGCCTTATATTGGAAGAGGGTGCCATCTAAGATTTTTATAGCTAGAAAGGAGAAGTGAATGCCTGGCTTCGAAGCTTCAGAGAAAAGGCTCACTTTCTTATTAGGGGCTGATACTGTGTCTTTAAGCTAAAGCTAATGCTCACTTACCAGTTCAAAAATCCTAGGGCCTTAAAAATTATGCTAAATCTACTCTGCCTGTTCTCTGTAAATGGAACACCAAAGCCTGGCCAACAGCACATCTGTTTAAAACATGGTTAACTAACTTCTAAGCCACTGTTGAGAACTGCTGCTCAAAAAAAAATTCTTTCAAAATATTACTGCTCATTGACAATGCACCTGGTCACTCAAAAGCTCTAATGCATAATGGGATTGATGTTGTTTTTATGGCTGCTAACAAACATCCATTCTGTAGCTCATGATGGATCAAGAAGTGATTTTGACTTTCAAGTCTTTTTATCTAAGAAATATATTTCATAAGAGTATAGCTGACATAGATAGTGATTCTT
>NW_011888788.1:11192151-11205303 GCF_000151845.1 Pteropus vampyrus
TGTTATTGCTGAAATGGAGAAAGTTTTAGTGATCTGGATAGAAGATCAAAGCAGCCACAGCATTCCCTTAAGCCAAAGCCTGATCCAGAGCAAGGCCCTAACTCTCTTCGATTCTAGAAGGCTGAGAGAATTGAGGAAGCTGCAGAAGAAATGTTTGAAGGTAGCAGAGATTGGTTCATAAGGTTTAAGTGAAAAAGCAATCTCCATAGCATAAAAATTCAAGGAGATGCAGCAAGTACTTACATAGAAGCTGCAGCAGGTTATCCAGAATTTCTAGCTAAGGTAGTTATAATAAAGAACAGATTTCAATATAGACAAACAGAGCCTTATATTGGAAGAGGGTGCCATCTAAGATTTTTATAGCTAGAAAGGAGAAGTGAATGCCTGGCTTCGAAGCTTCAGAGAAAAGGCTCACTTTCTTATTAGGGGCTGATACTGTGTCTTTAAGCTAAAGCTAATGCTCACTTACCAGTTCAAAAATCCTAGGGCCTTAAAAATTATGCTAAATCTACTCTGCCTGTTCTCTGTAAATGGAACACCAAAGCCTGGCCAACAGCACATCTGTTTAAAACATGGTTAACTAACTTCTAAGCCACTGTTGAGACCTGCTGCTCAAAAAAAAATTCTTTCAAAATATTACTGCTCATTGACAATGCACCTGGTCACTCAAAAGCTCTAATGCATAATGGGATTGATGTTGTTTTTATGGCTGCTAACAAACATCCATTCTGTAGCTCATGATGGATCAAGAAGTGATTTTGACTTTCAAGTCTTTTTATCTAAGAAATATATTTCATAAGAGTATAGCTGACATAGATAGTGATTCTTCTGATGGATCTGGGTAAAGTAAATTGAAAACCTAGAAAGGATTTACCATTCTAAGATGTCATTAAGAACGTCTGTGATAGAGGTCAAAGTATTAACAAGAGTTTGGAAGAAGTTTATTCCAACCTCATGGATGACTCCAGAGGAGTTCAAGACTTTAGTGAAGGAAGTAACTGCAGATGTGGTGGAAACAGCAAGAGAACTAGAATTACAAATGGAGCCTGAAGAGGTGACTGAATTGCCGGAATCTCATGATAAAACTTTAACAGATGAAGGATTGCTTCTAATGGGTGAGCGAAGAAAGTAGTTTCTTGAGATGGAATTCACTCTGGTGAAGATACTGTAACAACAAAGGATTTAAAATATGACATAAACAGTCGATAAATCAGCATCAGAGTTTGTGAGGATTGACTCCAATTTTGAAAGAATTTCTACTGTGGGTAACATGCTATCAAACAGCATCACTCCCTACAGAGAAGTTGTTTGTGAAAGGAAGAGTCAACTGATAATGCAGATTTCACTGTTTTTTTTTTTATTTCAAGAGGTCAACACAGCCACCCTAACTTTCAGCAATCACCAGATCAGTCAGCAGCCATTGACACTGAGGCAAGACCCCCTACCAACAAAAGGATTATGATTTGCTGAAGCCTCAGACAATGGTTAGCATTTTTTAGCAATAATGTGTTTTTTAAATTAAGGTACATACATTTTTTAGACAAAATGTTATTTCACACTTAATAGGCTATGATATAATATAAACATAATTTTTATATGCACTGGGAAACCAAAAAATTTGTGTGACTTGCTTTATTGTGATATTAGCTTCATTGTGGTGGTCTGGAACCAAACCCACGATATCCCTGAAGGTACACCTGTACTATTCTATAGTATGGATAAACCACAGTTTGCCTAACCATTCACCTACTGAAGAACAGTTTTGTTGTTTCAAATTTGGGGATATTACAAATAAAGTTGCTATGAATATTCATGTGCAGGTTTTTGTGAGGATGTAAAATTTCATTTCTTTGGGATGAATGCCCAGGTGTTTGATTGCTGGTTCATATAGTAAGTACATGTTGAATCTTTTAAGAAACTACCAAACAATTTTACATTTCCACCAGCAATGAATGAGAGATCCTACTTTAGTACATCCTTGCTAGCATTTGGCACTGTCACAAAATTTTTTTTTTTAGTGATCCTGACAGGTTTGAAGTGATACCTCATCATAGTTTTAACTTATGTTTCACTAATGGCTAGTGATGTTGAGAACCTTTTTGTGTGTTTATTTGCCATCTGAATATTTTTTTCAGTGAAATATATCTCTACATACTTTGCTCATTTTATAATTGGGCCATTTTTATTTTTACTGTTGAGTTTTGAAAATTCTTTGTTTATTGTAGATATGAGACTTTGGAACATATGTGGTTTGCACATATTTTCTCCCAGTCTGTATCTGTCTCTTCATCCTTAACAGAGTTTTTCACAGAGCAAACTTTGAAAGTTTTGGCAAAGTCTAATTATCATTTTTTTCTTTTATGGATTGTGCTTGTATTGCCATATCTAAGAACTTTTCATCAAGCCCTAAGTCCTGATAACTTCTTCCTGTGCTTTCTACTAAAAGGTTTATAGATGTATGTTTTACACTGAAATATATAACCCATTTTATTGGACTTTTGTATAAGATGTGAGATTTAGATTGAGGCTATTTATTTCTTCTGCCCATGGATATCAAATTGCTACAGCAACATTTGTTGAAAAGGCTATCCTTCCTCTATTGAGCTTCTTTTGCACCTTTGTCAAAAATTTGTTGGCCATATCTGTGTTGGCCCACTATGGGATTCACTGTTCTGTTTCATTGATCTGTGTCTATCTCTATGCCGATGCCATACGGTTTTGATTAATATAGCTATATAATATGATTTAAAATAAGGTAGGGTGAATCTTCCCACTTTATTCTCTCCTTTCACAATTACATTAGCTATTCTAGTCCCTTTGCCATATGAATTTTGGAATAAATTTGTTTCCATTTACAAAGAATCTTGCTGAGATTTTGATTGTAATTGTGTTAAATTATATGTAATTTAGGGGAAAATTGACATTCTTATTGTGTTGACTTTTTTAATCCATGAGCACAGTACACTTTTCTATTTATTTAATCTTTGTGGATTTCTTTTATCAATGTTTTTATAGTTTTCAGCTTAAAAGTCCCATACATGTTTTTCAGATTTTTACTAATTATATTATTTTTGAGAGATTATAAATGAAATTGTATTTTTAATTTCAGTGTCTACATGTTCATTTCTAGTGTATAAAAATATAATTGATTTTTGTATGTTGATCTTGTATCTTGTGACCTTGCTGAACTCACCTATCCTGGGAGTCGTTTTGACATTTTTGGGATTTCTTATGTAGATCATCATGTCATCTGCAAATAAGGACAGTTCCTCTCCTTTCTTTCTTATCTGTATACGTTTTATTTTATTTTCTTTCCTTATTGCATAGGCCAGGAGTAGTAAGAGTGGACAACTTTGCCTTATTCCCAATGTAAGGGCAAAAACATTTATTCTTTCACTATTAAGTATGATGTTAGTTGTAGGTCCTTTTGTAGATGTAATTTGTGAAGTTGAAGAAGTTCCCCTCTATATTTAGTCTTCTGAGAATTTTTATCATTAATGGATGTTGAAGTCTGTCTAATGTTTTTCATGCATCAATTGATATGGTTATGTGTGGGGGGTTTTTTTAGCCTATTATATCAATTACATTGATTTGTTCAAAAGAACATTTTTAATAGTTATTCAATGTTTATTTTGAAATTAGTCATTCTAGTACAAAAAACATTTCATCTTGTGATTAACTAAACTGTTAAATTCATATGAAAAGAAAATTAAAAAGATAAATCTATGGAACAAACTCATAGAAATTCACGATAGTACACAGGTTAACTTAGTTTCTATTCAAATATATTACTGTCTCCCCAGTATTTTGTCCTTTATTTTCTGCTACCATCCACTTTTCTTTGTAAAGCTGAGTGCTCCCTGACTTGAGAACTCCCATGGAGTCCAAATGCAGAAGAGAGGTGGCCATCTGCTTATTTAGTGGTGACACATTAAATGGTGTGATGTTCACAGAACCATTCTGTTGATAGAAACCTCAGGGTCTCCAGTTTCAGCAGTCTATCTCTGATGGAAAGATAAGGTAGAACAAGGGCAAGATGAACAATGAGGGTAAAATATCACTGTGCAAACCTACCCCTGGTAAAAAAAAAGTACATTTAAAACTTATAAGGAAATGTTTCAAAAGATACAATGGTAATATGAATTGGAGGCAGAAATGACCAATTGAGAGGGCTTTCTCACTCCATCAGCTTTTACCAAGTAGAGGAAATAGGACAGTGCCCATTGTGATTGATCAGAAAAGCAGACTGTGTTGTGGATCATTTAATCCATACTGTATAAAGTACTGCAGGCAAACACTGCCTCCCATCCAGTCCTGACCTGTCTGACATGCTTAGATTGTGTTACTGCAAGAGGAAGAGAAAGAAATATGGACCCACAGATTCATTTGGGAACAATAAAAGCTCAAATTTAGAGTAATATAAATAAATGGTATAGAGATGGAAGGCAAGATGAATTATCGTTATTATCCAGTATTTTTATAGCACTTTATATTTTGCAAATGGCTTCACAATCTGGTTTAATGTATCTGTGAGGGGCTAGCGGAGGGAAATGTTGCAGGCTACAATAAATAGTAGTTAGCACATCCATTAATTGTGCTCTGCTTACATTTTTATTGTCTGAATTATTCACATGGACTCACCTTTCTTATTTTCTTTACCATGGTTTTTGGAAAATTTGGTAATCACTAATATAATTTTAATGAATATGTTTAAATTTTTTTGGTTTTAAATTTTTTGGAACAAGCCTAACATTATGTAAATATATTACCATATAGAATATAAGCATGAAAAGTGGGTTACACTAAGAAAATTTTATTCTTAATAAAACAGCAACTAACGTGACCTTCATGATTGTGCATAATATTCTTTATTAAAGATCTGTAGGTTTTTGACTTTTGCTGTCCTTTCCAATCTCCTTCTTATTTAAGTAGCATGGCTGCCAGTGCCCAGTGTATTTTAGTGTCCTTATGTGTATTAGCCATTTGTCCAGCTTACTGCATGGTAGTCCCCACTTTGAAGCTTTCTGCCCAGTTGCTCCTGTGAACTCACTTATATCTGTCAGCATGTGCACCTTGCTTTTTTGGAAAGAACTGTCACCGTACCCAAGCAGGCTCCATAGTCCTTCCCTGTGTAAACACTGCCTCGTTTATTATGCATCCATTTTGGAAGAATGGTTTCTGATGGTTCTATTACTCTTGTTCTTATTGATTATCCCTCCATCAGCCTGGATAGAGATCTTAATTTTCACAGAAGTGGAATTCAAGAATTTCCAGATATTTAATTAATAAAAAATTAGCAAGTATATTATGAGTCATGTCAATGGTTTCTCAGATCTTCTTTTCATCAGGTCATTGCAAGCATGCATAGCCACATGCCTTTCCTCCCTCTCTCACTGAGATTACAGGTAATTTAGGACCACAGTCAAGGACAATGCTCAGCACACAGTAGGCCCTCAATGAGCTACATAGGGATCCTTGCATGAACTGGAGGTTGTGAAAGTGTTAGCTTTAAGTTTAAAGCCCAGTGTAGAAAATGTAACATAAAATTGTATGAACTGGGATATGTATTTGATCCGATTTGTTTCCTCTAACATTCTAGTATCTGTAGAGCAGGAAAAAAGGGAAGTCTCAAGTGAGTCATGAGAGAAAAGTTAAAAAATCACTAAGTTTAATCTGTTCACAGCTGTTTTACTGACAAAGGCAGAAAGAAATTCAACAGTGCATTTGTTGGAAAGAATTGCATTTTACTCTGATTAAGAATATGCTGAGACTTGCTTTTTAGGGCAACTTTATAATTGTACCACACATCAGTTTTTAAATAACTGCAAAAAAATGTTCTGTACTTCTAAATTATTCTTTGAGGGTCAGAAATTTAAGGCAGATGTTTTAAATCAAAGGCAGTGTTTTGCAGATAGTATACTTATAGCTCTGAATATTGAAAAATTTATGTAAAGATGTTATAATGAGAAAAGAAAAAAGACTTGTGCCTCATTTAGTGAGTAACGAACTCAGAACCTCTCTATTCGAACTTCAAAATCCTGAACCTTTTTTAGCAAAATTATGGGGAAGAAAACAATTGTTTGTAATCAGCAAGATCTCTGATTTCATGCTATCTTTTAATTATAATGAAGAGAGCTTTTTTATTTGATGAGAAAGATTACATTTCTTTAAAAGGAACAAACTGATCATACAATTAAATTTGTAACCTGGTTGCAGCTAAAGTAAAACAAAGAGGTCTGAAGTTATGTCTACTAGCACAAACACTAGAATATATTTTTCTTACCCTCAGCTTATTTTAAAATGTAGAAAATAAGGGAAACTTACTGAAATGTCAAGGTCCAAAAGTGATTGGTAATTTCAAATGGACAAAACCTTTCCTTCCTTTAACTCAAGACGAAGCTACTCAAGTAAATACAAGTATAAAGTCTTAACCTCATGCCCAACAGTCACCCAAAGTAGAGGAAGAAAAGAATGGAGGAGGTTATTCTTTTTAAAAATTTTCAGTTGTCTCTTTTAAATGTAAAAATCCATCTTCTTCAAAACATTATCCAGCTTGGACCAAATATCTGTGTTTAGTGAGCTCTCATTTAAGATACGAAGAAAATTAAGTTATGGAAGCTTTCAATCTCCATTTATTCAATTTTTTTTCCACTAGCTTTTTACTTAACCATTCCAGAAACTTCTATCATATTCTGAGCTTAGTACTGTTAATCCCTGCTACCAGTAGAGTTGTACTTTTTTTGGAAAATTAACATATTGATGGGAACATTTAAAAATGTTCATCTATTGTTGAAATAACATCGATATTTTTTTTAAAGAAGAAAATCAAAATCAGCTATATTCTCAGTACTATAATTCAATTGTTCTCCTTTTTCTCTGTCCCTTCTCATGTAGTGCTATCTGAGCAAAGTAATTTTGAGATCTATTTTCGAACATAGCATCCTTATGTTGACACATCCTTTATAACTTTAATTAAACTTTGAATCACTGTCTCATCAATTTAATATTTATAATCTATTAAACTATTTTCCTATGTGGAGACCTCTTTAACTTTAAAAAATATTATAGCTAATATTGGAAACATTGTTTCTGGGCATAAACTTTTACTTCTTTTAAATTATGTCTTTGAAATAAATTTCCTTGGGAAAGTAAAACCTATGAATATTTTTCATTTTACAGTATTGTTTTCCATAGTGGTATAACTTTACAGTACTATTAGGTGTTTATTAACATAAGATTTTTTCTCTAGGAAAACAATTTTTCAAACACTTTAATATAAAGCCCAAGTAGTTAATGAACACTTTAATGACCACTACCCCGAAAAAAGAAATCAAGACCTTTCTAAGTTAGTAAGACCTTTTAAAATTTCTGATTTCATCTTCTTCTAAGAAAGCCGCTGCTTATAAACTTTTATAAATGGAAAGATTATTTAATGATATATGTTTTGGACCTACGGATTCTGACATTTCTTGATATTATCTATTTTTTGCTTCACCTAATATTTATGTATTAGTGTACTAAACTGTATATATCAGAAGTAACTTTAGTTTTATCACTTGTCATAAACTGCAATGAGGAGATAAATATCTCTGTGAACCGTATCTCATATTTTTTTCAGTTTTCAGAAGTTTATCAGTTGTTTCTAAAATGTCATATTCAAAATGAAGGAATCACTTTTGCCTTCATTTATTACCAGAATTCTTTCCCAGCCTAAAACATATTTCTCAACATATGTCATAGGGGAACACTAGTGCTTTAAGATGAAATTTTCGTAAAAAAAATATTCAATAAAACTGTGAAATGTATTCTTAAGCTTAAAGCTTGTCAAAATATAGTCACTGGACCACCACTGTTCATGTCATATGGACACTTGTTAGAAATGTAAAATTTCTGCAGACCTACTGAATCAGAAAACTCTGAAGTCAGAACCAGCAATCCATGTTTTAACAAGCCCTTTAGGTGACCATACTGCTCACTAACGTTTGATAACAACTGTTTAATTTCTTCTTGGTAACTTATAATGTCATTATTTCAATAAAGTTTCTGAGAAGTTCTGTAGAGGAAAGAAAAACCACATCCACAATACAACAAAAATCTCTGAACCTTGTTTGCCTAAAATTTTGACCATGGAATACTTATGTTTCATCAAATACCACATTCCTATAGTTGCATGGTGTTTGAGTCTATTTCTTGTGGCTAGACCAGGAAGAAAACCACAACCTTTTATTAGTCAATATAACAGATTATTTTATTGCCCGCTGTGTCGATTCACCTTTGTTATCCCCAATACTTGCCTGTAGTGTATATCTTAATATATATGAGTAGGTGTGTGGAGTATGAAACGTGTCATTATAATGGCTCTTGGGTAACCAAGACTAATAGGAGAAATTCTATTTGCATTTGCTTACTAGAGATTGTAACATTGCTAAGTAAAAATTAAGTGTTAATATTCAGTAAGTGAACAAGTCTTAAATGAAATAAATTTAAAGCCTTTGGACTAAATATTTATTACCTGTCAAGAGAAAAAAATGTTACAAATGAGGATATAAAAATAATAAAATGTAAAATTGGAAGTAATTATCTTTATCTGTGCAAGTTGCAAGTTGAATTTCTTGCCTATTATTTGTCGGCAGTTCAAGGGTTAGTAGAAAAGTATCGTTTTGATAGCAGTCATGACAGTTTAATAATAGTAATCAGGATTTATACATTTTATTTAAACATCTACAGGCAACATTCTCTATTAGTAATTCTCTTTATATCTTTTGCAAAAATTAGATTTTAAAGAAAACGTTATGTTTTATTGCAACAAGAAAGTCCTAATTTGTATATGTTTTATCTTTGCATGTCTCTTATCCTGTGCATTTAAACTACAAAGAAATTCCATAGTTCAAATGAGCATGAAGTTGTTTGGCAAACTGAGATTATATAGCTACAAAACCCTTGGTAGATGGTATCTATAAATAGAGCATCTAACATGGAAGGCCTTCTGAACAATATAAATGGATCTTTTTTCAAAAAGAAATGGAGAGGAGGAAAGCCTACAGCGTTGATTTAAAAGACTGTAATTAGAATTAGGTTCCGATAATTAGATCCCAGTAGACTGAGTTCAGACTTTCTTTTTCCTCAAACAAACAAAACATAAATGAGTGTAGGATGTCATTTCTGCAGGAATGAAAATAGAAATAGAATTTTAAATAAAGGTTGTGAAGCAAAATGAAGCATTTTAATTCTTGCACCTGGAATCATTACATAATAAAATGCAAATTAATTCTGAAAATCTCTGACCTCTGTTTTGCTGATTACAGCCTAAAATCATTCATTTCATTTTTAGAAAAAGAGAAAATGCATATCAAGATGTAACTATTTAGTATATCTACCTTGGATATCATAATGAAGTTTCATAATTGACTCTACGGCTGAATGATTTCACATTTTTTTCTATTATGACGAATGATCAAAGGCCAAAGATGGAATACTTGATATATATTGGGAAGGAATATTCTATGATTGAAATAATTCATTGGCTTAAAAGTTTATTCATTCTTCACCAGTGAGCTCTTATGAGATGTTTACTTATTGTAGACTCTTTATTTCTAAGTTTCTAAAAGAAGTGAAACAGAAATCTCTTTTTCAGCTCTGAAAAGTATATATCTGAGTTTCATTAAGTAGCATTTATGAAAACTAAAACAGACTCTGATAGTCTCACATAATATATTTATATTTCTGAAGGCAAAATATCTGTGAGTTGCTAGAGAAGTGAACTTTTAAATCTCCCAGAGTCTACTGCTCAATTACATCTTATTTTATCATTTTGGTGACTGATATTGTCATCATTTTATCTAGCAGGAAAATAAAAATAAGAATGACATTAAAAATATGCACCACTGAAAAATTACTATTGATGTATAAAGAAGTTAATGGAATATTCACAGATATTTATAAAATAGTTATCGTATAAGATTGGGAGACTAGAATGAAAATTTGGGGCCTAACAATAATATCTTCTTATGTATTTATACCCACACCTCTTTCTAAAAAGAGCCTGAAGCTATTTACGGTAAGAAATGCTGACTTTATTTTTTTAACCTTGAGTAGATATGGAAAATCAGAAAATATGAAAAAAGCATAATGCTGGGTGGTAACTCAGAGATTTAATATAATTTATTGTACTTTAAGTAAAGTTAGATTCTGAGCTCCTTGTAAGAGAAAACAAATAAAACATGTATGTTCCTATTGTCTTAAGTTTTAACTGTACATATAGTGAAGGTTTTGGTTAGGTTTAATAGTAAACAATGTGGACACATTCGACGAATGCTTGCTGGTGACTTCATCACAGGTTACCTGGTTTAACTGTTATTGTCCACGCTATCTTTTAAAATCTCTCATTGCTTTTATTTTATTCTTAAGTCACTCAGAACCAACCAACCAATAAAAAAAAACAACTGGTTCTTTGTTTTTCTTCATTTTATTTCACTGCTCATCTTGTTAGAGTTGGAAACATGAGCAGTAGGATGATTAGGTGATTGACTAGGCTTTTCATCCTGGCCTGCTTTTCAATATAAAATGTTTGAGTAATGGTTTTCAAATCTTGTAGCTCAGAGTTCTCTTAGAGGTTTCAGAAGCCACTTCCTATGTAAGAGAGAGAACAATTTACCCCAAACCACTTTACCTAGAACCACTTAGCTTTTCTCTGTTTTACCATGTTGGAGTCTACTCAGATTTGCTTTGAAACTAAGTTCTGCTGAAAAAGTTTGTTAACCACTGGGTAAAGACCACCAACTGTGCTATAGTATTGGAATTCATAGCTGACCCTGAGGGGTGAGGTTTGTGGAAAGTCTATCCAGGGGATCCTAACTCAGTTTGATGATTTTTAGAATGCTTAAGATAATTTTCAAATGGTAGGCAACCTCCTGAAATTATAGTAAAATTCTGTATGTTTTACGTGTAATCTGTCTGGATGGATGACCAATAGTTTTCTTTAGTTCCTTTTGTATTGCTATTACATTCCAGAAATGTACAAAGAATAAAAAACGAGCACTTAGAATTAGTATTAATTAATTAATTTGTTAACAAGAACAACAACAAAAAATAATAGAAAAAAGCTGAAATCCTTTTTTTAAATCTTCCTAAACATATTCCTTTTGTTTTTTCTCCAAATACAACTACTCTCTTTAATTTGGTGTATATTTTTGTCTATGTTTTTATACTTTTACTACAAAATCAAATAGTCATTAAAATATGTATTAGATTGTGTTTTTGAAAAATTTCATAAACTGTAAATATCATCAAACATCTTGTTTCCTCACATTTTATTTTTGATTTCAATGTTGATATGTTGATACATATAGATTCTTGTTTATTCATGTTACTTGCCTGCTGCAATTCCTTATTATGAATATGTCACATTTAATCAATTAATTTTCTCTCTTCCCCTACTCTGATAAATAGCATGTCAGGTAACATCCTTGCACATGTGTGCAAATGTTGAACTAAGCTGGGCATATTACTAGTGATGTGCTGGAGACTCATAGAGTGTACACATCTTCAACTGTATTCATAAAAGCCTAATTACTATCCAAAGTGGCTGTGCTTGACATTCTTTTCAGCATTGTATAAAGGACTCATGTTTTTCTGTATTCAACAGTGGTATTTTAAGACTATTTTTTCCAGCCGAATGATTATGAAATGCCATCTCAATGCTGCTCAAATATGCAGTTTCCTGATTACTAGTAAGATTGAATATCTTCTCAATTTACTGACAATTGGCTTTCTTTTCTATGAATTGCCCTTAATTGTACGTTGATCATTTTTTCTTCAATAGGTCAATGTTTTTTTCTTATTGTAATATCATTGTTTTTTATATATTTGTTATTATAACTTTTTGCCAATTATGTTTGCTGCTATTTTTTTCCTCAGACTGTAGCTATGCTTTTAACTTTTACATGGAGACTTTTATCATGTTTTAAATTTTACTGTCAAA
Source organism: Pteropus vampyrus (assembly GCF_000151845.1). Classification (NCBI taxonomy): domain Eukaryota; kingdom Metazoa; phylum Chordata; class Mammalia; order Chiroptera; family Pteropodidae; genus Pteropus; species Pteropus vampyrus. The sequence goes on from NW_011888788.1 coordinate 11,204,132, forward strand.
AAATGTACTGACCTTTTTCTTTATGGTTTCTGTCATTTATGTCTTATTTTAAAAATCCTTTCTTCTCACAACTTTATAAAACTATCCTATCAAGTTCATAAATTTTTGTAAAAAGTTAAAATTTTAGTATTCATATTTAGGCTAATTCATCTTGTCTTCTTTGATATGCCATATTTCCATAAATATACAACTTTATTTGTAGGACTTGTTTTTGATACATTAGTCAATCTCTGCTCCAAATTTAAACTTTTTCAATGACTCTCAATTTATAATATTGATATCTGGAAGGGCAAAACTTCACATGTCTGAGTTATCATCTTACATCGAACTGATTTAAATATTCTTGACCTTTTCTCTTCCAGTTAAATTATAGGACAATCTGTCATTTTTCAAGAAGTTTCTTTTGGGATTTTTATTGCAGTATCATTGAATTTATAGATAAGTATGGTGAGAATTGGTAACTTTCTGAATTTGAATCCTCCAATCCAAGAACATTTTATATTTATGCATATTTTTTACATTTTCCTTTGTAAGTATTTACATTGTTTTTCCTGACAGTTTTTAACATCTTTACCTTTTATATGTATGTATTATAACTTCATTTTGACATGTCTAGATTTGCTTTTATTTATCTCATTTTAGTGTCTATATTTTTGTTTTTGCTTCCCCCTGATATATATACATATATGACTTTGAGTATAAAAATAGTTTATAAGAAGTCATATATATATATATATACACATATATACATATTTGTATTATATATTTATTTGTATTTATGTGTATTTGTATTATTTATATTTATTTGTATGATATACATATTTATAATGTATATATTTGTATTACATGGTTCCCAAATTCTCTTTTATAGTTTCCAACTATACCAAACCCATTTTCAACCAGAATAATATTGTTTATATCTTTATATATTTGCCTTCCACTAAAGATTCACTTTAAGAAAGGCTCACAGCTTTCCCTGGGGCCAGCTTTCCCTGAATCTATGCAGCTTTCTTTTACGCAGTTACATTTTAAGCTTGTAGAGACATTTGATATAATTTTTTTGGAAACTCTACCCCCCAAAAGAATAGAGTGTCACTGTTTCTAAGCAAGAAAGGGAGAAACTCTTACAGGTTTACATTCTGAAAACCTACTACTACTCTTCCCACTATATA
>NW_011888788.1:11205745-11209678 GCF_000151845.1 Pteropus vampyrus
AACCAATTCAGATAATTGACAAAGATGTATATTAATGACTTTTGCTGCTAATGGTACAGAGCAATTTTTTTTTAAAAAGCATAGTGTTTGCCTCGAGGGATTAGTTATCATGTAAAATATATGGCTTTGCATCCAAACAGTGTACAACAGAGACCAAACAATTGTGAATGGAAAAGGATGGATTGGTTTCGCAAAAATTCTTCACAACTCAAAAGGAGGGATTTATTTGTTTAGGAAATGGGCTGACATTGGATCAACATTCATTAGTTCCTGCCTCTACTTGTCTACTCCTACTTTTGGAAAATATGCCAGTCTTCTTTTTTATTCAACTAAATGTCTCAACTGTCCACATGAATCATTAATCTTGGTATCACTAAATTTTCTAACTCAGAAGATTTATCCATCATGGACTATTTCCTTTACCAGGTTAGGAAAGTTTTTCATCATTGTTTTTTTTCAAATAGGTTTTCAATTCCTTGCTCTCTCTCTTCTCCTTCTGCTACTCCTCTGATGGGAATGTTGGTATGCTTGATGTCACAGAGGTCCCTTAAACTATCCTTTTTTTTTTTTTTTTTTGAATCTTTTTTCTTGTTGCTGTTCTGATTGGATATGTTTTGCTACTTTGTCTCTGAATGGCTGATTTGATCCTCTACTTCAGCTAATCTACTGTTGATTCCCTCTAATGTATTTCTGATTTTATTTATTTTATTCTTCATTTCTGACTGGTTCTTTCTTATGGTTTCTATGTCATTTTTTATGTTTACTATCTCTCTATTGAAGTTCTCACTGAGACTATCTATTCTTCCCGTAAGTTCATTGAGCATCCTTATAACCAGTGTTTTGAACTCTGCATCTGGTAGATTGCTTGTCTCCATTTTGTTTAGTTCCTTTTCTGGATCTTTGTTCTGTTCTTTCATTTGGAACATTTTTTTTGTCACCTCATTTTGGCTGCCTTCCTGTGTTTGATGCTTTTTATTAGGCAGAGCTGCTATGTCTCCTGGTCTTAATAGAGTGGCTTTATATAAAAGGTGTCCTGTGTGGCCCAGTGGCGCAGTTTCCCTGGTCACTTGAATGGGTGCTCCAAGTATGTTCCTTGTATGGGTTGTGTAGGAACTCCTATTGTAGTTGAACCTTGGTTGCTGTTTGCATGTCAATGAGAGGGATTGACACTTAGACTGATTGGTTGTGAGGACTGGCCAGTGACTACAATGGAGGAGCTGTTGTACAGGGGCTGACCCTATGGAGCAGTATTTGCTTTAGTAGGCCTCTGATGCCTTACCAGTATCCACTTTGGGTGTGTTGTCCTTGGATGTGGCCCCAGGTGGTGCTCTGGCTTAATCTGAAGCTGTCCACAGGAGGTGTGAGCCATAGGGCCTTCTGGAAGGGGTCCTGCTGCAGGCCAAGTTCAGCCACAGCCTGTGCCCTGCCTGGGACCACCTGGCATAAGCCACCAAGCAATCTGTTGGTAGTTGCCACCTGTGTATTGCTCGGAGGTGCCTCGAGAGGCCAAGCAGTGAAATGAGGCCGGCTGCCACTAGTACCAGGCTTGGGGCTGCTCAGTGAAAGGTTTAGGGTCACACAGAGGCCAGATGCTGCTTGTTTGGGGGTTGTGAACCTTTGGTAGATTTTAGGAAAGTCTGAAGCCTGGCCCAAAACAGGCTATTTATATAGAAAAGCCACTGAAACCAGCTTGGGTGGGCCCACAGTTGAGAAGTGTAGGGCCTCAGGGAATCACCAAGACAGAGTGAACAGTGTTAGCCAGGTTGATAGAAACTCAGATATGACAGCTGCCTGCATCTGTATGCCAGGAGCAGGGATGGCTCAACAAAGCAACAGCGGCTTCTGCCAGCACTTCTGTCTGGGAGAGAGTTACCCCTCCAGCCCTTGCCCTGAAGCCAGGCAATTCTGTTCCTCTCCATTTGTCCCTGGCACCTTTCAAGCTGCTGTCCCAGCACTGGAGCTCAGAGAAAGGGAGTCCATCAACCAGTAAGTCTGTGTGTGGGCTGTTTGAGTAAAACACCTGGGACTCCCACAGCCTTTATCTCACTAAGCCACACTCTCCACTGGTTTTTATAGCCAGAAGGGGCCTTCTCTTTCCAGCACTGGAACCCTGGGCTTGAGAGCCTGTTTTGGGGCTGGGACCCCTTGCTCCCCCAGGGAGACCTCTGCAACTGAGATATCCCTCCTGATTTTTGACTGCCACATGTGTGTATAGGGATCAGCCTGTTCTGCATCTCCGCCCCTTTTACCAGTCTTGAGGTGGCTTCTTCTGTATGTTCTTAGTTGTGGGACTTCTGTTTAGCTAGACTTTAGGCGATTCTCAAAGATGATTGTTCTGTAGTTTAGTTGTAATGTTGTTGTGGTTGTGAAAGGAGGCAAACACAGTGTTTATCCACTCTGCTATCTTTCAAGGATAATTTATTTCTTAAAAGAAGAAATAAACTACCATAAGGTAAGTCTTTCAAATTCTAAAGTTCATTTTCTATCAAAATTAATGATACATAATGACCTCGACTGTTAACAAAGCAGATATGATAATTGATTTTTATATATTTGAAACTTATGCAAATAAAACCCAAACAGAAGAGTAAAAACATACATAAGAAATAGGGAAAAATTGCAAATGATGCATGAGATTATCTCTATAATACACTGGCAAACTATCAGTTCCCTGAGAGGAGAATCTGGCACAACACATGCCAGCTATAAGACTGCAAAGATGACTGAATTGTGACTCTCATTTCATGGTGCTCAGCTGCCACTGAGGCATGTGAATTCTAAACTGGTCCTCATAAATGTGAAGAAATTCTTTTAAGCTAAAGTAGAATAATAAAGGAAACCTTGATAGATATTGAATTCTCATGATCTGATTGGACATATCAATGAGTATGACTTTATGGTAATGTATTCTAAATAGTACCCTAATACACATATGGTATTTTATGTTTATAAATTACATACTACTTAACAGTTACATAGACCTCATTATGTGGATAACATCTTCACGTGTTTGATCTTTTCACTCAGCTTCAAATGTATATTAAATTAAATCATGTAAAATTTCTAGCATTTGATCATTTTTGGTCTACAAAAATGACAGTTTCATGTATTTTCATCTAATATGTGCCATTTTCTCTTGGAATTGTTTTGGCATCATCCAGGCATATCAAAATACTTTTTCTCCACTGAAACCTCTTCTAACTGCAGGTGTCCACATTTCAGCCAATGGTTCACTTAATTGCTCAAGCTTCAAATCTGGGTATAATTTTCATTTCTTTCTTTTTTTTCTACACCTCACATTCAATTCATCTGCAATGTCTTTCAGCTTTGCCTGGAAGATATATTCACTCTTCTCTGTTCACTCTTCTCTGTCTTTACTGTCAACACCTGAGTTTGTCATTACTATCTTTTGATTGAATTCACGCAAGAGAATCCTTGCTAGTCACTCAGCTTTCCACTCTTGACTTCTTCTAAGCTATTCTTTAAACAACAACATGAAAACATTTTAAAATGTAAATCAGATTATGTCTCTTCTTTGCTTAAACTCTTCAAGTGCTTCCCATGACACATGGAATAAAATCCAAACTACTTACGGTGGCCACAAGGCTCTGCATACTGGGGCCCAGCTTATCTTTGTGATTTCTTCTCCCTCCATAGTATTTACCATGATCAAGGTATACTGACAAAACATTAAACATTCTATCTTGGGGCCTCTGCTGCTTCTTTTGTCCTGAAAAATTTCCCTCCATATCTTCACATTATTGGCTCCTTCTTGTCAATCAGGTCTTAGCTTGAATGGCATGTCTTTAATGATGCCTTCTCTGACAACATATTCTAACTAATCACCTCATCTATCATTTTTTTACTATGCTATCCTTCAAAAAATCTCATCAGAGTACTTAACACTACCTGAGGTTGTCTTCTTCTTTTTTT
>NW_011888788.1:11210423-11253543 GCF_000151845.1 Pteropus vampyrus
TTGTTGATAATTTCAACTTTAAAAAAGTAATTAAATAAATGTTAATAATAAATGACAAAAAGTCACATTATACCGAGAACAGGTTAAGTTCTGATATAAATTTAAAAGTGTGTCAGGTCCGTAGCTGTTTATCTTAGTCCGTTTGGGCTTCTATGACAAAATAGCACAGACTGGGTAGCTTATGCGTAATAGAAATTTACTGGTCACAGTTCTGGAGTCTGGGAGTTTTGGATCAAGGTGCCAGCATAATCAGATGAGGGCCCTTTTTGAAGTTTCAGACTTCTTGATCTTCACATGGCAAGGGGCTAGAGAACTCTGTGAGATCTCTTTTATAGGAGCACTAACCCATCTCTCATGTCCTAATGCCTTTCTAAGGCCTCCATTTTATAACGCCATCACTTTTGGGGTTTAGGATTTCAACATACAAATCTGGAGAGACACAGACATTCATACCACAGCACTGTTACTTAATAATTACCACAAAAAATGTAAGAAAGATTCTCTAGTATTCCAAAACTATTATCCATTTCAACAAAAAGGCACATTATTGAGAACAGATTAAGTTCCAATATATATCTTAAAAAAAAAAAAAAAAAACAGGTTTATTGAAGCACATGACACATTTCTTTGTTGTTTCACTTTTATATTACTCATTAATGTAAATGAAAATATCAACCAATATTCATGTAGGAATTACACTTGTTTATTGGAATTTATATTGTTTATTAGTTGACTAGAGATTAAGTCTGGCAAAAATTGATTAAATCATTGTATGAAAATCAATTGGCCATGTAGAATTTATAATGAATAGTATTGTATTTATTATTATTTTATAAATTGAGCTATACTTTCTTTATATCAGTAATATTTATAGTGAACTTAAATACATGTATCTATGCATACTTTTTTTCCCCGGAGAGGTCTTCGTTAAACATTTACCATCACAGTATTGAACTAGACCCATTGTCTGTCCCAGAGGAAGACAGGCTATTTCTCTTTTCACCTCAGGTCAAGAGAGGAGCACTTTTCTGAGACCACTGAGAGAGAATAGACTGTGCCCTTAGCAGCTGGGAGAGGGACACTATGGATTGTTATCTTACTCCTTTAGGAAAATGTATAAGCTGAGAGATAGACTGAGCTGGCTGCTCTAAGAAGAGGAGTAAAGGAAAGGTAGCTGCTATAGAGACTCACCAGCGTGTCTAGTAATGAGGGGGCAAAATTTGAGTAAGTATTTCCTGTGGACCAGAGATGGGCTTCACAGCCGACAGGTTAGGCACAGGCTCAACTTAGATTCTCTCTAAGGGGGCTTCCTGAATGAATAAATGAATTGGTATAAAGAAACTAAAAATGACTCTTGGATTTCTAAAGCTAAAGAAGGAGCTATATGTCTTGCATAAGAAAATTCCAGGTGAGAAGTCTCTAACCGGGAATGGAGATCTCAGAAGAACCCTTTAATATGCCCAAAAGAGGAGATAGCTTTGAACCTCAAAAAAGGAGAGTATATTACCAGTTTGTGACAATATCAGTCACATTAGGACTTTGCTGCTGCATTTCCTCATGTCTGTCACCAGGTTAACAAGTTGTGGGAGAAGGAAGTATAAATTAGGAGGAAAGAAACAAAAGCTTCTATTCACTCCCCGCTTCCCTAGTAGCTGGCTTTTCATCTACATCAGGCCTGACTATGATAAGAAAAATAACTGAACTTTTAATCAGGTTTACATTTGACCATTACATGAGACTGGATATCTTAGGAACAAAAGACTCAATGCCCATCAAATCAATTGAAGGAGACAAAAATATGATTGCCATATGGTTAAACCCTATACACCATTCTTGTTGAATTAATTAGTTATATGTATTTAGTATATTTATCCTCTTTCCTCTAAATCGAAAGCCTTGAGAGACAGGGCCTTGGCACATAGGGGGCACTCTGTAAATATTTATTACACGAATGAGTGTGTAAAAGAATGAATGATAGCTCATTGGCCCTTCTTTGACACCTGATGAGGCAGGTTCAGAGAAGCTGTATATGTAAAGTGCTTTCAATATAATTATTCTCTTAGTTGGAAGAGGAGAAAGTATGAGAAAATTCAATTCTAAATGATGAGAAGGAGGATGGGAATGGTCAGATCTGGAGAAGGAGCCCCTTTCATGTGGGAAACCAATTCATATGGTTTTTGATCAGTGAGATGGAGGAGCAATTGTTCTATCCACGTGCCCTCACACACTCCCACGTGTAGTGAATAATTAGAATAAGGTCCTAGATTCTAGAAGAGGGAGATGGAAAATCAGCCAAGAGCAGTGAAATTGTTTAGTGATTGGAAAGTTCTCTGAGTTTGAGGAAGGAGAATAAAAGAGGAAGATAAATTTAGAGATATACTGGGGCAGAGAAATTCTTAGATGAGGTAGAACTTTACAAATGGCCTCTACATTTTTATTTTCATGCACTCTTCCTCTGTCCCCAAATACCAAAAAAAAAAAAAAAAAAGCTAAAGCTCATGAAATCTTTAGTCTAAAATAAAAATTAGAAAATTGTAGGAAGCAAGATATGAAGACAAATAAATTTTATTTATAAATTGAAATTTGTATAAAAGTAACAAGCATTTAACTATATTGAGAAATATTCCTAAATATTTCCAACAAATTCCCAAACATATTTAAGAATGTAATTGGTAAGAAATTTGTAGTTTCTGTCAGAGCAAGACAATGTTGGCTAACAAGTACCTGCAATAAACCAGGTGCTGTATTTTAATCCTTTTAGCAGCCCTGAGAAGACACTGTTTTTCCTATTAAAGGACTCAGAGCCTTTAAAGCTTGTCTAAGTTCCTTCGATTAGTAAGTGGAATTTCAAACATAGGTTGAACTAACCTAGAGCCCAGGTTCTTTTCACAACAGCATTTGCTTCCCAGTGTTTTGATTTTATTTTAATATGATATTTCTTTTGGATTTAATGTTATTAAGGGGCAAAATGGATAAGGTGAGCATATTTCACTGGCTTTCATGAGGATCAAATAATTGGATATCCTTGTCCCTACTATTTTTAGTTTTCTGTATGCAGACTCACAACACTGATCTACAGGAAAGCTTGTGTTTTCTGTTGTCATGGTGCACTTCTCAGAAACAAAATATGATGCGTGTTCTCTTTTGAAAACAATTGATAAGTTTCATATTGAGCAGAAACATTTCATTTTATAAGCTATTTATCTACTCATCATAAAAGCAATTATAATAGTATGTTGGTTTCAGTAATCCAGGTCCATTTCCTTTAGTGAATTTTCTTTCATTAATACTTCTCTATTTAAATTCTGATCTCAAAAAGTGGCCATTAATTAACTCTAGGAGCAACACAGCCATTTTTTGTTTCTGAGAAATGGGAAATCTGATAAATGCTTTATACTTCTGCTTTGTCAAAAACATTTATTTTTCAAAACTTCATAGGAAGACTTAAAGTCACTATAAATTTTGATATTCAATCTTGTTGGAATGAAGGCTTTGGGGACAGATGCCTGCTTCATGGCATGTTGGCTTGGCTTCTGCACCATGGGCTTCTGCTTAGTTCTAAATGGACATTAATCTGCAGTGTGTAAATTTCAGGTAATACAATTGGTTATTTGTAAATTTTTTTTTTTCCTGGAAAGGCCCAAGACAGATCCAAGATCATCCCCTTTCATTTTGAGAAAATTAACTATGACTTTGAATTTAAAATATTTCCAATCAATTACATGAAATCTCTTAAGATTGAAGGCAAATCTCTTGAGAGCAAAGCATATATCTTATATGCTTTGCATACTCTAAGGCGCTAATGCTTTAGCTCACCCATTCACTTATTCAATAAACATTTACTAAGCCCCTACTATTTGCCAGGCACTGTGCCAACTGCTGAGGCAGGGCCCATACTTGTGAAAATTAAATAGTTATATAGTATCTTCCAAATCATTACTAATCAGTACATTATAATTAAAATATGAAATAAAGTTCTTTTGGCCCACATGCATATCTCTCTTTGAAAAGGTTATAATAGCAGTAAAATAAGCAAGAAACCCATTCACCAAGCATTCACTCTCACTTGTATCTTGACAAATAGGCAAGGGATCCTCCCAAAACTGGGCTAGTGTACACTTTGGTTTTAATTAGGCAAAGTAAGACTTCCCCGCTTAATTTGGCTCTCTGACTTGACAAGTCCCTGTGAAGCCGAAATAATATTTCACAGGAAATAATCGAACTGCTTAATCAGAGTACAAGGGAGACAAAGAAAATAGTTTAACAACTACAGATACTATTCTAAAAGTTCTGTAATCAATGGGATCTTGAGAGTCATATCCAAGGCAGATCACTTCCAAATGCACAGAGGGGATATGGAGAGAAGAGGAGGTTTGGAGTTGGGAGGGAGGAGAGGGCAGATGGTATCTACACATGACAGATTCAAGTTCATGCAAATACCCTGAAGACAGAGAATCTGTCTTGAATAATTTTTAATTTAATAAGATAGAATTTTGACCTCATAAAAAATGGAGGTCAGTGAGTTTTGGAATAAGATGACTACTCTTTGGACTCAAACCATGGAAAGCATTTTTCCTGTAGAATATAATGTATCCATTTGTCTTTAGCAGGAAATAAAAAATTATTTCAAAACGGTGTCCCAGAGAAGGCCCAAGGCAGTCATATTTTAAGTATATAAATACTGAGTGATGTGATTGCATAATTGAGAGTAGTCTGGATTATTTGAGCAAACCATGGGGACATACTTGTCTGTTTATTTTCCTACATGTTCTTGACATTAGTGTCTAAGGGCTACCTCGAGACCTGTCTTAACATCCTCTTGAGAATGGATACACAGACTGACATAAATTATTAACTTCTCCCTAGACAGGTCCATTAATATTCTGTGAATTATTATGGCTATGGCTTTATTTGTTTCCCATCAGTTATTCTTGATCTCTTTCCATTAAAGAGAAATCCACTCTTATTTAAATTTATGTCTTACAATGAAGGTGAATTTAGATGACTGCTCTTTAAATACACTTAATCCTAAAATTATTTCTTTAGGTAAACTTTAATATATCCTCAAGAGTCTCTTTTACTAAAAGTGCCAAAAAGAAACTTCCCTTAATTAGGCATAAAATAACAGTTCTTGGACTTGAGTTGTTCTATAAATGATAGTCTGTTCTATAAATGATAGTCTGTTCTATAAGGTTTCTAGGTCAAAGTAGACAGAATCTTTGGTGGTTTTTACAAATTGATACTTGAGGATCTGAAAGACTGCTCTGTTTTAGTCCCACACTGACAAATATTAAGATGTCCAGATTCTAAAAGTGAGTACTTAATGCAGGGAGATGACAGCTATTGGGCTATGATCAGGAAGTGGCCAGGAAGTGATAAATCATCTGTATTTTTTCTGTGCTGTCCCAGTAGAGGTGTTCTTAAGCAAAATAGATTACATGCCATAGTTGTCAAAAGCGGTAGACTTCACCACCTTTGCCCTTAGCTATGTTATATCTATGAAATCTTAAAGAACAGTTTAATGTACACCGGTATTATATTAGCTCATTTTCTTCTGTATTCTTTTGTTCTGCTCCATGTGGTTTTTAGAATTTTAAAGTTGAAAAGGATCTAAAAATTATTTTGTATGAATCTCTCACTTTAAAGATGACAAAAGTAAGACCCATAGATAAGTGACCTGCCAAGGTCAAACCACTTATAGCAGAATAACTTCTAAGAGACCATTTGGGAAATTCCATTATAATTTCAATGGAAGTCACTGAAAGTACTATTGAGATATTCAAAACCTTAGTGTCAGGGGGTGATCCTGAATATCTGGGTCCAGGGCTGATGAAAATTCCACTGTAACTTAGCTTAGTTAATAATTATATTATAATTTCAGACTTCTTGAAATGCATTGTAGTCATTGGCTGAAGTGATGAGACTGTTAGTAACAGACTATGTTCCTTCCAGGAGGCCTAATGCCCTATTCATTTTTCCCCCTTGGACAATAAAAGTGGTGCTCCAGGCCCTATTGACCATATCATTGGAAAACCAATTATTATTGAGTTAGAGCAAAACAAAAAAATTTGAAAAGTGTTTGATTTATTCCTTATAACATCTATTCTCTTAAAGTTCTGGTAATCTGTGATCCCTAACTGACTTGTCTGTGATTCTTGACATCCTCAAAGCTTTTTATTTTTTCTTTCTCCTTGTTATCCTTCCTAATTAAAAAAAAAAATCATTAAAGAAAAAGAAAAAAAAATCAGCTTAGTGAGTTTAGAATAATTCAGCCCTACTACTATTAGTGTAAAGCCTGTTTCTATAACTAATAAAAATTCACAGAAGGTGTGAAGAAAACAAAGCCAAACTGGCAGAAATAATATAGTTAGACTTAAGAAAGACTTAGAATGCAGTCATAGCTCATATAAAGAAAATAAATCTGATGGCTGTGAGGTAAGAAGTTAATGCTAGCATGGAGCAGAACCTTAGGGTGCTTGGTGCTCTGCCGCTTCTGAAAAGGGGCCTAAAGTCAATCATATATTTCACTTTCTTCCTCTCCTTCAATTTCTCCATCCTTCTTTTCTCTCTCCTCCCTCTTTGTATTCCTTCCCTCCAACTTCTCTCTAAGTTTCTATTGCTTCTTTCTTTCTCCCCCTCCTCCTCCCTTCCTCCCTATTTCTCCCTCCTTCCCTTCATTCATTTTTTCCACATCTGTCTCCTTTTTTCCTTCTCTTTCCCTCTTCCTCCAGTTCTCTCTCCCTCTCTCTCTTTCTCTACTCTACTTTTCCTACTTTCCCTCAGTCCATTTAACTCTCTTGTTTCTCTCTTAACTTCATCTTTCCTCTCTCCTCCTCCTCTTTTCCCTACTTCCTTCCAAAACATTTTTTCCAAGTTCTCTCTCTCTCTCTCTCCCTCCCTCTCTTCCTCCCTCCTTCTGTTTCTCTCTCTCCCTCTATATCATACACCTGGGGCAGCATATGAATTCTTCATAGTCCAGACCATACAGGCAAGGGCAGCAGATAAGTTATCAATACTAAAATATTATGTAAAGTACAAAAACTCAGGGATATTTTAAACTGTGATTGGAGAAGGAGTTTCTCTAAATTCAACCTGGGATGATCTGAAAAGGCTTCTTGGGGAAGGGGAAGAAAGGAGAGGCTGCAAGGGAGAATGGAGATTCCCGCCTTGGGGAGCTGTGTGCAAACAAGGGTTTAGGGAGTGGGATCAGGAAAGGGAGAGGGAGAGAAGCAAACACAGAAAGGAGGAAAAGGAGGAGTAAAAAGGCACTTGATGATATGATGATGATGATGATGATGATGATGATGATGATGATGATTAAAAACCCAAGGGGACTGTTTCATGGCCACGAGTACGGTGGTAAATGAATTCTTTCTCAGAGATTTGTGAGGATAATGGCTCTTTCTTGGTTAAGCCCATGAGTCTGTCTCCATATTCAAAATATTTGGTATTCAAAGTATTTAATAATACTTTAATAATATATGGCTCAAGCATTGACCAATCAGAGTGGTCATAAGATGAAGTTCTGAAACATGTCTTGGTCTTAGAAACCACGTTGGTTGCTTGATTAGGGGTAGTCATTAGCATTCCAGGGGAGGGTCTGGGAGAGCCAGGACTATTTGAGTAGAATTTAGGACACTTGGGGAAGCAGTTATTCAAGAAACACCACAACGAATCTTTTAGTATTTTAACTACCAATATGCACATAAGCAGCCAAAGATCATCTCTGTCTGCCCCTGAGGTTTAGGCCAACATAAGAGCTCCAGCCCATGGTCTCTGGGGGACCCTACAGGGCCTTAGGTCAGATACGCAAATCCTCCTCCCAGGAAGAACATGATAATGGAGCTAAACAGTCCCCTGTCATTTGCTGTAGCTGAATTGACTGTTCCTACAGAGCCCCTTCCTCCTGTTTTCAGACATGATTCTCAATGGAATCAACCGGAAGGCTAGCGCCCAGCACTATTAGATTACTTGCTGGTCCTTGGTACTATCCTTGAGCCCTGAAGACTGAGGAAGAAAGACAAGAAATAGCTGGGAGTATTTGTTTCCAGGTTCCAGAGCACTTTAGGGAGTTACACTGGCAGGAAGAGAGTGGTATCTATGTCCCCTTTTCCTTTCTACCCCACCTCATCTATTCTCAATGCTGAACCTACCCTAACTGGTCTCTACCCCTGCCAAGCACAACCCAGCTTCATGAAGACAGAAATTTTGCCAGTTATGTTTACTTCTGATCCCCATTCATTTATTCGATGATTCCTTTGAGCACTGAATGAATTAATAAGCAAATAAACTTTCCTCTGCACCTGCTCTAGATGTGGGAACAGAGGAGGCAAAATAATCCATATTGAAAGAAGAGAGAGGGTTCTGAAAATCCAAGGGACAATCCTAAAATTATTTTCCCATAGACCATGGTAGTCGAGTCCTTGAGGAATTGCAGTAGAGATGATTTAAGGTATACAGAAGGGCCCTGAAACTAGTAAGCACTGTGAAGTTAGAACATAATCCAAATACTTTACCATGGCGGAAAAGGCTCATGTCGTCTGACGATCATCTAGCTCTCTAAACTCATCCCCTACCACCCTCAACTTTTTCTATGTTATTCCAGCCACATTGGGGATATATTTGTTCTTTGTATACACCGGTCATTCCCACCACAGGGCTGTTCTTGCTATTGCTGTTGTTCCTGCTTAAAATCTTCTCCCTCTTGTCTCATGACCAGATCCTTTTGTCATTCAGGTCTCAGCTCAAACATAAGCTTCTCAGTGAGATCTTTGAACACCCTATTAAATATAGCTCCACTCTGCCCACCTGTGTAAGTCCATCCTGTTTACATTCCCCAGGTTTATTTTTAATTTAGCATTTATTACTATTTAAAATAGTGGTACTTATTTACTATTTCCTTGATTCTCTCTTGATTTCTTTCACCATGAGTCTGTCCCCATATTCAAAATATTTGGTATTCAAAATATTTAATAACAGGTATGGCTCAAGCAATGACCAATGAATCTAAATCCCTTGAGAATTTACAATTTGTAGATTGTGTCTTCAGTACCTGGAAAAATGCTTGGTATATAAGGTGCTCAATAACTGTTTAATGACTAAATGTATTAGTAGGGGTAGACAACATCAGACTCTCTGTGAAGTAAATGAGTATCTGTGACCTGCCTTAGATTCCTATCTATAATTTATAAACCCTTTTTTAAATATGTTCTAAGTTTTACCAAGTAACAATATTTTTGAAAATCTATTGGAATACAGCCCATTTATACATTTCAAAATTTCTACATTTTAAAGATAATCAGAAATGAATCATTTGTATAAGCAGACATTTTGAAATGTAATTACTCCTAATTGGTCATATAAATTCAATCTTTTGCAAAGCAGATTTATTTAAATCAGGAAACTGAAAAAAAAAAAATATAGGAGCTTAGTAGCCAGAGCCCTCTATCACCACACTTTCTAACCCATGCTGTTTCATTGATGATCATTCACTGAGTAGGGAGAGAGACTACCAATGGCCGTGGGTCCAAATATCCTGTGGCTGGGGAGGGTGTCCAACACCACCTTCATCGGAACGGGGAAATGTGAGAGGCACCTTAGAAAATAGCTAGAGGTAACTGGACAAGTTGAGGCACATGAACTTTACTGCTGGTAAATAAAAGTGAGCTAACAAATACTAGGCTGGACCAGCTGGAAGACTCCTACATGATTATGGGGTTTGAATGATCATTATAACTTTTTCCAAGTGGGATCTAGGAATCCTCCTAGACAGTCTAGCAGAAACATCTGCTATATCACTGCATTTATTTTTATGTTTTGCCTTTTAAAAAGCAAAATATTTAATGGCTGTAAAAAATAGTAGACTAGGAATAATCCTGGAGATATAAAGTTGTGTGCTGGGATTTGATGATTTCATTATGTCACAGCTGGGTTAGTATTTTTAGTTAGCAATTGTAAGTCCTTGCACAGGTGCTTGGACTTGTGTAGCACATGGACAAGGTCTGCATGATGGAGCTGGCATTGCCAAAGGAGAGCAAGGCTCTCAGTCACAGACAGAAGTCGAAAGGAGTTCCTATCTTGAAGAAGTCTGTGAAGATTTTTTTCTGCCAGCCATGTGGTTGGATAGAAGTTATAAGAAGAATTTTTATGGAGGTTTCTGGAGAGTCATTAAGGCCTTCTATTAATCCTCAGATTCTCATTTCTTATTTTATCAAATTTTTTTATCTTTCTTCTTCACCTTTGCAAACTTTTCTTGGAAATTATAAATATAATTGTCTGAGTATCTGTCTATAAAAAGTGAAAAACCTCTAACCATTCCAGAGATTTCAATTTAGGCCACCATCGAAGGGCTCCACTTTATTTATAAAACTCACCTTTAAGGAAGAAAGAAAGAATTTAAGATTCAACATTAATTTCTGATGATAAACTAGACAAAACAAAGCCCAGAGGTTATCAAGCTATTATCTAATCTCAGTCCCCAAACTTTTCTTTTACTTCAGTATCTCAGTATTGGGATCAGGATTTTTTAGTTGGTGTTTTTTGTTTGTTTGTTTGTTTTTGTTTTTTATTGTAATTGTTCATTTTAAGTAGGAAAACATAGAATGGGAAGTGAAGTATACTTCTGATAAGTTATTTTATTTAATTAGTTTTTACCATTTGGTAAACACAGATAATAATGCACAAGGGACCAGTTATTATTAACTTCAAAGCTGGAATAAGATGTATTTATCATCCAAAGGAGAATTGAGAGTTAGAGGACCTACACAAAAATATCTTTTTATATTCTAAAAAAAAAGTCCCTATGCATGCCAGTGTGGCTTGGATTCACTAATACCTAATTATCCACCATCATTGACTTTTATTGTGATTGCTCTTCTAATAGATAAGATTAATATTCAGTGTTTGAATATGTGGCCCATTAGTATGAGGAAAAGCCAATAATGTGACACTAATATCTTATTTAATGTGATTTATTATTTAATTTTTAAGATGGTTCTTGATCATTCCATATCTCTAACATTCACATTTTAAGATTGTTGGGCTTTTTTTTCAATTACTTCTGTTTTTGCATAATTGGTATCATTTTACCTCTCTTAGGTGAATAATAATGCATCATTATGCCTCTCTTCCAACAGAAAAACTGAAAATTCAGAGATATTAAAGTGATTTACCTAATTTTTCAAAAGTTCTTAACTTCTACTTCAAGAATATGCTTTTCTTCCTAATTCATTCTTTTTCTTCCTTCTTTTTGTTCTTTCTCTTTCCTCCGCTCCCTCTTTTCCTTCTTCCTTCCCTCTCTCCTCCTTCCCCTTCCCTCTTTTTTTTCCTTCCTTCCTTTATTTTTTTTTTCCTTCTTTTATTTTTTTTAATTTCTTTGTACTATTTTATAAGAAGTAATTGTATGGTATAAATTAAAATTTGTATTAAAGGAAAATACTTTCTAGGCCATATCTCACCCCACACAGTTCAGTGTACTATTAAGGGGTTGAGGTGGGTGATACAAGAAGCCATAGTAAAGCAGCTAGAAAAGCACTGGGTGAGGAATCCGATTCCTCTTGCAGCCAGACTTTCTTTCTCTGGAAGCAAGACTCCTGTCTCTTAAGAGTTTCCTATAACTTTCTCCTTCAATTGTGTGGCAAAGAGTGAATCCTATGATCTCTGAAGTTGACATGATATAAAAGAATGACGTGGTTTCTTGCCAGTAGATTCATGACACAGTCATCTTGGATACTGCGTTGCTATGATAAGCCAAATCATCTTCAATTGTTCTATGACACTGATTAGAATAGGTGTGTGATTAGAAGAGAACAGATGATGGCAAAGGGTTAACTCTACCTATCTAAAATCTAACTTATATTTTTTTCTTCAATCAGGCTCTCTATCTAGAGTTGTCTATTTTTGTTAACATTTTCATTGTTCTTCCTTCCTGTCACCTGGGCTCAGAATATCAAAGTTATCTTTGGCTCTTCTGCCTTTCAGTCCTAAGTCATTCCCATAAGTTTTTCCTTTATTATATTTGAGAAATACATCTTTTTCACTCAATTCTAGCTCTTTATTTGTCTCCTCCATCCTCACCCAAACTCTTGAGGCTTTTTCCTTCCTATTACCCTGTCTTCAGAGTTTTTTTTTTTTTCAACTCTGTTCTAAGTCCACAGTTAGTTTAACCAACTACTTTGGCCAAATCAGCCTTTGCTCCCAAACTTCAGTGCTTTTCTATTACATAGAACAAAGTATAAACTCTTTAGCCCAGAATACAAGGTCTTCTGTAATCTCTCTTTACTCCCAAGTCTTTTAACATCACCCTTGTTCTAACAAGGCAAGCCTGCCATTGTCTTACTTCTTGACTACACCCTCTCTGAGCATTTGCTAACAGGATTCTCTCTAGAAGTAATATTTCACACCTTCCCTCTTCTTGTGTATACATGCATCCCCTACAAGCACTTGAACACACACGCCAGCCTATTACCTTCTTTTGATATCATATATCACTCTGCATTATAAGTTTCTGCCAAATGTTTTTTGATAGTGACAAAGATCAACAAAAAGAATAGAAAAGTTCAAATGGGAAATTGCTGGAGTCAGATTCTGGCCAGAAGGCTCATGGTTGGAAATGACGTATTTGCCATGCTGCTATCTTCACAAAAGATTCTTTAAATGAACCCAAGAGGAAAGAACTACCTTTAGGTCAACAAAAGAACAGGCACCATTTTGAAGAGTACGTGCTCCTTCATTGGACATTAGTAAAGTCAATTCTGTTCGAGCCTATGATCTTGAAGAGATTTAGATCTGGCATCTTTGCTCTAAAACACTCATTGGGTTTTACCAACACTGGACTGTCAAGTTTCTCTAACTCTTAGTCAGAGAACTTCTCAGTGGAGTAAAAGCAACTGTGATGTAGAATTGGTACAAAAAATATGGAACTTTTTAAAAATCCCTTACTTATTTTTTCTAGCTAAGAGTGGAATTGACTTTACCAATTTCCAATGAAGGAACACCTACTGCATAAAAAGATGCCTGTCTTCCTAGTGCACTAAGGGTATTAATTACCCTTTTATCTCCTTTTTCCCCACTTGGAGGGCAATGCAGAAATGAGACAAGGTACATAGAAGGTATTCTTTTGCTATGAGATTTGATTTCACAGTAAAATCCTGGAGAAGACTTCATTTTATTTGTCCTTGATTATTATTACCCTTGTCATACTCCACTCTGTACCACATCCACCAAAATAATACTTTCAACAAATGTTTTAAGCATAAGCAGAACACCTGCAAGTATGTGCTAAAGACAATGTATTTGAATGTGGTTCATTATTTAGTAATAGTGAGCTTCTAACCATATCATCTTTCTATTATCTGTTTTTTTTTGCCTTTTTTTTGTCCTAAAGCAAAAAATAGTTATTCCACTTGTCTTTTCTTCAGAAATTTAAAAAATCTATAACTGCATTTATTCATTAATTTATGTATTCATCATTTATTTAATACAAAGGGTGACAGAATTTACCTGCAAAGGGCCAAATAGCAAAAGATAATAAATATTTTAGATTTTGAAGACATATAAATGAATGGACCTGGCTGTGATCCAGTAAAACTTCATTAAAACAACAACAAAACAACAACAACAACAACAAGTGGGCTGTTGCTTGCTGACCCCCAATTTAACACAATGATTAACTTTGATGTTCTCATTACTATGCTAGGTTCTAGGGTACCCAAATGAATAGAACTTTGTTCCTGCCTCAAAGTACTAACAGGTTAATATTTCTAGAAACAAGGCTGGCCTTCAACCAAGTCACTTTTTGTGTTTATGCATCTCACTGTTGCTCTTTTCTCTGCCAATATCTCAGGCCTTGTGCTGCCCACTGTCATATGACTTGGTATTACATAAATTCTCTTTCTTCTTTCCCTGTCGCAACTTGCTGGCTTCCAATGTATTGTCTTCAGCCAACCAGTGGACAAAGTAAAATAATATACATAAATAGTGACAGTAGCTTAATTTGTTCATTCTTCAGGAGTACTTACATATTACAAAAGGGTATTTTAAATTCACAGGCATCTACCTCAACTTGTAAAGTTCCTAACAGGGGGCAGGAGTGATTTCCTGGTCATGGAAGTCCATGATGCCATCTATGGCATCACAAATTTGAATCTGTAATAATGAAGATAACCAACATATATTGAGCCAGTTTCACAGCAGTCAATATTCTATGTGCTTTTCAGGTAAGATCTACTTTGAGCTTCCTAATAACCTTGTGAATCGAGTGCCATTATTATGATACCCATTTTGTAGATGAGGAAACTGGAGCTAAGAGAGTTTTAATAAAAGTCACACAATTGCCCAGGTAGTATTTGAACAAGCGATTGTATAGCCTTAATACTGTAACTGTAAAGAAGCAAGTCTCCTCTAAATTGGAGATAGTTGAGATCCATAATAGAAATTTATAAAAGAAGGATATTAGAGATTATTTAGTATAACCTTATTTTAAGAACAAGGAAACTGAGGCCAGAGAGACTTTGGGATTTGACAAAGTAGTTGCAGACTGCTGGTAGTAAAATATTATTTTAAAAATTACTTTTTTGTTGTTGTTTGTTTTGTGTTTTAATGCTACATGGCTTCTTGACAAAATAGCAATAAAGAGAACACGAATTCATTAGAAAATGATTTCTTCTTGCTAGAGACATTAGTCTGTGTGAGACTGTGACATGCAAATTTGCTCTCTTAAGTTTCTACTTATTATTAATCTCGGGTCTACTGAGGACACCGCATTGCCCCTCATCCACTGGGTGGGTGAGTCTTCTTGAAGCAAACCCACCCACATTGCTCTATCGAGTGGGAGAGCAGAACAACACATTCCTTCATTAAAAGTTCACATCTAGACATTGGATCTGACTATGTCTTCTCTGAATTTCCCAGAGGGTAGTTGGAAGCCCTGACAAAATATAGTTAAGGCAAAAGATACTGTCTATTTTATAAAGAATATAAAGAATCTCCCAGTCAGATGGCTCAAGGAAAGGCTTTACCTAAGCAGACTACTTTCTATAGTGAATTCTAGTGCATTAGCATCAGTCTCCAACCTTTTGGCACCAGGGAACAAAGCTCCTATGAGACTCTAATGCCTGATGATCTGAAATGTTGAGGTGGTGATGCTAGCTCTGGGGAGTGGCTGCAAATACAGATGAATCTTCGCTTGCTCTCCCACCACTTACCTCCTGTTATGCAGCCTGGTTCCTAATAGGCCACAGATCAGTACCCGTCTGCAGTCTGGAGGTTGGGGACTCTTGCATTAGAGTAGCAACTGTTCAGTTAAAAACAACCATAATTGTAAAAACTTAAGGCCACATGACATGTTCTTATACCTTATATTTATTGGTACAAAGTTAGGCTCTTATGTTTTCAATAGGTATATTTTCATAATTAAAATTAACTTTTTAAAATTAAGGTAGATGTTAGAAGTAAAAAATCTAAGTATTTCATGTATCCTTGAGATATGGCAATCTGATTGTGTAAATTGTCATAAAGCTAATGGAAAGCTCACAGTTGCAATTTGCACATCACGTTGGGCGTTTATCCCCCCAGTGTCTTCTTAGGAGAATTAGTTCACATATAATAATAAGATATCAGCAGGGATATCTTTCCCAACTACACTGCTGGCTTTATATTCATTTGCTAAAAACAAAACAAAACCAAAAGGTTGGACAGAGAGAAATTATTTATGTCTCCTATATGAAATTATATGTCAAATACCTTCTATGTGTCAATTTAGTAAACTCAGAGCAGAGAAAAAAACCTAACTTCTTGCTGTAAGAAGTATAAAGTGCATAGATTGCTCTGGTTAGCCACCCAAACAGAGGGTCAGTTGACACTGTGCTGTACAAAATTGACAAGGCGACAAGGAGACTGAATATTCTGGAAATGCAGAAAATGGTGGTAAAAACTGGGGCGATGATCCAGGAAGCTGATCCAGGAAGAATAGTAAACAAATTGCTGTTTATCCCTTATTCCCATTTACAGTTTGATTTATTGAGATTTTTCACCCCATCTACTTTTTGATTCATTGAGATTCTAAGGCAACCATTATTTTTTTTTCCAGTAAATGCACTATCAACTCATATAATTATTCTTGATTTTTATAGAAGAAATTAAGACTCAGAAAAGTTAAGTGCTCAGCATTGCATTGTTATTAAGTGTTATAGCTGGAATGTGAACCCAGGTCTTTGCATTCCAATTCAGATACTCTGTTTACTGGATCAGCCTGCTCTCCATGGTGGGGGCTGGGGCACAGGTAGGGGTGAGAGGGTGGTAGTGGTTGTGGTAGAAAAGAAAAAGATACTGTTTACCTCTCCTCACCATGGTTCTAAAGATATGAATAATGGGAACATTGTGTCAGAACTAGGCTCATCTATAAATAACAACTTTCTCACAATTCCAGAGTTAGGTTGTCCAGAGCAGATATAGCTGCTTGGCTGTATTAAGAAAGATATGAACATCTTGTCTCTTTCTGTCCTGCCATCTTTAGTGTGTTGGTTGTGCTTCATGGAGTAGGATGGCTGCAGCAGTTCCAGTTATCATAACTGTGTTCAAGTTCCATACCTTTGCTTTTTTTTAATTCCTCTCCCCACCCCCCGCCCCGCTTCCACCCTTGACCTATGGATGTTGCTGTTTCCCCTTAAGAACTAGATCTCTGAAGATGAGGTGTCTCCTCTCACGCACTCGCAACGCACACCTGGGGCCTGGCACACCTGGGGTACGGGCCGCAGCTCCACTGGGGCTCGGACCCAGGACCATTCTGTGTGTAAAGCGGAAGTGCTATGGAACCACTCTACCCTCCATGCCTTTGCTTTTAATAAGATAAGCAGATGTTTACTTAGAGCTCCTAGAAGACTCTTGCTTCCACCTCATTTGTTGTGTCACGTGGTCACCATAGAATTGTGGTAGTACTTATCTCCTCTGGGACTGGGCACATTTCCATTCCCAAACAAATAAGATTGTATTAGGCATGAAAAGGGGAAAATGGGTGTCAGATAGGCAATACACAATGTACTGTCTGCAACAATTACTAATAAGGTACTGTCAGCTTTCTTCTATATCCTCATCCAGGGGTTTTATTGTCAGTCCTCACCTTGGTCTCACCCTAGTGATTTTGTTAAGCTTCAGAGAAATAAAAAGTAGCTGCTCTTCAAAAGAAGGTGGCAGACCCTGATTTACTGCATGATATATTGCTTGCACTCCTGTGGCGTTTTCCCAAAAAGAAAAATAAACTTGGCCTTAGAAGTCTCACTTTGTGGAGAATATATCAAGTATAAAAACACTATTCTATTCCATCCACTGTTTCCTTTAATATTTCTTGAATATTCCTCTTTAATTATTTTATTATTTATCTAGGACGTATAATTTTAGAAGTCATTTCTTCTTATTCATGTGTGTTATCTAGTCTTTAGCACAGGTAGATATGGGCCATCCAAATGATGGAATTCTTTTTCTCTGGGCAGAACGAATTTTTTTTTTTTTTTTAAAGAAAGAGTGTTAGTAACTTAACTTGTTTCTAAAACTAAGACGACAACATAAAGCCATTTCAGATGTAGGCCCTTTCATGACTGGCTTTTCTTGCATTGAGAAATGAATATTTAATGGTCATCCTATAATTGTATAAATATACTGTTTGAACTGAAGAGGCAGCAGGGGCTTCTGCCCAGAGAAGAAAGAATATCTGAGTTGGGTTTTAACAGCATCCTAGCTCTGTGCCAAGTGGGCCTTCCTCTGCTGTGAGAGGGGTCATTGTTTTATGCCCCCTTTGTTATGGAAACTAGTCACACTGAGTGACCAGCAGAAACGATCAGAAACAACTCTGGAAGACCTATGCTCACTGCCCTCAAGAAAATTTACTGTGAAAAAAGTTGGGAAGTTGAAAAGTGAGTTTTCCTTCACTTAGTTTTTCTGCTCAAGACTTATAATAGTCCGGTATTTTCACCTTAAATTTAATAAACCTATTAAAACAACCTATAAAATGCGAACTTATATTTTTTTAGCTAAGTCTGTGTGTTTTCTCAGGTTGTTCTAGCATGATAAGCTGCCCTCAGTTTATCTTCTTAGGTAACTGGGTACCACTGGAAACACTGGGCCTCAGGACACCGTCCTCATTTGTTTGGCCTCAGCTTACATACATCTTGCTTTCCAGAAGCAGTCACTGACCCCATGATTTAGTTGCTTGAAGTCCCATCATATCCTTTAATTTTTCTTAAAACTATATATCACTATTTTCTGGTTGGGCTATTTATTATGAGGCTGTGTCTAGCTTACTATTCTATTTTCAGGGACTAGTTGTGTTTCTCCTATCCATGGAGAAGTCAATATGTATTTTTAGATTGAAATTGATCTTGTGAAAAAAGTGGGTATGCAGGATTAGCTTCAGGACAAAAAGAAGGAATAAGGAAGCTTCTGAGGACAGTGAGTGGCCAGGTGGGAAAAAGGATATAAATTCCTGGTTCTGGGTTTTCTCTCTGTTATTTTCAGATGCAATCATGCACATTGTCTTTGGTTATTTATTTTATTCCATTCCTAGTAAAATACAGAGTTTGCATTTGGAATATTTAAGTATGTTCTACCAAGCTACAATAAGGACTTGGTTTGTAAGAGTGGATGAGATATTAAAACTCTTCTGGTTTGACTCCAGATTTTATCAGGTAGCATTGGTTAACAGAATAGAGAGGGAGAATTGCAGGCCTCTCATTTATGCCCCATGTGAGAGGAATAGCAGCAGTCTTGTAACTAGAGACCTTGTCCTCTTTGTTGGACATGAAGCCAGCCTTGTGAGATTAGATTCACCACTGGTGACTTGGATAACAAATCTAGAGATCACCTTATCCTAAGAGAAGAAGGAATCTGAGTCAAGCCGAACAACCATCTTTCACAGGGGCTATCATAGGAATTTTTTGATCAGTAAAATTTGGCAATAGGACCTTCAAAGTCAAGGCCCCTTATTTCATAAGATAGAATATGATTGTTTAGTGGTTAAAACTGGGCACCAAAGGCCTGAGTGCAATCCCAGACTCACCACTCATTAGCTAGATGACATTGGGCAAATTACCTGACCTCTCTATGTTCTTCATCTGAAAAAAATGGAGATGGTAATGGTACTTCACAGGATTGTTATGAGGATTAAATTTGTTAATATTTGTAAAGCTCTTAAAATAATACCAGCCAATAGTCTATATGTTTGCTAATAAATTATCAGCAAGAATAACCAAGGGCTTTGAGGCTGATAGTATATAACAATAGAGAAATTGTAGTCATAGGATCTACCAGGTAGAATTGAGGGCAGACAAAGGTGACTCAGCAGACAGCTGGAAACCTTTAGGGAATGGTCTCTATGATAGGTGGTTGAGATGCAGCTCAACGAGGTTGAGCATTCTGCAAGTCTGGAAATAACAAGGGCTTTGTGAAGTCTCTGGGTGCCAAGAGCCTCACATTTCCTAAATATAACATTCTTTTGAGATGGTAATATTTGCCTCTGTTCTTCTATGACATTTTCTGAGATGTGCTTCCGTTCTTCACCTTTCATCACCTACGCTCCTTCGAGGCATTTTCCAGGTCTTAGTAACCTCCCTTGGCAAGAGAAATGTAGCTCAGGCTCTCAGCAGTGGTCCAAGCAACACAGATGCTATGAGTCAAGGAAGATCAATTACATTTCCTGAGGTTCTTTCCATTGAGCATTGGTGTGGTGTGGATGGCACTGTAGATGTACATCCTTAGAAATTGGCAGGTTGAAGGTTCAGTAAAACCAAGAGTAAATTAAAAGATAAACTTGACTGTGTATATCCTTTTTATTTTATAAAGTGCCTAAATAGTAAGCACACTGACTGGCAAGAATTAGACCTATAATAAATGTAATGAAATTTCCCATTACTTGCATTATCAAGAGCTATAAATATTTAAAATGATAAAATTGTGAAAAAATTCTTTATTCATGTTCTGGGAGTCTTAAATCTGTAAAGACTGGAAAATTCATAGGGACGGCTGAATGAAATCTTTTCTTTCATATCTTTGAGATCAAACATTTTTTTCTGGATATTTCAATGGGCTTCAAAACTGAAAAGAGTGAATATATGAGCAGTCATAAGGAGGAAAGCCCAGAAGAATGAGTACATGGTAGTCCTTCTGGGAAGATGTATTTAGGAAATAGAAGAGCAAAGAGAAAAAATGTAAAAATAAAACTAATTTGACACTGCATGTATGTCATTCTCCAGTGCTGAAAATACTTTTTTTTTTCCCCCTCAAAGGGTATAATTTGATAAGATTGAGTAAGGCCTTCTGCTGCACGAGAGGCATAAGATAGTTAGACATTACGAGAGAAACACAAGAGTAATATAAACTGATATACCAAGGCAAGTCCTCTTAATAGATTTGTAATGCTTGCACGTAGAGGCAAAAAAGAGAAATAATATTTGTTCTAATACTTTTTATAATTCAGTCTTTAATATTTTTGCATATCTAAGTGTATGTGTTATAACAATAGCAGACTCTGTTAGTTTTAGATCTAATATCCACTTTTACTTATTAATTAATAATAAACCCGATTTTATTTGCGATGACAATGTACCTAGCTAGTAAAAAGCAAAAACAAAAACAAAACGTGTTTTCCAGCTGTGGTTGTGTATCATATTTGGGCCATTACAATCTAAGTGGAAATCTGCTGGGGATTTCTAGAAAATTTGGTTTTTAATATGTTCAGTGCCCCATTTTCTTTTCCTTCCCTTCTTCTTGTTTGGAGCTCAGGCCATGGGGTCAGAGGTAAAAACCATTAGATTGGAAGTTCCGTCCTAAGTATAGGAGACAAGAACAAGAACAATCCCAGAGTATTGATGATTTTGTGAAGCTATGTCTTCACCTGTTAGGAGAGAAAAATAAACTCATATTTATTGAAGGCACTCATCCTAACTATTATTATATTTACAATGCAATATATGTAGTATTAGAACAAGAAGATAAATAAAAGCAAGTCTCATTCATTTTGCTTCTACTTCCAGGACTTATATAGTCATGTCTCAGATTTGATACCTATTGGGTGGACATAGCTATTTGAAAATTTACAGGAAGATCCAACCCTCACTACAATATTTCCATCTTTATCATGTTTGAAAGTATAGCAGATATATTGTAGATAATCCTACTGTGTTCATTTTTAGAATAATTCTATGTTTGTTTTCTGGATGGAAACATCTTGATAGAAACTTATTGACAATATTCCAATTTTATACAAAATACATTTAATTTATTTATTTGATTGAATCCTTCCTCATTATTTTATTTATTCAGTATTTTGTGTCATAGTTAAAGGGAATCTAATTGGCAAGATTGTTTTTAATGCTACTGTGTAGATGAGAGGATGCATTTTAAAGCAAACTGTAAACAATAAACCAACAGATATTGTTTAAGAAACTACAAAAAGCAGGATGTGTGTGGCAATTATAGAATCAGGCATGCATGTGCTATTTATTTTATATACTCCAAATTCTGGGGGCCAAGAGAGGACATTAATCTCTCCTGGATGTTTCAGAGAGCTACTACTGCACCTGCTTGTGAAAATTCTCTTCCTTCGATATTTATACTTCCCCCGTTATCTACCTACCTTCTGTACACTCACCTTCATGGACCAAAGACTTTGGCATCTAAGATGTGCAGTGTTCTTCTCTATTTAGGCCGGATACCACATATCTGGGTATCATGGCCCAGTTAATTTGGCATGTGAAATTAACCATTTCAAGGAGTGAAAGTGAAGATGCTGACAGGTATAGATGTGATGCAGAGTCAGCAGGTTTCTTTATATCTCTTTTCAACTATCATCTCAGAAAAGGCACTTCTGTCTTCCCTGACTATATCCCACCCCCATCACACATATAACCTTATTATCCTCATCCAAGCTATCACCATCTCTCATATTGATCATAGGACATGTCCTCTAGTGGTCTCCCTACATGCATATTCCTCCCATAAAATTCAGTTCCTCTACTGCAGAGAAAAGGATGTTTTCTCTCCCTGCCTCCCTCTCTTACACACCCACCCACACACTCACACCTGGTTACATTATATATCCAGCTTTAAAACCTTTAATGTTTTCCATTGTACTTAGATAAAATTGACTTATCAACATGGCCTATAAGATTTTTCAATGCCTGGTCCATGCTGACCTCTATAGTTTCATCTGTCCATGTCCACAAAAGATGCTCATCAGTTTTTATCCTTTGAGTACTCCATTCTGCCACCTATCATGAGACCTCTGCACTTTTGCATATGCTGTCCCCTCTTTACCTTGGCACTCTTCCTTTTTGTTCATATTTCAGCTAAACTGTCTATTCACTGTATCTCTCACTATACACTCCATCATATCTGTAAGCATACAACACCTCTACTTCATGGCACTCACCACAATCACAATCTTGCCCTCATTTATGTAACTTTTTTCCATCAATGTCCATCTCTTTCTCACAGCAGCAGACTATAAGTTCAATTTGGTTAAGGAACACAGAAACCCCAGACCCCATCACAGTGCCTGACACAGAGAAGATGCTCAAAAAAGTTTACTAGTCATGAATATTAGGATTATTTGGTTATAATATGAAATATAGATTAAAACATACTAAAGTAAGTAAGTAAGTGACACAGATGATAAATGATATATATTCAGAAGACCAAGAAAGTTTACTGTAAGCTATTGAAATCTGGCAGAGAAGGACCCTAAGAGCTATCATGCAAGATGAGTGGTATTCAGAAATAGCACCCTGTCATGGTTAAGGGCAAAGATTCTGAAGTTTGACATTTGAATCCCGGCTGGACCATTCAGTGTCTGCATAACCTTGGAAAAGTTATTCATTGTCTCTAAAATTCAGTCTCTTTATTTGTAAAAAATGAGAGTAATGTTAATGCCAGTTCACATTAACTGAGCACTTATTATGAACCAGAGTCTGCTCAGAGCCAGGGATGGATTATCCCATAAAGTCTGAGCCTATGATATAGGTGCTCCTTTTATTCCTATTTGGGCAGTAAGAGAAGAAAAGCTCACAAATTTGAAATGACTTGTTCAAGATCACACATTATAATAGCACCAATTCATGAGGAAGGACTAAATGAGATAAAGATCAAAGCACAATGCTTGGCACACAAGTAGTACTCACCGAAGCATTTGTTATCTTCATTTCTACAAATAAAGTGGAAAGGAAATTGTCTGGCAGAAGGGCAAGGGCCTGGAGATAGTGGAACATAAGATGGACCCCAGGAAAAGGGATCAGGCCAGTCTGGCTCCTTAAGAGGGAGTGAGTAAAGGTCAAATGGGAGACCTGGCTGGAAAGGATGACAGGGAAGGCCCCTTAAGTGCTTTCCCAACACTGCTACTCAGGAAGGGGATTACAGTGTTTGGCATCAAATTGTGCTGTTTACTGCCTTACTCTGCACAGCGAATAGCAGAGAGCAGGTGGGAGTCAAGCCAGCATATATGATTTAAGTACCGTGCTGTGTCCTCAGTGGTACTGCTATTTGCCCACAGCTTACAGGTGTTTCCTTCTTCCTAGTCAACAAGAGTCAGGGATTGATTTTATATACATTTTGCAGAATGTGATTCATTCTTGCTTCCCTCCTAACAACAACAACAACAAAATCAGAGAACTCAGCAGTATCCTAAAAATTTTTTATTGAAAGCCCATTAAATCATTAAGACTGCCTCCCTCCCCCAGGTCCTCAACTCTGCAACTTGCGTAACAGAAAGGAATAACTTATTTGATTCTGCCCAAAGGTTGATCCCAGGGCATACCTAGGGGCAATGCCAATCACTGATTTGCTAAAAGTTGGTTGCCATTAGCCAAGAGGTTGTGATAAACTGCCCCAGGGAGGACTTTGTTTCCAAAGCTGGTGCCAGGAGTTACCTAAAGGACCTATTGACTTTAAGGAGGGATTTGAAAAAGGCCATCGAAAAGGACTCAAAGGTGGAATGAAACCCCACATGGGAAGCCAGAACATGCTCAGTTATGGGCACCATGACAGACCTGCTTCTACTCCTGAGTATGGAGTATTGGCTGAGATCCCACTGCAGGTCCTCTAGGTAACGCACATCCTGCGGAAGCATCATATAAATCTTTGCAGAAAGTCTTATCTGAGAAAGCAGTGGCAACTTAAGTAATTAAACAACAAACAAATCTACTTCTCACTACTGAACCTAAAGGCAAGAAGAGAGAATGTTTACCTTGGATTCCATCAGCCTATGCTTTTCCTGTCCCCCATAGTTTCATGGTGCTTGGGGCTTGTGCTATTCCAGCTAAGGAACCATAGATGCCACCTGACTGATTCAAAGACATCTGAAAGGGTATTAACATGACATTAAAAACTAGAACATTGGGGATAGCTTGTTTGGCATCTGTGCAGATGTGTAAAAAAAAAAAAAGATAAGAGACAACTATAACTATCCTGGAGGAATGAGATCTGACAGTTCGCTGCAGCTGGCTAAACAGACCATAAGACCTTTCTACTCTTGGAAATGTTGTCAAGACAGGTCCAAGGAGCCTAGGATGGGTCTTTTTGCTATTATTCCACTGAAGGCTGTTTACATAATAATATTAATAACAGTAATTGTTATATCTATCTCATTGTTATTACTCCATAGAAATTCTTTTATTACTTTTCCCATTCCACAGAACAATGGGACAGATGCAGTGTTTGTAATGACCCTTAATAACAAAGCATCTGAGTGGCAGTAGTTTTGCCAAAAAGAACAATATGGTACAACCAAGTTCACAATTTTTTTCTACTATTGAGCACCTTTTTTTCGATAGCTGAGTTAGTAGATGTTTGTGCGTCCTTAAAGTTAAGAAAAATGTTTTTTTCCTCCACCACTAGATTTATAAAAAGTGACCATCTAACTTTTTTATACTAGATTCTACTTAATTAATAGATGTTTGCCCCCCCCAAAGTTTCTTAATGAAATAAACTTGAAATTTACTAGCTTAAATGAGCTATTTTTTTTTTCCAGTACACTCAGCCTTTAATATGCATTTTGGTAGTATTTCTCAAATTTATTTGAAAACGAAGTGCTTTTGCTTTTTTGTTTTTCTTTCACTAGGATTGTTAAAATACAAATCCGTGGGCTCCAGACTCAGAAAATTTGGTAGAGTACTATGGGAAAGACATAGGAATCTGCCTTTTAAATCAGTCCTTAAGGTGATTCTGATGCAGTGTTCTGCGAACCATGTTTGAAAACACTAACCAGGACAAAGTATCCCTTAGTGAGAGGACTGAAAAGGCAAAGAGGAGGCATGAGTGTTAGTCTCTAGAAACAAACAAATATTCTTCATGAAGTTTAAAAAAATTCTGTTAATTTTTTTAAGAGATGGAATGAAAGGCCATCTATGAAAACTCCCCAGCTAACATTATACTTAATGGCGAAACACTGAAAACTTTCCCCTAAGATCAGGAATAAGATAAAGATGTCCATGCACTTTTATTTAACATGGCACAGGAAGTTCTAGCCGAAACAATTATACAAAAATAAATAAAATCAAATAAAATAAAATAACCCACAAAAACAAAAGGAACAAAAAACCTTGTTCTGTTTGCAGATGGCATGTTTTACATATAGAAAACCCTAAGAATCTGCATTAGAAAAGGACAAAAGAAAACAAAAACAGTAAACAAAACCAAAAAACTATGATAGCTAATAAATGAATTTAACGAAGTTTTAGGATACAAGATCAATATACAAAAATCAGTTATGTTTCTACGCATTAGCAATAACAATCTGAAAATGAGATCAAGAAAATAGTGCTAATATAAGAACACCAAAATGAATAAATACATATGAATAAATTTAACCAAGGAACTGTAAGACTCTTGTACTAAAAATGACAAAATATTGTTATGATAAAGTAAACGATAAATGGAAAGATATCCCATGCTCAGTAATTGGAAGACTTAATATTGTTAAGATGGCAATACTCCCCAAAGCAATCTACAGATTCAATGTAATCCTATCAAAATTCTAACTGCCTTTCTTTGCAAAAATGGATAAGCTGATCTTAAAAATCACATGGAATACCACAGGAACCTGCATAGCCAAAACAGTCTTTTCAAAATGAAGAATGAAATTGGAGGATTTACACTTTCTGATTTCAATATTTACTGAGAATTTACAGTAATCAAGTCAATGTGGTACTGGCATAAAGATATTCATACAAAACCCAGCATGTGAATGTTCAAAGATTTATTCCTAAGGGCCAAAAAGTGGAAACGACCCAAATGTCAATTAAGTGATGAACAGATGAGCAAAATATGGTATAATCATATATTATTCAGCCATAAAAATTAATGAAGTGCTGATTCGTGGTATAATATTGTTGAATCTTGAAAATAGTATGCCAAGTGAAAGAATCTAGACACAAACAGTCCCATATTGAATGATTTAATTTATTTGAAATGTCCAGAATAGACAAATCCAAAGACAGAATATGGATTAGTTGGTGTTTATGCACTGGAGAGAACAGTAAGTGATTGCTAATAGGTATGAGTTGGTGTTTTTGTAGTTGTTGTTGTTGTTGTCATTGTTTTGAATGATGCAAGTATTATGAAATTAGATAGTGGTGATGGTTGTACATGTTTGTGTCTATACTAACAACCAGTGAATTGTACACTTTAAAATGGTGAAATTTTATGGCATGTTAATTTTATGTCAATAAAATTAAAAAAAAAAAACTGATTGAGCCAGTTATGATGCTAAGTTCAGTTATGATGCTAAGGAGGCAATAGAAATAAGGCCTTGTCTCAGCTCCCAAATATCTCATATAGCAAGCACAAAGGAAACATGCAATTGAATCAGCACATCAGTTTGGGGCAACTTTTAGGAGCAACAGGAAGATACTCCCAAATGAGTTGCTGCTTAAGGTAAAAGCAAAAATCCCTAATTAAGTCTTTCTGGTCACATCTTGTACTAGCTCCTGATGGAGTCTGAGCTCCAGCTCTATCCTAACCCCTGTACCCAGGGACTTTTCACATGCATTCCCTTCCCTGGAATTCTCTTCATTGAAAGTGTTCCCTTACACTTCTTGTCTGGGTGATTCCTTCCCATCTTACAGATCTTAGTTCATGTGTCATTGTCTCAGGGAAATCTTCCAACCCTGACCTTCATAATCAGGTCAAATTGCCAACTCTACATCTTGTCATCTGGCATTTATCCTTCCCCACGACTCTTACAGGTACACTTTCATACTGGTGTGTTTCTTTCACTTAATTGTCTCTTTCTGCCAGATTTTGAAGTTGTTGGAGATGGGGACCTGTCTGCTTTTGCTGACCAAAATTAGATCGGTATTCTCAGTATCTGGCACACAGTAAGATCTGAAGGAGCACATGATGACCAGCTGAATGAATGAATAGAAATAATAGTCTACTGTCTATCTGGCTACCTAAGAGAATGTGGGTTAGGGTTTTTGAGAGGAGAGGTTTGTCCCCATTGGCCTTGAGAGGTTATTCACTGCTGTATCCTTCCTCCTCTAAATTGCAACCATTTGGTCATGTTATCCTCAAAGGAACCCAGTGAGATAGTTTGATATTGCAGTTGTCATTTACATTTGAACTATCTGCAATGTAATGTGAGGATAAGATGACAAAATAATTGCCATGCTCACCGCAAGTGACCAGCATTGTTTTATTGGGCTTTAGGTCATATCCAGTTTGCTCACTTAAATACTTCATCATATTCTTGTGCCAGGTCTATAAATGTCAAATAGTAACAACCCTTGACCTCCTAGCTCAAAGCTAAGCATGCTACCAAATGAGGCTTACTGACCTTGTTTAATAAGA
This sequence comes from Pteropus vampyrus, assembly GCF_000151845.1. Taxonomy (NCBI): domain Eukaryota; kingdom Metazoa; phylum Chordata; class Mammalia; order Chiroptera; family Pteropodidae; genus Pteropus; species Pteropus vampyrus. Next base: position 11,238,252 of record NW_011888788.1, read on the forward strand.
GAATCTTTAATGTGGATTAATAATATTACAATAATGTATTTGTTCTTTTTATTAGAGTCCTTGGAGAATGTCTTTTTATTTGTGAAATGTTATCTTATAGAATCATAAGATCAAACTGGGTTTTATTCTTTAATTAAAAGATGAAAAGGTTTTCTTAAAATATTTTAATACCTTCAGCTTGAGCATAATTGGCAGCTATATATCATTTTTGCACTTATACAAACTTTACTAGACTCGCCAATTGAACTAAAAAATGAGTCTGATAGCTAATGGGACATTTGTGGAGAAGACAAACAAATTGTCCAGAATAAACAAAGCCAGCATTTATTGTTAATCGATAGCAGCTGAGCACAGGGAGATGCAGTTAGCTTAAGGCACAGATCAAGCTCATTAAGTATCCTGGGCCTCTTATAAATCATGGGATGTGTCAAATCTGGAATTAAACCAAACAAAAGAATGGTTCAGGATTCTTCCTTTCTACCAGACATAAGCCTGGTTGGCAGAGAGACCCTTGGAGGAAGGTTGAGCAAGGCCATTCTTCCCCTTAGTAACTCTTGAGCCTACGTAGCTGTCAACATAGGTGATTTGCCTGTTCACAGGCCAAGGACTGGAGCCAAATGGCCTACGTGTGAGTCTTGATTTCTATACTTCCTAGCCTAAACAGGATATTGCTAACCAGTTCCTGTACTTGCTGAAGGCTTCCTTCAGCTCAGGCCTAGAGACATTCTCTGGCTAAGAGGATGTAGTTGGCTCAAGTAAGCCAATTAGGATGGGAGTTTGTGCCAAACACCCTCTCTAAATCACCCCTCAATGGAAAACTCCAACTATGTTCTACATAGTTCCTCAGAGCTCCCCCACAGGATTGAGTGCCCATTGCCCACAGCAGTGACCCATTCATTAATATATAATGTGCTAGCTTTCCTCTCTTCTTGTCTCATTCATCTTTTTATCTCACAGCATTTTCTGAAATTATACCCCAAATAAAATACTTTTATCCAAAATTCTATTTTCAGTGTCTGCTTTTGGGGGAATCTGGCCAGAGATACTAGGTAACTGTACATATTTTACTCCTAGGTCAGCATAAAGGAGGTCAGGGGTGGGTAGAGAGGCAGGCTAGCCTAGTGGGTAAGAAAGCTTTCTAGAGGCAAAGTGTCTCATCAAGCCCTGGCTTTTCCATTCACTAGGTAATATGATCTTATGTAAGACGCTGAACCTCTCTGTGCCTCAGTTTCCTCATCCATAAAATGGGGTCAGTGATAAATATAGTACCTGCCTTATGGGCCTGTGGTGAGAATTAAGTGAGTAATCCACATACCACTTTTGGAATATTGAATAACACAAGCTAAAGTGCTCAGTGAAGGTTAGCTATGTTTATTAGAATCAAAGAACATCAGACTGGGGAAGAAGTTTACAAATCAGTTAGTGTGACCTCTTTATTTTCCACATGAGGAAAATGAGACCCAGAGAAGCATAAAGTGGTTTCCTCAGGGTCACACAGCTAATTAGTGACAGCAAGACCCAAAGATCTCTCAGCCCAGTACCTACTATCCCAAAAATTCCGCTTCAGTACAGTCGTTCCTCCAAATATTTCATTAAGAAGAGGGGTCCCAGTGTGGTTATTTCAATTTGCTGATTTTTATTTTAAATTTCTAGGCAGTAGAAGGCAGTAAATATGCAGGAATTATATAAGATTTCATGTATTCCATAAATTTGAAGCCAGAGACTTTTTTAAGGACATTTAAAAATTAGCTCTGCAATGCCACAGGCAGAATGTTCTTGGAGAATGTATGATTTAGACATGAATGCCTTCTTCTGCTGAGTACTTTACAAATCTCAGGATAACCTCCTGGCCTGAGTGGATGACAAGTTCTGGCTGGGTAGAGTGGAAGTCCTTAGAGTATCTGACAGCATTTATCTAATTATAATTCACAGTCTTGTTAGTATTTGTTAGCGTACAGAGGTTTGTACCACACCCACTTTTCTATCCACTGTTCCAAGCAAAGCCACATCTTCTTGTCTTACTTTTGACCTTAAACGATTAAGGGGCAAAGCACGCGAAGATACCAGAAGAAGTGAATCGGATAAAAGACTTCTCTAAATGAAAGCTCTCTCTCCTGTTCAGCCACTGAGATCAGTAGTATAAAACTACATTAAAGATGATCTCTGGCCCTTACCCTCCAGAGATGACATCTTTCAGCAGAAGCAAGTGTGTCTCTGTATAAATACACAAAACATTACAGAAAGGAAAGAGCTCTGTGGTGCTGAGACTTGTAAATATTTGTCTGCGACTTATGTTTCTATTTATCTTTGAGTATGTCTGGCAGAGGAAATCTGAAGAGAATCTCTTAAAAGTTGAGGCAAGTTGATTTGTGAAAATGATGTCATTTTATCTATTCTGCTTCAAGGAAATCCCTTTGGGCTCACAGTAAATAGTTGCCACCAGATCATCAGGCCAGTAGATTTTTATTTCTTAACTTCAATTCCAACTACATATCTTCAATACCATTCATTTCACCAATAAGGAATTATTTCTAATATCTCACTTGATTGTTAACTAACCCAATATTAATACACTGAGCCTCTTTTCTTCCTTACCTTTTTTTAAACTACAACCAATAAAGCTATGAAAAAAATCAGCGAATTATTATTGTTATTATTATTATTATTTTAAAGCTTTCATGGAATCCAAATCTGGTTGAATATAGATCAACTCTGTACAAATGGACAATCTGTGAATCTTTCTTTGTACAATAAAATAAACTCTATTAGGGACCAAATGAGTCATGGTACACATCCTAAAGCTCTCACTCATCATTTTGCCATTTTTATGGTTAAATTACCATGATTGAGCATCAAGATTGCCTAAGATTTCACTTCTCTACTTCCCTGCCTTTATTTTCTGTACATCAAGTTGCAAGAAGTTTTTATTTTGCAATTCATTTTTCCTCTTGAATAATGATTACATATAGTTCCAGAAGTCACAATGCTGCAGTTTATAATTCTTCCAAGCGGGAGAAGCAGAACATGGCAATAGGATGCAGAAATAGCAATAAAGAGAAGGGGCTATTCGTTCATGTCTCTGGGAGAATAAAGAAGGTTTACAATGTGTGTTTAACATGGACACTAATGTGAGCCCATGTACAGGTTTCCCCAAAAACAGACACTGTAACTAGCTGAGCACATATAGTTGATTTTGGAGGTGATGCTAAGATCCACTGATAAGGGAATGTGGAAGTAACAATGGGAATGACAGAAAGCCAAGACAAGTACAGTATCAAACAGGTTACTGCTGTAGGCAACAGGGGCTCAATCCCAAGAGATCCTCTGATAGACTGCATGGAGCTCATCTCAAAATTTTTCCACTTGATATCCATCAACTCCCTTTCATCATCCATCCATGACCAGAGAGTCACAGGGGCTGGGATGAGAAAGTACTGGTGTATATGAGAACAATGAGCTTCAAGGGGCCACCTATGAAGCATCAGCTACATGTACTAAACACCAAATTATAGTGGTAACCAAGACTGATAAGCTAAGGAAACAAACTCTGGTGCAACCTCAGAACCTGGGATATTAACTTGGCTGTTAACATCTTGACTATTTGTTGTCTGTCTTGGTTTGGGTCTTTTTCACTCTTTTCCTCTCATTTTTTTTTAAATTATTATTTCCTTTTAATTTCTATGAAAGATTTAAAATAGAGGAGTAAACATAATTGGGAAATAGTAAAGATAGTTGTTAGCAAGAAAAAATTCTTAGCCAACTGACATTAATGAATGTAATGGAAGAATAAGTTTCAACCAAACCAGAGTCTTCCTCCACCTCATTCTTCCTAAATAGACACTGCTGAATTTCTCTAGCTTTCTAGTACTTGTTGCCATCAAACAGATCTTGACAGGGAAAAATATACTGTATGGTAGCATTAATTTTCGAGCTGATAGTATATTTTGTAATTAGATTTTTTAAAAAAGGTCATGACTTCCTTGCACTGAGTTAACTTCATTGGGTATATTTGAAGAGCACCATGCTCCATCTGTGTTACTATGTTTCTGCCCACAACTTTCAATAATCATCATAGCCATTTGTCAAATATTAGCCTCTGGCAGAGGTGAAAACTTTCTACTGACATCTCATAGCCATATCAACTCTATATTACAATACAACCTCTTCTCAGGCTGAATTCTGTCACACATACAAATATCCATTAGCAAGCAGTCACAAAAATAGTCATCCAGTATTCTCCTGTAAACTTAGTGATACCTCTCTACCTGCAGGTACACCAACAAACAACTTTCATAAAAAGTTCATTTTGAGCAGCTAATTCTCTAGGTAGATCAGACCAGGCTACAGGGTGGTCTATTCAATGTGTGATGGTAGCTTCAGAAAGAGCTATAACCTTGGCTTGGCTCCCGAGGTCTTAGGTAGCTGAACTTGCCAGGATCTCTAGATTCTCATAAAAAGTCTCTTATGCAGATGTGATGGTGTCCATACAGTTTCTCTAGCCAAACTTATATATTGAACACCCATTATTTCACCAATAGAGAACTGTTATTTCTAATATTTCATTTGCTTATTGACTAACCCGCTGCTATTTGATAATGATATATGATATATTGATGTAGCTGTCTCCAGAGGGTGAATATCTGATAAGCATACTTCATATTAACTAATTGCCTCCAGGGTGTATGTATATGTACACACACACACACACACACACACACACACACAATATTTAAAACCAAATCACAACCTAGGTAATATTCGAAGACAAAAACTCTTTTAGAAATCATACTTTGTCTTTCCTGGAAAAATATTTCATCACTTTGAAGTTTTCTATGGTTGTTAGTCTGAAGTTTTGGTAAAGAGAATCTTAATATTCTTCAGATATAGCATTGCTGTTTTTACTTTGTTAAATGGCTTACTTTAGGAATTTTCCAGAATTGATTTTGTCTGTTAACGATTAAAAAATTCATATTTTGAAAATCTTGTTACACATCCCCTTATCTCATCACTCTTTTCAGGTAAATTTTGAAAGGCTGCATCCTGCTCTGGATGTTTTATTAAATTTTCTCATAGGTCCTCAAAAATATAAGATAAAACTATGATTACATGGATTTGAATAAATCTTATAGAAAAACATTATTTTCTTCAACCTTACAGTGACATTTAGCCTATTAAGAACTGCTCAAAAATTACTTAGCCCTTCACACTATATCTAAAAGTTGTGATGGTTTTGTGTTTTAACTACAATTGAATTTTTAGACTCTGTATGGAGCTGTGGAAAAAATATAGAAATAATAGAAAATATAGACCTAATAGGAAACATCAATGTTTTCTTACAAGCTCATCCTTCATTTCCCAATTCATAAAGCCCCTCTGTTGCTACCTGAAGCAAAATTTTAGTCTTCAGAAGGATGCACCCAAAGGGGTTAATCCTGGATGCTGCACAGTGTCATAGGAGTGGGGTTGGAAGTGGCTCTGAGCCTGCTGTTGCTGTGACTATTCCTTCGCCTCTTGATGCACCTGTGGCTGTTTAGAGGTTCTTAACACCTCCCAACACTCTCCTCCCTGCCTCCTCCATTGTTCTGAATGCTCCTTATTTAGTGGGTAACAAAGAACACTTGAAAAGTTCAGATGCTAACTCAATGGTAATTAATTTCTTATTATTTTCCCAAAGGTGCAACTGCTGTGGGAAAAAAGAGCTATAAATATTAGTTGTTGCTACCAGTTGGAACATCAAAACACCCTATAATTTTGTGTTAATGAGACAAATGACGACCTGCAGAGCAGAGGTTAAGCAAGTTCAAGGGGATTTAATTTTGCACATGCAGTATTTTAAAAAAGCTGAAATAAGTGCAGAAAAGATCAAAAAGGGAAGAAAATCCTGCCCATTTAATAGAGTTATTTAATACCCTTTATGTGTTGCCTTATGACCATGCCATATCTTGTCAGTCAGTCAGTCATAATGTAGTAACTAAAACATCAAAGCACATGGGCTAAGTGAACAAAGCATCAGCACAGCGTAGGTTAAAGAAAAAGCTTGTCTAAAATGATTTCCATTTTGATTGATTTATTCAGATACTTGCATCAATTTCCCAAAATTGTGGGGCCTCTGTAGACCCAGGCTCTATTTTCCACCTGGAAATTGACAGCTCTCTGAGATCTTAGCAGAGACATTGCACCATTTAAATTATTGAGAAACCTCAGGGTAAAATTTCAGGCCTCTTATAACCAGAAAACGGTCCCAGTGAGATCCCCCAACCCCCATCAGTCTATTCTTCTGGGAAGCTTAGAAATTATTATGTCTGATGACTTTGCCAGTAGTTCTGGCCTGTGTAATTAAGATCCAAATATAACTCTATGTTCATTCTACAGCTAAATTTCTTATCTGGACAAATGACCCATTATGAAAGTTCATAAAATATCATAGGCAAGTCATTACATACTTAAAAATCTCCCTAATAAAATGTACCCAAAGATGTTCATATATGCTTTGTTAATAATTTTCTAAAAATATCCTTCACCATAAGCAACTAGAAAATACTGTACATTATCACGCAAGAGGAGAAAAATAGAATAAAGATCCATGATTATAAATTTTCCTTGATTTCATTTGATCATATTTGCATTTTTCTTCTATCATTTGAATTCCTGGATATTATAGCAGAGTAACCATCACATCAACATAATCTTGTAAGCTTGTGCCTTCACTGCAGAATGCAAAATGTCATGACATTTCTTAGAAAAATATGAGACTTTTTTTTTTTTCTTCAAGTTTTGGTCCATATCAAAGGCAAATGAAAATGAGGATTGAGATTCCAGGCACTTCAGAATTCAGAATGAAAGGACTGGAGTCACCAGATTAAGGGAACTACACCACAGCTAAATGAAATAGAATAAACAGAAACTCTTGTATTTTCTTCCTATTATTAACTTTTCTGAAATTACTGATTAGGAGCTTCAGTCCTAATGAAAATGAAAATGGTCCAATGTGGCATATTAAGGATAACTCTATCTTTCCAAATCAAAACAAGGAAATAGTGGAGGTAGAGGTAGTAGAAGAGGAGGAAAAAGCACAGGGGAGAAAATTAATATGTGATTGAGGAGGGTTATTAAATATTGGTTGAGAGTTCAGAGAATCTTTAATGGGGATTTAAAAAATTATAAATTAACTAGTGGTTTATGTTTCAATGTAAAGGCAGGATACACTAATTCCTATATTTGTGTGTTTCTTCATAGTCCTTAATAATTTATGCCTTTGAATAATGACCAAATTCTTGGAAGTTTTTCAGATCACTGAATCATAGCCTTTAGAGCATAAATACTTCTCAGAAATCATTTTATAGGGCCTTCCTCTCAACGTAAGAAAAAATCCACTTGCAATATTAAGAAGGGACACCTCAGGTTTTGTATTACCAAAAAAAAAAAAAAAGCACCTGATGTACTACTTGACTTCCTCCTCATCAGGTAGCATGTTTACAGCTACTAAATACGTGCATACATGTGGTTCATACCAGTCAATTAGCCTAAGTCAAGTAGTCACTTAGTATAGTAATAGGAGACATCATTAAGAAGCTGGATTAAGCCTTATCTTAAGATAGGTTTATCACTGCATTTTTTTTAAATTATAAAAGACTATAAATTTATTTTGAGTGCCAGTTGGGGTTAAGTTACCTGTTGTTTGCATTACCATAAGAAGCTTTATTGATATAAGGTTCAACATGAGCAGAGGGACAAGAGTGTGAAAGTTCAATGAGTAATGTTCTAAACTCTTGCCAAACAGAGGGTAGTTTTAAGATCAGCAGCACTGGTATCATCTGAGAGCCTGTTAAAAATGCAGAGGCTAAGACTTCAACCCAGACCTACCGAATCAAAGTCTGAATTTTAACAAAGTCCCCAGAGACTTGCCTATACATTAATGTTTGAGAACTATTCTAGTTCAGATTTCTGGAATACATTAACTGGATCTGAAATATAGAAGTGAAATGGACAGATAAGAACAGACAAAATAGTCCCACCAGGAAACAATTGAGACACTAATGTTCACATTCTGTTCATGTGAGCAGAATGACAAGTGTATTTATCAGAATGAGACAAGTTGAGTGTTTAAACAGGGCAGTTTTGTGGGAAAATACAAGGGTGAGGAAAGAAGATGGGCTTCATCATCTATTCTCTTTCTGGTTTATTACTATCTGGTAGCTGTGGCAGATCTGCCACTTCAGGTAGCCATGTGTTCAATGGGAACAGTAATTTCCTCCCTTCCTTCCACAGTTTTAATTCATGCAATGTTATCTTGAAAAATAGAATCTGAGAGGTAAGTCAAGAAAGTGGGCTAGGTAAGGCAGGGTTTGCCTCTTCCCATGATCGCATTAAAATTACAACCAAAGTATAAAACAATCAACTTGGAGAATCACCAGAAGACTAGAGGAACATATCACATAGAACTAAAGATATAAAGAAAAAGCCAAACCGAGACCAGTAGGAGGGGCGGAGATGCAAAATGGGCTAGCCCCACACCCACGCATGGTGGCTAAGCACAGGGAAAGGTAGTGGCTGCAGAGCTTTCCATGAAGGAGCAAGTTGCCTTAACCCCACATAGGGGTTCTATAGTCCAGGGTTCCCACAAAATCTGACTGCAAAATCAGTGGGGATTACAACTGGCTGGGTGAAACAGAAAGAAACTGAAAACCAAATGTCCCCCTTACAGGCCCCACTCACAGACTCACTTGCTCACAGACACTCACCATGGGCTCCAGAGGAGGGTCAGCAGTTTGGGAAGCGCCAAGAGACATAGGGGGAAGGACTGAGTTGCTGAGTTGTATAGTGTGGCGTGAGAAGTGGAGGAATAGCCACCATTGTTCCTTTGTTGAGCCCCCCATAGGCGCCACCTTGCCTGTTTTGAACCCTTCCCTCATGCAACCAGGTCTGAATCTGCATTGACCCATTGAGGTCTGCTCACTCAACCCCATGTCTCCCTGAGACTTTTCCCTATCCAACCTAAAATTTGTCTAAGGCAAGCTTATTGCCCAGTTACCACCCCTACTCTGTGCTCTCCATGGGTGGCATGTTTGATAGCAATTAACAGTCCTCAGCTAGTGTAGCCCTCACACGGCCCACACATCTTGGAGAGATCTTCAGGTGCCAGAATGAGCTGCAGCATCTCTTGACCAAATCTCAGGGGTTTGAGGGACTGAGATGGGCAGTGGCCGGCCTAGGTGTTATCTGAGATTTTTACAAGAGGCCTTAGGCTCATTCCTGGCATCAAATTTGAATCTGCATTGGCTTGATGGGATTGGCTCACTCTACCCTGTAGCTCCCTGAGACCCTGCCTCATCTTGCAAATTACCTGTGGCTGACTTGTTGCCTAGCAATCAACCACACCCTGCGTTCTCTGCAGAGGGAACATTTGACAGCAATCAACAGTCCTTGGCTCCTTTGGCCTAACTCAGCCCATGCCTCTCAAGAGAAACTTTCAATGGCAGGCAGCCAGTGCCAGCACAAGCTACAATATCTATAATAAAGACTACTCAACACAGCAAGACTATCAATTAAAATGGAAAGTGAAATAAAAAGCATCCCAGACAGGAAAAAGCTAAAGGAATTTATCACCACCAAACCAGTATTATAAGAAATGTTAAAAGGACTTAAATAAGAAGAAGGGCGGGGGAGGGAGAGAAGAACATAAATATGAATACTAAAATGGCCATAACTATGTACCTATTAATAATCACTTTAAATGTAAATGGATTAAATGCTCAAAGACATGAGGTAGCTAAATGGATAAGAAAACAAGAGCCATACATATGCTGTCTAAAAGAGATCCATTTCAGATCAAATGACACACACAAGCTGAAAGTAAAGAGATGGAAAAAGAGATTTTATGCAAATGGACATAAAAAAAAAAGCTGGAGTAGCAATACTTATGTCAGAAAAAATTGTCTCTAAAACAAAGGCTATAATAAAAAGCAAAGAAAGACATTACATAATGATAAAGGAAGCAATACAACAAGAAGACAAAACCCTAGTAAATATATACTCACCCAATGGAAGAGCACCTATATATATAAAGAAAATATTGACTAATACAAAGGGAGAGATCAAAAGTAATACACTTACAGTAGGAGACCTTAACACTCCATTGGCATCAATGGACAGATCTTCCAGACAGAAAATCAACAAGGAAATAGCAGGCTTCAATGACACACTGACCAGATGGATCTAATAGACATTTTCAGAGTATTTCACCCCAAAGCAGTGAAATATACATTGTTCCCAAGTGCACATGGAACATTTTCTAGAATAGACCACATATTAGGCCACAAAACAAGTATCAATAAATTTAAGAAGACTAAAATATCAAATGTCTTCTCTGATCACAATGGTATGAAACTAGAAATCAACTACAAGAAAAATAACTGGAAAATACATAAATACGTGTAGGCTAACTAACATGCTACTAAACAATGAATAGGTTAATGGTGAGGTCAAGAAAGAAATCAAAAGATACCTGAAGACAAATAAGAATGAAAACACAAAAACTCAAAATTTCTGGGACACAGCAAAAGCAGTCCTAAGAGGGAAATTCATAGCAATACAGGCCTACCTCAAGACACAAGAAAAAACCCAAAGAAACAATCTACCATTTCACTTAAGAAAACTAGAAAAAGAACAGCAAACAAAGCCAAAAATGAGTGAAAGGAGGTTAATAATAAAGATTAGAGTAGGAAAAAAAAGAGCCTAGGAAAACAATAAAAAAGATTAATAAAACCAAGAGCTGATTCTTTGAAAGGATAAACAAAATTGATAAACCCTAACCAGACTCATCAAGATAAAAAGAGAGAGGGCCCAAGTACATAAAATCAGAAATGAAAGAGGAGAAGTAACAAAAGACTCCACAGAAATACAAAAGATCATAAGAAAATACTATGAGTAATAACATGCCAACAAATTGGACAATCTGAAAGAAATGAATACATTCCTAGAAACATACAATCTTCCATGACTGAGCCAAGAAGAAATAGAAAATCTGAACTGACAGATTACTACCTACAAAATCAAATCAGTAATCAAAAATTCCCCAAAAACAAAAGTTCGGGACCACATGGCTTCATAGGCAAATTTTACCAAATATTCCAAGAAGAATTAATGCCTATTCTTCTCAAACTATTCCAAAAAGTTTAAGAGGAGGGAAGACTCTCTAATTATTTTTTAAAATTTATTTATTTAAATTAGTTTCAAGCATACAGTACATTGGTTAGATATCTATGTAGTTCACAAAACAATCTCCCAGTTTTGCTCCCTCCTTCCCCTGGCCTTCCACCTAGCCATCATATTAATGCTAACTGCATTTCATATGTCATGCTCCCCATCCCTGTGACCAACTATCAACTACTAATTTGTATTTCTTTAACCCTTCACCCCATTCTCCCAGCCCCTCAATCCCCTTCCCTTCTGTACATCACCAAATTGTCCAGAATATTTGTGAGTCTGTTTTTGATTACCATTTTTTATTCCTGTTTTTGATACTTGTTTTTTCTTCATGAAGAAGTCCCTCCAACATTTCCTGTAATACTGGCTTTGTGGTGATAAATTCCTTTAGCTTATTTTTGTCTGAGAAGCTCTTTATCTGTCCTTCAATTCTAAATAATAGCTTTGCTGGATAAAATCTCCTTGGTTGTAGATCCTGGGTCTTCATCCTGTCAAAAATTTTTTGCTAAGCCCTTCTGTCCTGAATAGTTTCTTTTGAGAAATCAGCTGCTAGTCTTATGGGTATTCCCTTATAAGTAATTTTTTTTTTTTCTTGTTGCTTTTACTATTATTTCTTGTATTTAACCTTTGGCATTTTAAGTATGATGTGTCTTGGTGTGGGCCTCTTTGGATCCCTGATTTTTGGAATTCTCTGAGCTTCCTGGGGTTTTATGTCCATTTCCTTCACTAGGTTAGGGAAGTTTTCCATCATTATTTCTTCAAATAGCTCTTCAACATCTTGATTTGCTTCAGTTATGCTGATGAGATGGATATTTGAACCCTTAATGTGTCCTATATGCTCCTTAAATTATTTTTAGTCTCGACATCTTCTCTCTTGCCATTCTGCTTGTGTGTCCTTGGCTTTCCCTTCTCTAGATAGGGCATTGGATCCTTTTCTTTGTTCACTTTGTTTATTTCTTCATTTATTCCATTTAATATAGTTCTCATCTCAGATAATGTGTTCTTATTTCAGACTGATTTCCTTTGATAACTTCTATTTCAATTTTTATGTTTTTTTAATCTTTTTGTTGAAGTTCTCACTGAATTTATCTACACTTCCCAAAAGTTCATTGAGTATCTTCATAACCAGTGTTTTGAACTCTGCATCTGTTAGATTACTAGACTCCATTATATCTGGATCTCTGTTCTGTTCTCTCATATGGTTTCTGCATCTTTGTCTTCCCATTTTGGCTGCCTTTCCATATCTGTTTCTATGTACTAAACAAAGCTCCTAAGTCTCCCAGTCTTATTAGTGTGAATTTGTGAAGTAGGTGTCCAGTGGCACAGTCCTGAGAGAGATTCAGCTGCAAGCCAAACTTAGCCCTCTAATCCTCTAGGGTCACCTGTTAAGATTCAGCAAGCAATCCACAGATGCTGTACTTATAATCGCCTCAAAGGGGCACACCAGAAACTGAGGCCAGCTGCCTCCAGTGTGAGTCTAGGCATTACTCAGCAAGGAGCATCTGACTCGCCGAGGATACACCTGGATGTGGCTTGAGTTAGGCCGTGAGTTAGATGAGGCAGGGTTTCAGGGAATCCTCTGGGTGGAGTGACCTCTGTTATCCAGTTTGATGACATCAGGGCTATGTCAGGGCTATGTCAGCGCTGTGTCCGGTGCAGTGGTGGGGGAAAGGCTCAATAGAGAACAATGGATACCACCAGCACTTCTGTACAGAGGGAGTCTCACCTCGGCTCTCACTCCAACAATGTCTCCCTGTAAGTCCCTGGTGCCCACTGCGCCCAGCCGAATGGGCACTGGTGCTCAGGGCGAGCAGGTCCATCACCGTGAAAATCTGCTCGTGGATGTGGGCCCTTTAAGGGGCCCTTTAAGAGACTTCTGCTGCTGCCGCTGCCGCTGCCGCTGCCTCCGTCTCACTCATTCGTTCAAGACCAGGCAGCCCTGCATCCTGGCCTCGTCCTACCTTCTGCCGTTGCAGGGTGATTTCTTGGATTTCTCCCTAATTGTAATTCTTGTTCATCAAGATCCCAGGTGATTTTTCTTTGCTGCTGCTCCTTGTTTCCGTCACAACTTCGATTTGGTCTCCAGAGGGATGAACAGAGCCTCTATCATCTACGCCATTTCCCACCCCCCCAATTCTTTTCGTGGGGTCACCATTACCCTGATTCCAAAACCAGACAGACATTATAAAAAAAGAAAAAGAAAGAAAAAAGAAAAAGAAAAGAAAACAACAGGCCAATATCCTTGATGAACACTGATGCAAAAATCCTCAACAAAATATTAGCAAACTGAAATCAACAATACATACACTATGATCAAGTTTGATTTATTCCTGGTATGCAAGATTGGTATAATACCCACAAATAAATTAATATGATATACCACATTAACAAATAGAAATATAAAAATCATATGGTCATATCAATAGATGCAGAAAGAGTATTTGACAAAATCCAGCATCTCTTTATGATAAAGACTCTCAGCAAAATGGGAATAGAAGGAACATACCTTAACATAATAAAGGCCACATATGACAAAACTACAGCTAACATCATACTCAATGGAAAAGGCTAAAAGCATTTTCCTTAAGATCAGGAACAAGACAAGGATGCCCACTTTCACCACTTCCATTTAACACTGTATTGGACGTCCTAGCTACAGCAATCAGACAAGAAAGAGAAATGAAAGGCATCCAAATTGGAAAGGAAGAAGTAAAACTGTCATTATTTGCAAATGACATGATACTGTATAGAAAGAACCCTAAAGATTCCACCCCAAAACTGTTAGAACAGATCAATGAATTCAGTAAAGTAACAGGATGCAAAATTAATATTCAGAAGTCAGTTGCATTTTTATACACCAATGGTGAACTTTCGAAAGAGAAATTAAGAAAACAACCCCATTTACAATTGCATCAAAAACAATAAAACACCTAGGAATCAAATTAATGAAAGAGGTAAGAGACCTGTTCCCAGAAAATTGTAAGTCATTGAAAAAGGAAATTGAAGAAGATACAAATAAATTGAAGCCTATGCCGTGCTCATGGGTAGGAAGAATCAACATCGTTAAAATGGTCATACCACCTGAAGCAATCTGTTATTTCAATGCAATCCCTATCAAAATACCAATGACATTTGTCAGTGAACTAGAAAAAATATTCCAAAAATGTATATGGAACCACAAAAGATCTCTATTAACCATGGCAATCTTGAGAAAGAAGAACAAAGTTGGAGGTAACCCAGTAATTAAAACAGCATGGTACTGGCATAAAAACAGATAAATTGATCAATGGAACAGAATAGAGAGCCCATAAATAAATTCATATCTATACACTCATATAATATATGACAAAAGAGGCAAGAATAAACAATGGGATAAAGACAGTCTCTTCAATGAGAAGTGTGGGGAAAACTGGACAGATACATGCAAAAAAATGAAACCACCACCTTCTTACACCATATACAAGAATAGACTCAAAATGGATTAAAGACTTAAATGTAAGACCTGAAACCATAAAACTCCTAGAAAACTACAAGTAAATGTAGGCAGTATATAGTCTGATATTGCTATTAGTAATTTCTTTTCAGATATATCTCTGTGAGCAAGGGAAACAAAAGAAAAAGTAAACAAATGGGACAAGGCCAAACTAAAGTTTTTTGCACAGCAAAGGAAACCATCAACAAAATGAATAGACAACTACTGAATGGGAGAAGGTATTAGCCTATGATAAATCTGGAAAAAGGTTAATATCCAAATTTTATAAAGAACTCATACAACTCAACAACAAAAAAACAAACCAATTAGAAAAAGGGCAGAAGACCTGAATAGACATTTCTCCAAAGAGGAAATACAGATGGCCAATAGACATATGAAAAGATGCTCAAGATCACTAATCATCAGAGAAATGGAAATTAAAACCACAAGGAGATATCACTTCACACCTGTCAGAATGACTATCATTAATAAATCAAAAATAACAAGTGTTGGTGAGGATGTGGAGAAAAGGGAACCCTCAATCACTATTGGGTGGGATTGCAAACTGGTACAGCTGCTATGGAAAAAAGTCTAGAGGTTCCTCAAAAAATTAAA
>NW_011888788.1:11253593-11264638 GCF_000151845.1 Pteropus vampyrus
GGTATTAGCCTATGATAAATCTGGAAAAAGGTTAATATCCAAATTTTATAAAGAACTCATACAACTCAACAACAAAAAAACAAACCAATTAGAAAAAGGGCAGAAGACCTGAATAGACATTTCTCCAAAGAGGAAATACAGATGGCCAATAGACATATGAAAAGATGCTCAAGATCACTAATCATCAGAGAAATGGAAATTAAAACCACAAGGAGATATCACTTCACACCTGTCAGAATGACTATCATTAATAAATCAAAAATAACAAGTGTTGGTGAGGATGTGGAGAAAAGGGAACCCTCAATCACTATTGGGTGGGATTGCAAACTGGTACAGCTGCTATGGAAAAAAGTCTAGAGGTTCCTCAAAAAATTAAAGTCTAGAGGTTCCTCAAAAAATTAAAAATGGATCTACCTTTTAACCCAGAAATTGTAATCCTTGCTATTTATCCAAAGAAAAACAAAACACTAATTCATAAAGATCTATGCACCTCTATGTTCATAGCAGTGCTATTCACAATAACCAAGATATGGAAGCAACCTAAACGCCCATCGACAGATGATTGGATAAAGAAGTTATAGTTTATATATACAATGGAACATTACTTGGCCATAAAAAATGAAATTCTACCATTTGCAACAATATAGATAGACCTAGAGGTTATTAGACTGAGCAAAATAACTCAGGCAGAGAAAGATAAATACCATATGATTTCACTTATATGCAGAATCTAAGGAACAAAAAGAACAAACTAGTCAAAAACAGAGTCACAAATATAGAGGACAATCTAGTGACTGCCAGATGAAAGGGGGATTGGGAGGCTGGGAATAAAAGGTGAAGGATTAAAGAAGCACAACTTAGTAGTTGAGAGATGGTCATGTGAATGGGGAGAACAGCATAGGGAATGTGGTCAGCAGTAATGTAATGTCTATATGTAGAGCCAAATGGGTGATAGAGTAATCAGGGGGATCATTTCACAAATGATAAAAATGTCTAAGCAATGTACTGTATGCTTGAATCTAATAATTAAAAAATAAAATAAATTAGAATAAATTAGTTTTGATCCAGCAATTGTACTTCTTTGGTTATCCAAAGAAAACCAAAACACTAATTCTTAAAGATTTATGCACTTATATGTTTACTGTAGTGCTATTTACAGTAGCCAAGATATGGAAGCAATCAAAGTGCCTAATAATAGATGATTGGATAAAGAAGTTGTGGTACATATATACAATGGAATATTACTCAGTCATAAAAAAATGAAATGTTACCATTTGCAATGACATGGATGGACCTAGAGGATATTATGCTGTATGAAATAAGAGAGAGAAAGACAAATACCACGTGACTTCACTTATATGCAGAATCTATGGAATAAAAGAAACAAATGTACAAAATGAAAACAGATAGATACAGAGTACAAACTGGTGATTGCCAGGGGGGGACAGGAAGAAAAAGGTAAAGGGATGAAGAACTACAAATTAGTAGTTACAAAACAGTCATGGGAATATGGTATACAGCATAGAGAAAAAGACAATAATATTGTAATGACTATGTATACTGCTCTGGGTACTAGAGTAACCCAGTGGATAATGTCATAAATTATATAAATGCCTAACTATTGTGCTGTATACCAGAAACTAATAAAAAGGTAGAACTTGTAGTGCTATTATTGTCTGTTACTTGCTATTTTAAATGTATACAGATCAACATTAACATCATCTAGGAAACTGTTAGAAATATGTAATTTTAGCCTGCTTCAGATCTACTGAATTAGAATTTGCATTTTAGCAAGATTCACAGGTGACTAGATGCACACTGAAGTTTGAGAAGCACTGGTCCATGCACTTTCTGAGCCAGTGAACTCCCCATCCTGGGAGAAGTTCAGGTGGAGCCTGGGTGAGCCCTATCAGAGTTGGTGGAGTGAAGATCTATGCACAGGATAGTTGGAACAGATAACTACCAGGGACAATTGACCTCTGAGATATCTGTGCTTCTAGCAGAACACCAAACAAAAGCAAAAATGAAAACAAAGCAACAACAACAACAAAAACAGTAGAGTGAAGTGTGGTCAAAAAGGATCATTTATAGCTTCTGCACTTAGAGATCCCATGATAAAATGTTGGTTGAGAAAGGAATGCGTTTCATGGGGTCCACGAGCCTCGAACAGCTCTTTGGAACTTATGGGGAACAAATTTGTAGTGTAGAAGTTTTGTCTAATCATTGCCATCTTCCTGTGTCCTCAAATGCCTTTCTCAACTATTCTTTTCCATGTTGAGGATGTGTCCAACTTTTAAAGACTCTCAAAAAAGAAGTAGTGACATGTAGGGAGAGAAAAAGCAGTGGGCAGAAATCCTTCCACACATTCAAAAAGAATATAACTCTTGGCTGTAGTAACTTTGATCTGAGACTGAGTTACAACCTGTTACAAATGGTTTTTATTTTGTTAGTCCATAATCAAAATGCAATTGTGAGACTGTGATTAAAAATTAAATCCTTCACTTTGTGAAATTAAACTTTCAATGAAGCCAAAATCTACTAGAGCTAGTGGTAGCTAAAAAGTATTCATCTCTAAATCAAGAATTGTTCTACGCATCCATTCATCTATTTACCTCTCTGTTCTTCCATCTTGCCATTCTTTGTCTATCTATCCATGCATCCATCCAACAATCCATATGTGTCTGACCTCCTCATTGTCTCAATAGTGACAACTTAGTGCATACACTAAGTTAACTCCCTAAGAGTAGAAAGACATTTATTCTCAACAATATTTTAGTAAATCACAGGTGTGTCATGTTCTGCAAAACTTGGTTTGCTCATCTCCCAGTACAACAGCCAGCACTCATCCTTAGTGTAGAGAGCAGGTCCTCAAATGTTGGTTTGTTCGACATAATTTTATAATGTTGAGATACTGTGGGAACTTAACTCTTGTTTATACCTAATAGCCTATGGTAAAATTAATTTCCTTATACATAATTTTGCTTGAAGTCATAGAACCTGTTGATGACGTTAAGTGAGGACTTACAGTATATACAGTGAAAGGCAAGCTGCCAGCTCCCCTCCTTGTGGTTGTGGATGATGCTGGTTGGATTAATGCAGTGATCACAGGGATATGTGTACAAATAACTCACCTTCTGGGGCCTGACCTGTCAGACATCTCCTTGCTGATTAGCTGCTCTCGTCTTACTCTTTTTGCCTATTTCCATAGCAGACTCCAGTTGATAAAACTCTTCACAGTTACTGATGGCCCAGAAAGCACAGCCATTTTGAGACCATGAGTAGCAATTCTTGAACTTGCAAAATATAATTGTGATCAATTTCCTTACCTTTTCCTTTTGTTGTTTTTTAAAAATTTTTAGTCATTCCCACAGGGTGCATCCTTTAGACACCTCTTTCTTAGTCATTATCCCTAATTAATTCCCTTGTTTAATATAAAGTGTACATTAGGCTTGACTAATGTCTTCCTTTGTGATGAAGGAAAGAAGAATTTATTACCTTTACATATTGACTCAAGCTACATAATCACAACTTATTTTGTTTAAAGTCCTTATTCTTTACAAACCATGCTGTAGTTTAGGCCTCAAGCAACTGTCAAGAGACTGTCACCTGACTCCCATAAATACGAAATGGAGTCAAGTTTTGTATATATAATTGACTTAAGAAGTGGCTATATTCATGTAGAAACCCATCTCTTTTTCTATGTAATGTTTTCAAGTTCACACCATGAAATTATGGAGGGGTGGAAATGGAATTGCACAATTTGTGGAGAGAACATGCTGACATTTTAAGAGATGAAACAGAGGTGACAGAAAAATGCTGGCATAAAACCTACATGTGTTGGTAATCTAGCAATCTGTTTTGTCTCCAATTATATGGTCTGTGACAGATTAGTAAGTGCAGAAAAGAAAGGACCTCAGCTCATTTCAGGGAAGAGAGGCTGTGCTGGATATGAGGAGGACACAGACTGGGCTACAATTGTTTGGTGTGGCAGTGGGGGGAAAAGCATTCGTTAGAACAGAATAACTCGGGTTCTCAAAGTGTTCTCATCTTCAGTTCCACTAAATAGAATAGAGCAGTGGTTCCAATCTTAATCTTCAGTTAGACCATTACACTAATCTTCAATTTGATGGCAAAGGTAATACTGCTATTATTTAGTGGCTAATGCCTAGAGCGGTTTCATACTGTGTTGATGCTGAAAAAGAATTATCTCTAACAAGCTCTTTCTCAAGGACTGAGGATGCTCAAGATGGACTCTTCTCTCTTTACCTTTCTCCTTCTGCCTTTACTTCACTTACTCATTTCCGCAGTGAGCAGTGCTCAGAAGATCAGGGCTTCTATCTGAGCTTTTCCTCTTAGCTACCGTGTAACTTTGGGAGAGATTACTCACTCCATCTGGGGACAGTAATAATAATAATGCCTCCTCTCAGTCTTATGTGTTATTATGAGAGACAACAAAGCTCATGTGAAATTGCCCTGGGAGCTTTAGAATTGATTAGGAGGTATCTTTATCCTTTATTTTATTTTTATTTTTTAAGTCACAGAGAAGAAGAACCTGGTAGCTGAGGCTTCTGGACACCTAGATGTTCTGTCAGTTTCCACGGTTTTCAGAAAATATTATCAAATGCGTATTATCTCTCTCCTTTCTAAAAGTTGTTCAGTTTGTTAACAGATCATTAGTGAGTCTTGCAAGAACGTTTGAGACACAGGTTGGCTGAGGAATGCTTGAGTTACTATACCATAGTGCCCAACCCAATGACTAAAAAATATCATTTCACCACCCAAGGATGTGAAGGCTTTTAGGCTGCTCCTCTATGAGACCATCTAAGTTTTTTTGTTATTTGTTAGTAATGGGTTTTCATAAATGTTTCCTCTGGAAATTAGACCTTCAACTTTCTAATTAAGAGAGATATAAAGGTACAACTTCTTATTAAGGAAGCCACAGATTGACTCAAAACCATGGCTGGATAATAACCCCTACTTGGATTTGTTTAACAAAACTTTACATGGCACACATTCATTGTGGGGCCTTGAACTCAGCCTAAAAGACATAAAAACCCAGGGCTACCACCTCCTCAATACATGGTTACTCTAAATTTCCTCCCAGTTGGTTTCCAGCCAGATCTTGGTTGTGCACATTGCTCATGGTCTTGAGGAATCGCTTTCTTTCTTCTTGTTGCTTTATAAGGATTTACCTGCTTTTTTTTTTTTTCTGTTTTACCTTCTGCTCTGTTTCCTCTGAGGTTCTCCTAAAATAACACCCAAAGTTTATTTCACTTTAAATGTTCTATTGCCAGCCCTACCAAGGTTAATAACAATAACAAAGGCCTGAGTTGGTTCCTCAGAAGCCAACTCTGAGAGGAGGATTAGGGAAAAGAGATTTATTAGGTGAAACATGAGGAACTAAGGCTGAAAGGGAAGGGTAAATATCAGGCCACATCCCAAGTGACTGCAAAATCTAATGGTGATGCTCACCAGAGGATAAAGATCACATCTCAGCCTTGTCCCCACAAGGGCAAAGATTCATGAATATTGATACCTTTCCACACCCTACCCATCATCATTAGTTAAAAGCTGCCCTGGGGGATTTGAGTCCCAGACTCCTTACTCTCTGATTGCATCTGCAAAGCAGTTTCCAGCAGCCGGAGGGCAGTCCTGTGACAATTGCTATGTGAGGGACACAGGGTGAGCAGGGGCAGATGGGAATGGTAAAAGATAAGATAGGACAATATTCCTTACAGCCATGCTAAGGAAAGCTCCAAGGCCCATAAGTTCTCCAGAGCTTTACCTGAAGCCCTATGTCCTTTTAAGCTGTGCTCTAGTCTCTCAGTCCTCTGCATACAGCACCCCTCCTTGTCATTTCAGCCCCTCCTTCAACCAGGAAGGCTCCTCTTAGCAGGCACAATCAGGCCTTCGCAATGGCTATCAGCTATGGACTTTTCAGTCTCAAGTGGGTAATTTTCTCTTCAGGGGATCTGCAATGATTGTCTGTTATCTCCATTTTCCCCAGGCTCTGCACAGGAAAAGGACACCTAAGGGAATCCCCTTGTGCTCTGGCCCAGTTGCCAGGGATGCAAAGTGTGCCTAAAACATATACTTAAATCTCAGGAAGATTGGGAGGGGATACTTACAAAAATAGATGTGATTGATTTTTGAAAATGTTACCATTTGGGGGCTATTTGAACTCTGGTGTCACCCCAGCGGCATGGGAGTAGGGGGTAACAACGCAGAAATGCAATTCACATTTTTTCCTCGGTTCTTCCCTGCTGACGCAGCAAAGAATTACAGCTCAGCAAGATTTAAAGAAAGTAAGATTTATTGAAAATATATTTTAGAAGGAGATGGGCTACGCTAAGGAAAGCTGTAGCCCTGTGGAATTTGGGAGATGAAAAGATAAAAGATACAGAACACCCCAAGGGAGGAGGACCTTCTTAGCGAAGAGGGGCTGTAACAACACAGAAGCGAGGTCTGTATTATATTATAGCCAAGATGGTGGTTACAAAGACATTCCTAGCTGATTGGCACATGAAATCATTTTGATTGATATTTGGTTGCTATATAACTCTTTGCCTAGTGCCTATTTGCTTACTCAAAATTCTACTACCAATTCAGTGTTCTTTGTGCAGTCTCAAGGCTGGGCCTCCGTTCCTTTGTTCCACTGCCGCTCATGTCTAACTAGCTAGGTAAAGTTTCCCCTCTCAAGTATTAGGAAACCAAATCATTGGGTATTTTGGGCAATGACTGCTTTAGCTACTTCAGGCTGAGAAGGGACAGAGGTGGAGGATTGGGCCCCTTATACTTGTTCTCTGTCGACTGGGGGTAAAGGTTGTTTATGCTCATCTAGGGGACTGCAATATGGTATAGGAGCTGTTGACTAGTTTGAGTGATAGTTTCCTTGAAAGACCATCTGCAGATGAATTACCTGGACTCTGGAAGAAACAAATTGAACAAGGTGATTTAGAAATGGTGGTCCTAGGAAAAGTAGAATAAAAAGTAAGATTAGGGGAACAATGGGCAGTAGGAGAATGGACTGTAACCATGATTGCCAATTTCCAGTAAGGATGCCTACGCCAAAGTGTTCTATCTGGTCTCTAATTTAAGGATGTTTTGGATAGATGTGGAAACTTGTCCTGATCGACTGACATAGAAACAGCTTTTTTCTTCGAGGTAAGTGCGTATTCCCCCTTGTCCTGCTCTCAGAAGATCCAAAGCTCTTTGATTCTGAAGTACTATGCCTGCTAAGGAGTCTAGTTGTTCCTGGATTTGGGTTAGAGCAAAGGCTGTCTCCTTGATGACCTTGGCAGTTTCTTACAATAGTTCTCTTTAAAGGTCAAGTGCAGTGCCACTTGTAGTGGCCCTCACAATACAAAACTTGTCTTTTTTTTTTTTTTCTTGAAGAGGAACCTCGGGACTTCTATTGGTTCACAGGTGTGAGTAGAGCCCTCTGTATGGGCCTCTGGTGTCTCAAGGTAAGGTTTGAGTCAAGAGTGATGGATCCAACTGGAAATTCCGGGGACTTTTACTGCCATATTTGTTGGTACCCTTGGCTCCAGTCCAGTGATGGCAATTTCTTGCCATGGGGCCAACTAGAGGGTCCTCCTCAATCCCTTGCAACCATTTGGAAGCCTGTGGCTTATTCTGATCCAAGGGTCCTTCAGCCTGAGGAGAGCAGCCTAATGATTCAGCAGTTGGCACTTGTACCAAGCAGATTTGAGAGGCTTGTCCTTGTTGGGGCATTTTTTGGCTCAGTGCCCAGGTTGGTGGCAGACGATGCACTTTGATGAGTTATTCTCCGTGGGAAGCTGGGCCACCATGGACGTGGACTGAAATTGGCCTTGAAGGGCCGCTAACATTTGAGCATGCCTAAAATCTTTCCTTCGTTCCTTCTCATGAGCTTGGGCCTCTAGCATCTGGTCCAGTAAGTTCTGTAGTGTGGATCTCCAGTGTAGAAGAGGCAATTGAAATTGTAGATGGTGAGACTAATTAGGCAGGGAGCAGAGTGGCTGTAAGGTACTAGTGATGTAGGACGTGGTAGATTCCCCAAGTTGAGGGGAACTCAAGCTTTGCACTGAGAGAAGGGGGCTCTTGGTGAAGCAGAAAAAAAGAATTCAAAAGTATGAGAGAGTCTTAGAGAGACTCAGAGGAACAGAGATAATAGAGAGATGGGGACAGTGAGAGAGACAGAGTAAAGGCCCTGAGAAGAATCAAGAGAAAGACACTGAGAGGGCCCCCGAGTGTTCGGGGAACTCATAAGAAATTGGTTTAATTGGAGACAAACGTATCTAGCTGTTGATTTAAAACACAGAAGATTATTTTGAAGAAGCGCAGAATTCTTGTTTTTCACTCTGTAAACTTTTTCACAGTATCAGTATAAGTCTGAAGTTTTAGTAAACATTGTCTACTATTCAGCAGAAAGACAACTCTAATTAGGTATTGGCTTACTTTTCATATTTAAGTTTTAGCTTGACCATAAATAAAATTTCCTTTCTCAGGCTGATGGCATTAAAAAGTAAGCAAAGAAGTAATTCATTTGCCCTTAATAGTTCTATAGAGGGTGAGGAAGGGCAGGGATAGGGTGTAGCTTGTGAGCCCAGCCACGTTTTTTAAAAGTGCCCCCATTTTACTCTAGCTGCCTCAGCCTGAGGCAGCAATGGCTGTGTTACATTTCTGCTTATCTGCAAGACTGTGAAAGTTTCTGAGAGTTAGAAAAACCTCATACGGCCTTTAATTGTAAATGATAAGTAGAAGTAAGCAATTAGCATTTTTAAATTGGTAAACTTAGGCGACAATACGAAAGAAATAAAAATGAGTTCACGTGATAGAGTGGGGAAACTTAGAAAGTAAAGAATGGCTCCCGAAAGCCTATTTCTAGAATGGTAGAGTTTGCGGGCGGGGGGGGGGGTATGGGGGCGTAGAGAGGGGAAGAAATAGCACAGGAGGGTATGCCTAAAAGCAAAAGGGCAACAGCTGGGTGTCTGAAGACAAAGGAGATGGGAGAGGAGAAGGAAAAAATGCAACTCCACCTGGGGAGATACTGTGGTGCAGCTTCCTGGCGTGAAGTAGCCATTCCTTCAGCCTCGGGAAGGGTAATTTCGTGGCCCCCTGGCAGGAGAGAAGACACCTTATGGTTCTGACATGGAGCTCAAACTTCTGGCCTGAGAAGCTCCCTTTCCAGTAAAGAAAATGCCCCCCGACTCCAGGAAAGAAGAGATTTTTAGGACTGTGAGTGAAGAGACAAAGGCGATCAACTGAAAGGGCGGGCAGAGAAACCAATTAGAGCTGAGTTTGAGTCTGGAAGTGTGTCAGTCTGCCCACTGAAGGGTGCGTCTGCACCCTGCGCTTGAGGACAAGCACCGCCATTGTTTTGGGGGGAGGCTAGAGGGTGGAGCTTTGCCGGTTCAGTCAGTGAGAGAAGCATGCGGCACTTGCCTGAGAGGGAGAAGGGCTGCATCCGGTTCACCTACGGAGAAATGGATGTTTACTCAGCCAGGGAGGAAGATGCTGAAAGTAACCAAGAGAAAGACACTGAAAGGGCTCGCTGCCAGCAGAAATCATGAGTTGGTGAATATTTCGTCCGCCCCGTACAAGGACAGGTATATGCGGAGTGGCTTTTAGGCCTGCCTCCCCTTGGCAGAAGAGGCGAATAAAGTACAGATTCTGGGTCCCAGCGTCTAGCAAACTGCAGAGGTACCATGCTGTATTCGCTTGACAAGCACTGAGAAGGAAAACACCTGTGTCCCCCCAACCTCAGGAGAAATTGAGAGGCGGGATGAAAGGAGAGATCATAGAGCCTCCAGCAGAGAGCGCCATGAAGCCTGAGCACTTTCTAAGAGGATGTCCGAGTCCCTGGCACCAAAACCTGTTACCATTGGAGGACAGTTTGAATTCTGGCGTCGCCCCAGTGGCATGGGGGCGGGTAACAACGCAGAAGTGCAATTCACATTTTCCCTCCGTTCTTCCCTGCTGATGCAGCAAAGAATTACAGGTCAGCAAGATTTAGAGAAAGTAAGATTTATTGAAAGTATGTTTTAGAAGGAGATAGGCCACGCTAAGGAAGGCTGTAGCCCTGTGGAATTTGGGAGGTGAAAAGATAACAGAGTACACTCCAAGAGAGGAGCATGTTCTCACCGAAGAGGGCTATCACAACACAGAACTGGGAAGGTCTGTATTCTATTAGGGCTAAATGGGTGGTTACAAAAGTGTTCCTAGGTGATTGGCACTTGAAGTCATTTTGATTGACACTTGGCTGCTGTATAACTCTTTGCCTAGTGCACATGTGCTTATCCAGAATTCTACTACCAATAAGGTGTTCTTTGCGAGGTCTCTAGGCTGGGACGCCATTTGTTAGGTAGTCTGACTAGCTACCTAACAAAAAGACTTCATTTTAGGGGCATTTTGTTTCAGTAGGACCTCTCATATTACACAAATGATTTACTGTAATATGAGAAGGGTTTTTTTGTTTTTGTTTTTGTTTTTCTTTTTATTTATTTGTTTGTTTGTTTGTTTATTTTTGCCTGTTTCCTCCCTTTGCTTCTATGAAAAAGGAGTTTACAGTGTAGACATTTGGAACACAATGCACATTTTGGGGGGTTTAGCAGGTTTATGGTGACCTGTTTTCATTTTTACATATGTATAGTGTACAATGAAACATTCCTACCAGTCACTGGAGAAGGCTTGGGCAAAGACAAGTTTCTTCTTTTGTTGGTTCTGACATTTTGTATACAGTAAATTCACCTTGGAACTAATCCAGCTGTCTTTGTGGAAAATATAAAGTTTGGAAGAGGACTGCTACTATTCTTGGCTATGTAATAGTTTGTTTTATACTGCAGGAGTTGTAGTTATAAACATGAAAGCAGCTGACAATAAATGACTTTTTGACAGCTATTTCCAAGGTATAATGAAAATAAAAACAAAATTATTTCTTAAATTATGGTGCCTGGGTGCATGGTGCATTCCAAACACTTCACTGGCCATTTCCATGTGATCTCATTTAGTCTCCTTTAAATGGCCTTGACCTTCAGGTTACTTAGCCTTGGGGATGGAAAGTA
>NW_011888788.1:11264688-11280071 GCF_000151845.1 Pteropus vampyrus
GAGGTGAAAAGATAACAGAGTACACTCCAAGAGAGGAGCATGTTCTCACCGAAGAGGGCTATCACAACACAGAACTGGGAAGGTCTGTATTCTATTAGGGCTAAATGGGTGGTTACAAAAGTGTTCCTAGGTGATTGGCACTTGAAGTCATTTTGATTGACACTTGGCTGCTGTATAACTCTTTGCCTAGTGCACATGTGCTTATCCAGAATTCTACTACCAATAAGGTGTTCTTTGCGAGGTCTCTAGGCTGGGACGCCATTTGTTAGGTAGTCTGACTAGCTACCTAACAAAAAGACTTCATTTTAGGGGCATTTTGTTTCAGTAGGACCTCTCATATTACACAAATGATTTACTGTAATATGAGAAGGGTTTTTTTGTTTTTGTTTTTGTTTTTCTTTTTATTTATTTGTTTGTTTGTTTGTTTATTTTTGCCTGTTTCCTCCCTTTGCTTCTATGAAAAAGGAGTTTACAGTGTAGACATTTGGAACACAATGCACATTTTGGGGGGTTTAGCAGGTTTATGGTGACCTGTTTTCATTTTTACATATGTATAGTGTACAATGAAACATTCCTACCAGTCACTGGAGAAGGCTTGGGCAAAGACAAGTTTCTTCTTTTGTTGGTTCTGACATTTTGTATACAGTAAATTCACCTTGGAACTAATCCAGCTGTCTTTGTGGAAAATATAAAGTTTGGAAGAGGACTGCTACTATTCTTGGCTATGTAATAGTTTGTTTTATACTGCAGGAGTTGTAGTTATAAACATGAAAGCAGCTGACAATAAATGACTTTTTGACAGCTATTTCCAAGGTATAATGAAAATAAAAACAAAATTATTTCTTAAATTATGGTGCCTGGGTGCATGGTGCATTCCAAACACTTCACTGGCCATTTCCATGTGATCTCATTTAGTCTCCTTTAAATGGCCTTGACCTTCAGGTTACTTAGCCTTGGGGATGGAAAGTACACTGATAGTATTTGCATTTTCCAGAGTAATTTGTTAAGTAGACAGCATCCTTTTGTTCTATTCACCTATGTAATGGTGGGGTGAGGAGAGTAGAATCATTGATTCTTCTTTACAGTTGAAGAGCTTTTACATTGAAAAAAAAGTTGGGGGAAGCCAGTTTGTTAGTATTTTCAAAATTTTAAATGTACTTTTTTTTTTTTAACTCAGTGGTTAAAGTTAATTTTAATTTTAAGAATGGAGTCGACCAGGATATGTTAAGTATATGAAAGCACAGTCAACAATGCTTGTTGCAGGGTTATTTGTTATAGAAAAATTTACAAACAATCTACATGTTCATCAATATGGTAGTAGTTAAATAACCATAGTGTAACCACACCATAGAATAGTATATAGACATTAGAAATATAAAATAGATCAATATACACTGAAATTGAAAGTTTCTAAGATCTAGCACATGAAAAAAGCTAGTCTCAGTACATAAAACACAATGTATACTCTAATTTATGTAGAAAAAGATAATATGATTGCATAAGCCATATAACTCAATTGTTAATTAATTCATTAGATATCTAGTGAGTCCCAGGCCCTATTCTAGGTGCAGGTGATACAACGATAAGTAGAACAAAGGCCTTCAATGGGAGTTTGCATTCCATTGTGGGGAAGTGAAGTTGAGGAGCCAGTGAACAAGCAAACAGCTGTGTGTTGTTGATAAGAGAAGTCATAAAAGGATGCCAGGCAGCTGAAGGGAATAGAGAGTAATTTAGCTGGAGGCCAGAAAGAGCCTCTTTGAGTAGGCGACACTTGATCAGAGATTTAAATGGAAGTGTGCCTGACAGAGGGGACAGTAAGACCAAGGCCCTGAAACAGGATTGTACTTTCTGTGTTTGAAGACTGAAAGGAGGCCAGAGTGGATGGAACTCTGAGCAAGGGGAAAAGTGAAAGGTGAAGGAAGGTGAAGAAGCCAGATTACTGGGGGTTTAGAGGCCATGCTCCTGACTTCAAATTTTATTAAAGTGTGATGAGAAGTAATTAGAGGATTGAGATCAAGAAAAAGACACTATCTTAATCAGGCTTTACAATGTAAATGCATGGAGTGGTATGAGGCTCACCATACTATTGAGCAT
Source organism: Pteropus vampyrus (assembly GCF_000151845.1). NCBI lineage: Eukaryota > Metazoa > Chordata > Mammalia > Chiroptera > Pteropodidae > Pteropus > Pteropus vampyrus. Next base: position 11,266,783 of record NW_011888788.1, read on the forward strand.
GATGGCCTGGGAGGAGGGAATTCTAATTAAATCAGAGGAAGGGAAGGGCATAGTTGTGGGAGAAAGTTCTCACTGCTGTCTGCTTACACCTGTCTCATTGAGTCTTTTGAGATTGTATTCATATGTTATCTCTATAATTAAGAAATATTAAAGGCAAAAAGATAGAATCAATTTTCCTAACATAAAATAATAAATAAATCCTTTAGTTAGCATTTCTTTCTGTGACTTTGAGCAAGCTTTCTTAGCTTTACTCTCCTCTATGTTTATAAAAAGAAGATAATATTTTCTTTATCACATGATTGTTCAAGAGAATGAATAAAATAATATGCATAGAGCTCTTGACCCAGTGCTTGGAACAGTGTGGCAATTCAAGAATAACACGTATTATTGTTGCCGCATTGCCACCTCCCATATCCAAACACTGTGAAGAATTCAAGATGCTATAAAGTTACCCATCTCTCTGTCACCTTTATCCTGAGCTATTGAGAAGGATAAGAGGCTATTTTATAACATCATAGAATCGAATAACTGAATAAGTCATCTGGTCCAACTATGTTCCTTTTATAAATGGAAAAACTGAGGTGCTGAGGGGATATGCTGTTGGCTCTCAGATTTATAGCTAGTGGGTGACACTGGTCTCTTGCCTTCTAATTCAAATCCCTATTTACTGCATCAGTATTTTCCTAATTTTAGGCATTCAATTTTACCTTCTAATGTGATAATTACCTGATATTTTAGTAGACCCTTTAAGTACATTTATTTTCAAAGGAAACTTTATATTATCACCCTAAGTGGAAAACCATTAGTCCTTGTTATAATATAGTATAATAACTTATAGTTTTAGCATATTTATGTTATTGCTATTACCACAGTAATACTGTGTAACAAACAACTTCAGAACTTAGTGACATACAATAATAAACAGATCTTCCTTGTACCTGCACCAGTGGGTTGCTCAGCTGATCTAGGTCGAGTTCAGTTTATCTCCTCCACTTGTTTCTCAGCCTCTCTGGACCAGCAGCTACATGAAGCATGTCCTTCTCATGGTTCTTCTCCAAAGGCAAGAGTGCAAAAGTTCAACCCGAAATGGCACATCTACTATTACCTCATTGGCCAAATGGAGTCATATACTCAAATCCATCATCAATGAGACAAGAAAAATGCATCCTCTCTTAGTGGAGAAACTGCAAAATCATATAGCAAAGGATATAGCAGAAGGAGGGATAAAGGCTTTGGAAAAATAATAGAGTATATCAAAATAATATGTACATGTTACATTGAAACAAGCAATGCCTATCTATTTGCCAACTCAAAATATCTTGCATACATGTAGAGTTAGGCATATCACAGTTTGAGAAACACTGAAGTATGCTGCATTCTGGATAAGGAGACTATGATGCAGTCATTCTTCTGATAAACATCCAAAGGCAAAGAATGGTACCCTGAATTTTACTGATTCACGTTTCTTCATATCCTAGTAGGATATGAAGCAGGATGCATTTTATGAACTGGAATGCTTTACAAGTCAAGCATAGCTGTGATGATTGTCATTTCACTGGTTGTCATTTCTGGTGGATTGGCTGGATAGCTGCCACCCTTTGACTTTCAACCAAATAGTCAATCAATTAGGGACTGTTTGAGGAGGGGTGTGTAGAGGTATGTGTCTTTGATGCTGTCCGAAAATCTTTGTTGGCAACACAAAAGAAGCCAGCTTCAAAATTTGAGAGTACTATGTTAGAGGCTTTGAAGAAAAGTTCAGAGTCAACAGTGAAGCACTCATGAAGGACTGGATCAACCACCATTCTTGAGAGGACAAGGATAAAACTCTGGAAAACATGTATCTACAACTATGTATTGAAAAGTGATTCAGAAATACTGAACTCTAAATGTGAGAAAGTTTTAGGAAATCCTAACCAATTTATCTCCTTTTTACCTATGCTCTAGAGCAAGATGTGACTTAAGAAATTATCTAAATAAATCCAAAATAGCAATTTCGATAAGTAAACAATAAAAATCCTAAATGATAAGAAAACATTTGTTATGTTTAATTTACAGAGTTTCCTCTTTTTTAGTGATACACAAAGTTCAACAAAATAATAGTGTTTCTTACAATTGACAGTTTTCTCAATTCAGTAGAATGTGATATATAATTCAAAACAACTAGATAGAGATATATCAGGTATCATGTTTTGCTTGTAAATATTGGAAAAATCTAACTGACATTGACTAAACAATAAGGAAAGTGTTGGCTCAGCAATTGAAAGATTCTAGAGCTTTGGAGCACTTTAAGTTAGTTTATAGCAACAGCTCAGTGATGTCAATTCTCCATCTCTCCATTCCTATGGCTGAGGGGAATGTTTGCTACTTACTTATGTCAATCAACACATTCTTATAAACTGTGAGTGGACTCGGTCCTACTCAGGTTACAAGACTGCTGCATAAGCCATGGGTGGGTGGATGGTAATGACCAAGGATAAGGAGGAGAGGAAGAAATTTTCACTTTGCCAGAATGCATGAATGAAGAATCATGGGTCAAGGAAAGCAAGTAACAGTTATGATGTAGGCTTGCTTATTGCCTTGATTTTGATGTACTGTTAGGGTCAAGGCAAAGAAGGTTGAATGGGAGGATGGGAGACAGAGTATACAGTCCTAAGGGTTTGCATTTTTACATATCTATTTGGAATCAACATGAAGGACTAAGGAAATATTTTCCAGGTGGTGGCCCAATCTATAATTTCACAAAAGAAAAATCCACTCTCACTCTCCGTGTCAAATGATTATGTTTTTTCTTCCAAGAGACCAAGTACTTGCTGATTTGGAGGGGAAAAAAACTGGATAAAAGTCAAGTGCTATAAAGCAAGTTTCTGATGGCTATATACTAGACCTGATTAGCATAGAGAATTCTTGCTCCTGGGTCTTGCTGGAAAGAGAATCTGGAGCCTTACAAATTACTCTGGTGATGTCATTCCCCCAGTTCTACAGGTGACTGCTGAGTTATGTGCACTTAAAACAAACCAGAATATTTGGCCTGAGTTTTGGTACAATTTATCATTCTTCCACGAAAGGGACTTTTGTGGGAGGTGGTTATGTTAAATACAGCTTTGAAATTAAGAAATCCCATGCTACTCACTTCTGGTGGCCCCACCAGAAATTTATTATAGCAAAGAACACAGGCTATGTGCTATAAAATCCCTTAGCTAAGCTCACTTCCCCACTCTTTTTTTTTACTTTTTTTTTTCTGCCTTCAATCTGTTTCTTTCTCACTCTCTTAAGTAGTAAAAACTGATTAATGGAGAAGATTTAGTTTAGATGAATTATATGCAAAGTTGTTTTACATACATTTTTTTGCATGATATTGTATTTCCATCTCTGCTTTATCATTGCCTTTTTGTTTAAATTAATACAATAATATTACCAAAATTATCTTTTATTATATGACTGTTCGCCTTCGCATTCAAGGAAACCATGTCATTCTCAGATGAAGCTATTCGTCCTTGTTAAAACAGACAAGGCAGTTGGTACATTCAAACTCAATTATTAAGTTGCATGATTGATTCAAAGATAAAGCTGGGAGCTGAGGCAAATGAAATTTGCCATTAACTGTTCAGTGTATACTCTCTTCTGCTAGATCTGATGGAAAAACAACTTACATAACTGGGTCTAAAAGGGAAGCAGAAATGAGTTAACTCAGATAACTTTCCCATGAAGCAGATTCTGAGACAGAGTTTAGGGTTCAGGATGTTCAGGAAGGTGTGTTCATGGGATCAATACCTAGAGAAGAGAAAAGAAGGAAACGAAAGTAGGCAGAGGGAAAGATGAGTTGTGATGCAGGCACAGTGAAGGCCCGCTGACCCCATGGGGAGCTCTGGAGCTTGTAGGGCTGGCTCATCAATGTTGCATTGAATTGAGCCAAGATGAGCCAAGGCCTTTATACTCTGTATTGATTAGTTATTGGTTGTGGACCATCCTTGACCTTGACTGAGGTGGCTCTTTGCATCTGAGGCAGTGTTTGAAAAGGAACTCCGTGACAGCACTGCTGGGATCTAGGCCCTAGATTCTAGAGCAGTAGTCTTCAACCCGGGCGATTTTGCCCCTTTGAGGACATTTGACACTATTTGCAAGTATCTTTGATTATCAAATGGATAGAGTCCAGAGATACTGCTAAAAATCTCAAAATGCACAAGACAGCCCCCAACAACAAAGAATTATCATATCCAAAATATCTGTAACGCTAAGGATGGGAAAACCTGCTCTAGGGCAACAAGTCCCCCTTTGAAGTGGAGCCAGATGGACATCATGGTGCCCACCATAGTAATCAGTATTAATCAAGATATAACTACTTGTCAGAGAGAATGCTGTGTTTCTTACTCCTCCTAATCCTCCCATAGACCCCTTGAAGGGAGTCTCATAGCTTCCATTTACTGGTGAGGAAACTCATGCTCAGAGTAGTTAAATAAACTGCTCAACATTATGAACTGGAAGAATGCCCAGATAGAAGTTAGAGTGAACTTGCTTATTGAAAACATTGGGGTATCCTCCAGCTTTCACTTGATGGCTCCATGCAGCAGCTCTCAGACCTTTCTCTTTCTTTACTGTGAACACAAGGTGGATGATGTTTGCATGCTCAGTTTGCTCTCTTGAAATTCCTTAGGCATGAGCTGTAAACTTAACTCTCTCTACCTCATTTAAAAGGCACAGTGGGACGTGAGTGAATATGACAAACATTATAGGGATGACTCTGACTCCTCTTTCATTCGTATTTTTAAGTGGGCCATTCCTGTACTCTGAGCCCTTACTATTAGTAACAAATTACCTACAGAAACTTGCAGTCAATTTTCAAACCGAGAGTAAGACCTGTTGATAGTCTTGGTGAATCGAATGCCTATGAAGATACTCCAATATTTTTAGGAGAATCTGCTTCATACTCTTTCTTCACGGTCTGTGTCATTGGGTGGAATGAGTCATTCAAGAACATTTTTCAGATCTTATTGGCACCTCAAGAATCCAAGAAATCACAGAATTAACTCATTAATTTACTTCAAAACCAACTCCTACTCTGTTCTAGAAATTGTCTTATTTTCTTGTTATAAACAATAGCATACACTAGTAAAAGAAGAGAAAAAAAAATCTATCATTTTGAAGACATATAGGTGAACTTAGCAGAATTAATTATTATTTTCTCTAAAACAAAATCGTATAAGTTGTCACTTTTTAAATAGGACATCCATGTAAAGGGAACAAACACACGTTCCACAAAAACATGAAGGAAAATAAAATGTAGTACACGATTAACCCAAAGATATAAAGAAAAAGGACACGTTTTATTATTATTGAGCTCAGTAATAATGTTATTATAATCAATAGCAGCTGCGGTTTTTAGATTCTTTGTGACAGTATCAGTCACTTTTTAAAAAAAATTCTCAGCACATTTCTATATGGTAGATATTATCATTATTTTCAATTGAAAAATACAAAGACAGAAAGATGAAAATAACTTGACTAGCTTTACATACAGGTACATTGGCAGGGAACATTGCCATGCTTAGATCACTTTCTGCTGTTAGCCTAATTTAGAGTTAACTATACATTTACATTTGTTCATTTACTCTCTCAACTAGCTCTTTAAACAAGCTAAGTAAAATATGGTGTCTTAGTCAGAGTTGCTATAACCATTTGCCATGGACTGGGTGGCTGAAACAAGAAACATTTATTTCTCATGGTTCTGGAGGCTGGGAAATCCAAGATCAAGATGTCAGCAGATCTGGCATTTGATGAGGGCCTGCTTCCTGGTTTGCAGACAGCCTTCTTCTCACATACCCTCATGTGATAAAAAGTCAGGTGCTAGCTTTCTTCCTTTTCTTATAAGAACACTAATTTCATCATGAGGATTCTACCCACATGACCTAATTAACTCTCAAAGGCCCCACCTCCAAATACATATTAATTAGAATTTCCACATGTAAATTTGGGAAAATACATTCATTCGTCGTATGGTATAAGCAGTGGTGTGCTGGTAAATGTTTAAAACTGGATTAAAATATGAGTATGTATGTATGTATATAAGTTTATTTTTTAATTTTACTGATAAAAGAATGTGTAGGATAAAATATCCTTTATTATAAAATTTTTATAGTTAATTGATTCTTACAAAATACTTTTATTTAATTTTATGAAAATTTTATAGCCAGCCTATGTTTTTGGTTGACTCACAAGTATAGACTTGAATGTTGATTGATGTTTTCAGATTTTAGGCCATCCACCTGATATCATTTAATATGAAGCTGGGACAAGATACTGAGTAGCACATCATTACATAGTATTTCCACCATACACATGAGATAGACATAAGTAATCTTAAGAACAGAGGTAATAGTAAAATGTGGCAAAATAATTAGGAAGTGGTGAGATGAATTCTAAGTATTCGTTTTAGATATAACATTACAGATTTATGTGATTTATTTTTTTTAATAATAACTATGATTAACAATTGAGTAACAAGTTTCCTAAAAATTTTAAAAGTTGGCTCTCGTGAGCTGGTATGATTTCTGGTAAGGACAAGTTTTCAGTGAATCAAATATGCCCGTTTCTACAATATGTCTTCCAACTGAGTGAGGTTGCAGAGCTCTGAGTATGAGAGGGCACCCCATTATCAAGCAAAATAGATGTTGAAATAAATGATATCAAGGTTGGGTAGAGAGTTATTCTTTTGAAATTTATTATTATTTTTGTGGTTTATTCACAGGCATTTCCCTGCATTTCAACTGGCATTTATGGTAAGTGATCTAGCTTTTGGTAATGTTTATATTTCCTCATTTAGGTGTTAAAGGTGAGGATAACAGGAAAAATAAGAGGTTTCTCTAATGGATATAGTTTGCTGTTATTTAAAGAGACTCAAAATGCAGGTCAGATCCCACTGAAGAATCTCAAGAGGCTATTTGGATATTCTTTTGTGTTCTTGAATGTTGTTGTATTAGATATCATATGTAATGATTAGATACACTGTAGCTTAATGTCTTTTGTTAAAAATTTTTGCTCTGGTAAGATTTGACCTCTAATGTGTGTGTTTTTTTTGTTTTTTTTTTTAACACAGTCAAGTTTATCTTAGATGAATCATAATGCATATAAAATGTAGCATTATCATGATTTTGTAGTGAATTACAAAATAATAGAAACATTAAAATGAACATACATGATATATGCATATTTAAATTTTAAAAATTCAAATAAGTGATTGTTAATAGAAACAAATAATTTTAATAAGCCGAAAAAAATTTTGTTTCAGTATCGATAGACTGTTTTAGGTAGAACTGCTTCACTTATAGATGGAAGCAAATTTTTTTGTAATGACTTGTTTTCATTAGCCTAAAGCTCTCTATTCCTTTACCTAGAAAGACATTTCCTGTGTGTCTTTCTCAGGCCGTTAATAAATCTGTTTTGCAATATTAAGGTAAAATGGAGTTTATTTTTCATTTTAGGTTTCTCTGATCAAGCAAAGTAGATTACAACCTTTTTGAGCTCAAACGTGTAGACTGTTAACTAGAAAATCAAATATATACGAACGTAAAGAGGAATACTTAGAATGATGTAGAAGTTGGAGACTTATTTCTCCAGTATTTCCTTTGAAGGTTTTCGTGAGAACAAAATGGAAAAAGTAGGCCTGGATCAATTAAGTGGGAAAGGGTTTGGTCACGCTATTTAATAATAGATGGCATGCTTTTTTTCTCTCTGGATTCTGCTATAGACTGTCTTTGTAGAAGTATAATGGACGCTGGGCTGGATAGGGCTAAACTGGAGCATCCCTATCGTGGATGTTCTTTCTTCGCCACAGATACTCGGAACTGTTAAGTATTTACTTAAAGGAAGCATTCTGTACAAAGTTGTACCTGATCAAGAGCCCAAATCTTCATTTCACCATGTCTAGAGTCAAATCAAACTCCAATGCAGAAATAATTCTTATTTTGAGAATGTTCTCTCATAAAAATCTTGATTTTCCTTGACCAAAACATAAATACATAAAATAACCCAACTGCCAAAAACAATACTATGCACATCATTTTCTATGTTTATTACCTTATCATATCATTGATAATTTTTTTTCTGAGAATCTTATGGTAACATGCAAAGACTTTCAAAAGGTAAATTAAACATGATATACTTTTAAAAAAGGGTGAAGCGGCAGAAAAATAAACTAGAAAAGTAAAGGAAAATGAGGAGGGACACTAAAATTAGAGGCTCAAGAGGGGATAATAAGAACTAAAACACACCTAAAATAGCTCTTGGTTAATTTTAATCCCCAAAAGACAGGGATTTCTCTTTAGAGATAGTGCTATAGCTCTAAATATAACAACTGGTTTAGTACTCCGTTGTGTTAGATGGGAGGGAAATATTGAAGACCATTGATAGAGTCACATATTCTCTGCCTTGGAGGACTGCAACCAGATAAACTTAATGAATTTCCACAAGGCCAGGTCAAAAAATACAGTTTTCAAGTCCTGGGTACTCATCTCTTTTTCCCCTCTATTTTTTGAGTAAATTTAAAAGTGAAGTTGATACCCACCATGCCAGGTGCCATGTTGCCTTTGGTTTACCCTAATGGAGCTTGAGACCTAAATTTATTTTTAGTTCCATGAGTTCCTATTTTAGTAACTTTTAGATTATTCCAATTCCCTTTAATTTATGCACAATTTAGCATTTTGCAATTTGAAATTATTTCATATGTCCCTTGTGCAGTTATAGCTTTCTGATCATTCCTTGATTTTCTCCTAGAACCAATATATTGTAGATCACTTATATTCTTGCTCTTATTCAGAATCCTGCTCTGTCTCTTCCATTATTTGTATCAATTTTACTTTTATCTTTACTTATTGAGATTTAAAATAATACTTCACTTAAAGAAAATAGTCCACAGCTAAAAAGAAAAAAATAAAAAAGCAAGCCAACAAAACTCCCAACACTTTATAAGTTACACTAGAATGGATTTAGAGCAAATATTCAGAATAGTCTCTTGGTTCCAGTCCTTCCCCTTCTTATTCCAAATTCTAAACTTTACTAGACTAATTTTTCTAAAATACCATTTGGTACATGTCTCCCATCTGCCCAGAAGATTTTGATTGTATTCCATTACTTTTAGGTTAATGTTCACTCTTTTTAGACTGAACAATAGCCACTTTATGTGTCACCCTAAACCAGTTCTTTCAAAATTTGTTAAAAGAGGAAATAAAAACTCTTCTCAAGGATGTGAATTGGTGTGCCAGAAAATTTATATGTACCTTTGCCTTTGCATTTTTAAAAAGGGAATTTAGTTTGCAGCATTTCCCAAGGTTATTTAACCATAGAAATTATTATTCTCTCAACTTTTCTCAGGACGACTGTTTTCTCCAGAATATAGTTTGAGAAATTTCTTGACATCTATCATGAACATATCTTCTGTTACGCACAAATGAGCTGATGAATCTTAGAACATGGCATGTACCTTCCCAGATCCAACCTTTGTTGTGTCCAGAATAACCAGACCCAACTTGAGTGCTCTTAACCAGGAGACAGTTTATTAGCCGGCGGCTGTCCTTGCAAAGGAGCAGCCCCGAAATGCCAAGATACAAGATTTTTAAGCCCCAAATCCCATTCCTCATTCTGTCTTAAACACAAAGGTCCATCTTTCTCCTATTCACTACCTGTCAACCCACTGGTCAGGTGTGCAAGCGGGAAGTACAGAAGCAGAAAGCTTGTGTTAGAATGTTATGTTCCTATGGGTGATTGCCTATGTTCCCATGGACAATAGCCAGTGTTCCCATGGGCGATGGCCAAACAGTAATTTTCAGCTTATATACAATTGATTATTTTTCATGCCACGCAAGCAAGCAGGGTTACACAGGCTAAAATTGGCAGTTAGCGTATGAGCTCATTGTTACAAGTTTCATGATTAACAAAATGTGGTTAGGGGTTCCAGAAACTAGGCCTAAGTTATAGACTTCCTTTGTCCAGTTTCAGGTTTTAATTATTCTTTAACCCTTTCACATTTCAGCAGGCCATTACACCTTGTGTCCCTTCTTTACACCCACCCCCACACACGTGCACCAAACTCACGCACACCATCACTACCACTGCTTTCTACCCTGATCCCCAAACAAAAACACATCACACACACATACAGATTGAAGCTTGAGCTCTGAGAAGTCTTCCTTGAATATACTGACTTTTGGTGGCCATTATATTTTTTGAAATCTTTCAGCATTTGAATCTAGACAATTAACAACCTCTCCCTCAAATTGTGTCATAGCTTTTTGTTTATATATCTTGTGTTCACAGCCACTTTGGAATTCTTTAATGAGCAGGGATTCATTTGTGCATATTCTGTGTGCACTCAGTAATTAGCATTGTGTCTCTAAGAGAAGCTCAGAAAATATTTGCTATTTTATGACAATGATAATTATAACCCAAAGTATTACCTAACTGAAGATACAGTAAAAAGAATTATTTATTGGAGAAATAACAGATTGAGAAAGCTACCAAGCTGATATTTTCTTAATCGGCAAATGTCTCTAGTTTAGGAAAAACAAATGTGCAACTAAAAAACATTCTCAAACTGGAAATGGCATTTATAGGTACAGTAGTGTCCACCATGACAAGGTAAAATGAAAACACAAGAACTTAGTTAGAGAGTCAGTAAATATAGCATTTAACTTCACTTAGGAAAACTGTTATTTCCTTTGGCCCACAGGATAATGGGTCATTAGGCAGGTACGGTTTGCCCGGAGGCAACTATCCTGACTACTCCTGATGTGCCTTAGTGCCAGCCCACCTCCCTACCTGCTGTAATTTCTAAGATACCTGTTTGCTTTGGATTTACTTTCACATTTAGATTTATGGCTCACAAACCCAATATAACTGTAGTTCGACTACAACAAAATTTTGACTGTGGTAGAGCCATCTTTTGAAAGGGTTTCCTTTTTTAATTGCTGATTTTTTCATGCCAGGAATAGTTCAACCATAAGCATTCCCATTTCATGGAAACTCAGACATCATGACCACATCCAAAGTATGTCTGGAGGATCTGGTATACACTAGTACTTTGGGACTGCTCGAGACCACAGTAGAAGCCAACTCCTCTCTCAGCTTTTTCCCCTTCTTCAGCCTTTTGAAGATGAGTCTTAATGGTAGCAAAACCAGATGCACCTTTTTGCAAGACACAGATTGAAAAATATCTACCATGTCACTGTGTCCAGTTGAAGGAGAAACACAATGGGAGCAGGCCCTACCTACCTTGAAGTTCCCCTAGAAGAGGGACCAGATTCTTCACTCTGACTTTCAGCGACTGCTGTTGCTGCTCCAACGTAATGTTTCCAGGATGGTTTCACAGGGCACCAGACTGCCTGCTTACACTCAAGATGAAAGCCACATTTGGTAAAACACCAAAGACAGGTCTGTGTTACTTTTGGAAAAATAGATCCAGATGAGGCTTAAAGGGTCTCTAAACTCCCAGATTTCTGTTAAAGATTTGAATGGGCCGCTAAGCCAGTCTCAGAGGAACAGATTTGAACTTTTCTGATGGACATTTCAGATCTTGTGCGTGCCTTCTGCCCTTTAAGCCTGACTTGGACACTCTAGTGCTAATAAGTTTAACAAAAGAGGCTAGACATGATACATAGCAATGGAATTTTTACTGAGAAGTGAACAGCAAAAATAATTTTAGTCCATTTTATGAGAGGCAATATAGTTAACAGAAATAAAGTCCAGGTGGAAACTTGTATCCCCTGAGTAATTGGGAAAATATTCTCTCTGGTGAAAAAAAAATCTTGAATCTTGCTTTCCAGGTACAAGGTGGTGCTTTTAGCGAAGAAGGAATTTCAGACATTGAGTTATTGGCTGAAAATTTGTGGGAAAAAGTCTAAGTACAGTATAATTCCCCTAAAGCAGCTTCCATATTTATTCATAATACTTCTGTTATCAACGTAGAAGGCCTGTTTCTATCAAATCACCTCCTCTCCCTCTGCTTTCCATGAAATGCTGCCAGGACACAACTTTCTAATTGTATCATCTCTCATTTGTATTCAGGTTTGCTCTTCTGCTTCTAACTCGTAAAAAGGAGTTATATTTTGTTAGCCTTGTATCTATTCAGCAAATATTTTTATCACTACATCTGTCTAAATTCATAGACATGACTTGGGAGAAAACCAAGGCATTCTCCAACAGCGATCCTAAGGGCATGCCCTCTGTCAGCTTTAAATACTGACAGATTTCAGAGGGTGTGACAACTATTGCTATGCAATTCTGGGCTTGCTGGAAGAGTTACCTTATGTAATACATTTGGAAACCAGAGCAAAATTGACAAAAATGTATGCCCCTTTCTTTAATCCCCCTGACAGCTCTCCCCCTCCCTCTTGCTTTCTTCTCTTCCCTTTGATATTTCCATTTGCTTTGAAAACGTCCTTTCAGGTGGTCTAATGATGACTCTTTTCTTTTTCATAAATTCCTTTTTCTGGCATCCTGTGTTTTTTTGTCCCGGTCATGTTATTTCCACTATATGAAGCCTTATTGTTCTTGGCATTCCTTGAGTTAATTGCTGGCCCTCAAAGCAAAGTAACATTAGAATCACCATACCTTACTTCTTTTTGGGAAAATTCAGTGCTGGGGCCAAACTCATCTCAATTATAAAGCATTTGAATATTATTTTATAAGCTGATTCCTGTGAAGTGCTGGAAAAAGAGCTCAACAGACAACACAATTCTAGCTATTAAATTGTTTCTAACCTCTGAGTGCTTACCACTTGAATAGACAGTTTTCACAAATACACTCACACATGTACACATTTATGCACTCATCCTGCAAAACGTGGTACAAACTCCCCTCTTGCTCTCTCTAAGACATAGGTGTTTAATAATAAAAAGACATAAAACTAAGAAATCAAAAGCACTGTCCTCGCTCTGGAAAATAGTCTCAAGCGTCTAGCGACAAAATATCCTAGTTCCACTTACATAAAAATGACAGTGAGACCCAAGGGCAGGGTTCCCCCAGAAGATCTGCCAGAAGAAATGAAAATCCTGGAAACTTCGCAGTCAGAAAGCAGTGTCATTTTCCCTGGTGTTGTTTTGAAACTGAACAATTTTAGGACTCAATTAAAAGACTGTTTCAAAAGTAATAAAGATTACAACTTTATTACTGTTTCTGAGGTCTGGATATCTACCTACTTTCAGTTATGTCCAGGTGAAAATTAAACTTAGAACTAGAAGGCACAAATGAATTCCAACCCACTCCTTCCTCAGAGACTGCCACTTATTATTATGTTGCAATTT
>NW_011888788.1:11280121-11294867 GCF_000151845.1 Pteropus vampyrus
AGGATGTGAATTGGTGTGCCAGAAAATTTATATGTACCTTTGCCTTTGCATTTTTAAAAAGGGAATTTAGTTTGCAGCATTTCCCAAGGTTATTTGACCATAGAAATTATTATTCTCTCAACTTTTCTCAGGACGACTGTTTTCTCCAGAATATAGTTTGAGAAATTTCTTGACATCTATCATGAACATATCTTCTGTTATGCACAAATGAGCTGATGAATCTTAGAACATGGCATGTACCTTCTCAGATCCAACCTTGTGTCCCTTCTTTACACCCACCCCCACATACATGCACCAAACTCATGCACACCATCACTACCACTGCTTTCTACCCTGATCCCCAAACAAAAACACATCACACACACATACAGATTGAAGCTTGAGCTCTGAGAAGTCTTCCTTGAATATACTGACTTTTGGTGGCCATTATATTTTTTGAAATCTTTCAGCATTTGAATCTAGACAATTAACAACCTCTCCCTCAAATTGTGTCATAGCTTTTTGTTTATATATCTTGTGTTCACAGCCACTTTGGAATTCTTTAATGAGCAGGGATTCATTTGTGCATATTCTGTGTGCACTCAGTAATTAGCATTGTGTCTCTAAGAGAAGCTCAGAAAATATTTGCTATTTTATGACAATGATAATTATAACCCAAAGTATTACCTAACTGAAGATACAGTAAAAAGAATTATTTATTGGAGAAATAACAGATTGAGAAAGCTACCAAGCTGATATTTTCTTAATCGGCAAATGTCTCTAGTTTAGGAAAAACAAATGTGCAACTAAAAAACATTCTCAAACTGGAAATGGCATTTATAGGTACAGTAGTGTCCACCATGACAAGGTAAAATGAAAACACAAGAACTTAGTTAGAGAGTCAGTAAATATAGCATTTAACTTCACTTAGGAAAACTGTTATTTCCTTTGGCCCACAGGATAATGGGTCATTAGGCAGGTACGGTTTGCCCGGAGGCAACTATCCTGACTACTCCTGATGTGCCTTAGTGCCAGCCCACCTCCCTACCTGCTGTAATTTCTAAGATACCTGTTTGCTTTGGATTTACTTTCACATTTAGATTTATGGCTCACAAACCCAATATAACTGTAGTTCGACTACAACAAAATTTTGACTGTGGTAGAGCCATCTTTTGAAAGGGTTTCCTTTTTTAATTGCTGATTTTTTCATGCCAGGAATAGTTCAACCATAAGCATTCCCATTTCATGGAAACTCAGACATCATGACCACATCCAAAGTATGTCTGGAGATATGGTATACACTAGTACTTTGGGACTGCTCGAGACCACAGTAGAAGCCAACTCCTCTCTCAGCTTTTTCCCCTTCTTCAGCCTTTTGAAGATGAGTCTTAATGGTAGCAAAACCAGATGCACCTTTTTGCAAGACACAGATTGAAAAATATCTACCATGTCACTGTGTCCAGTTGAAGGAGAAACACAATGGGAGCAGGCCCTACCTACCTTGAAGTTCCCCTAGAAGAGGGACCAGATTCTTCACTCTGACTTTCAGCGACTGCTGTTGCTGCTCCAACGTAATGTTTCCAGGATGGTTTCACAGGGCACCAGACTGCCTGCTTACACTCAAGATGAAAGCCACATTTGGTAAAACACCAAAGACAGGTCTGTGTTACTTTTGGAAAAATAGATCCAGATGAGGCTTAAAGGGTCTCTAAACTCCCAGATTTCTGTTAAAGATTTGAATGGGCCGCTAAGCCAGTCTCAGAGGAACAGATTTGAACTTTTCTGATGGACATTTCAGATCTTGTGCGTGCCTTCTGCCCTTTAAGCCTGACTTGGACACTCTAGTGCTAATAAGTTTAACAAAAGAGGCTAGACATGATACATAGCAATGGAATTTTTACTGAGAAGTGAACAGCAAAAATAATTTTAGTCCATTTTATGAGAGGCAATATAGTTAACAGAAATAAAGTCCAGGTGGAAACTTGTATCCCCTGAGTAATTGGGAAAATATTCTCTCTGGTGAAAAAAAAATCTTGAATCTTGCTTTCCAGGTACAAGGTGGTGCTTTTAGCGAAGAAGGAATTTCAGACATTGAGTTATTGGCTGAAAATTTGTGGGAAAAAGTCTAAGTACAGTATAATTCCCCTAAAGCAGCTTCCATATTTATTCATAATACTTCTGTTATCAACGTAGAAGGCCTGTTTCTATCAAATCACCTCCTCTCCCTCTGCTTTCCATGAAATGCTGCCAGGACACAACTTTCTAATTGTATCATCTCTCATTTGTATTCAGGTTTGCTCTTCTGCTTCTAACTCGTAAAAAGGAGTTATATTTTGTTAGCCTTGTATCTATTCAGCAAATATTTTTATCACTACATCTGTCTAAATTCATAGACATGACTTGGGAGAAAACCAAGGCATTCTCCAACAGCGATCCTAAGGGCATGCCCTCTGTCAGCTTTAAATACTGACAGATTTCAGAGGGTGTGACAACTATTGCTATGCAATTCTGGGCTTGCTGGAAGAGTTACCTTATGTAATACATTTGGAAACCAGAGCAAAATTGACAAAAATGTATGCCCCTTTCTTTAATCCCCCTGACAGCTCTCCCCCTCCCTCTTGCTTTCTTCTCTTCCCTTTGATATTTCCATTTGCTTTGAAAACGTCCTTTCAGGTGGTCTAATGATGACTCTTTTCTTTTTCATAAATTCCTTTTTCTGGCATCCTGTGTTTTTTTGTCCCGGTCATGTTATTTCCACTATATGAAGCCTTATTGTTCTTGGCATTCCTTGAGTTAATTGCTGGCCCTCAAAGCAAAGTAACATTAGAATCACCATACCTTACTTCTTTTTGGGAAAATTCAGTGCTGGGGCCAAACTCATCTCAATTATAAAGCATTTGAATATTATTTTATAAGCTGATTCCTGTGAAGTGCTGAAAAAAGAGCTCAACAGACAACACAATTCTAGCTATTAAATTGTTTCTAACCTCTGAGTGCTTACCACTTGAATAGACAGTTTTCACAAATGCACTCACACATGTACACATTTATGCACTCATCCTGCAAAACATGGTACAAACTCCCCTCTTGCTCTCTCTAAGACATAGGTGTTTAATAATAAAAAGACATAAAACTAAGAAATCAAAAGCACTGTCCTCGCTCTGGAAAATAGTCTCAAGCGTCTAGCGACAAAATATCCTAGTTCCACTTACATAAAAATGACAGTGAGACCCAAGGGCAGGGTTCCCCCCAGAAGATCTGCCAGAAGAAATGAAAATCCTGGAAACTTCGCAGTCAGAAAGCAGTGTCATTTTCCCTGGTGTTGTTTTGAAACTGAACAATTTTAGGACTCAATTAAAAGACCGTTTCAAAAGTAATAAAGATTACAACTTTATTACTGTTTCTGAGGTCTGGATATCTACCTACTTTCAGTTATGTCCAGGTGAAAATTAAACTTAGAACTAGAAGGCACAAATGAATTCCAACCCACTCCTTCCTCAGAGACTGCCACTTATTATTATGTTGCAATTTCTTAAATGGCTTTTCTTGTAGAAATGTTACAACATTAAACCTTTTAAGGAAATACGAAAACTACTTCAGTATATTACAGAATCTATCCATTTAGTAGTAACTGTGGGAAAACTTTTCAGCTATGTTGAAAAATAGGAGTGCTTTAAAGATGTTCTCCCTATAGAACTGTTTGGGGGAGTCTAAGAATTGACTACACTTTTGATTTGATCAGTGAATTAATTTCCATGTACTTCCTCATTTTTTTCATCCAATCCTGCATGTCGTTCCTTTTTTTTTTTTTTTTTTTGCTCCTTATATATACTTGTATCGAAAGGGTGAATTTAAATAAACATAACTCAGCTCTCCTTAGAAAGAATTTCAAAAACAATTTTGACAGTTCTTAGAGAAGTCGAGTATGTTTTTGGCTCTTTAAAACAGTGATTTTCATGTCCAATCCATTTTAGTCAGTGATTCTATTTTTAAAATGCATCATGAAATGCATTTGAAAGGGACTATATTAGTCGGGGTAAAGCTAAGCTGCTGTAACAAATAGACATCAAAATAAGATGGCTTAGTGAATATGTACACTTATTTTTCTCGATGATAACAGTTCCAAAGTGAGCATCCTGCTTGTGGAAGAATTTGTTCCACTCTCTCACTCAAGAAACCAGGATTCTACCATGGTGTTAAGTATTTACTCTGCTTTCCTTAAGGCATTGTTCTCATATACTTACCTTTCTTGGTCCCATCAAAAGAAACACATAGGATGGGCACACACTTTATTTCATGGTCCCTGGATTCAAAATAGCACACACTTCCACCAACTTTTCACTGAAGAGGAATTGTTTTATGACCAATCTAACTGCAAAGAAAATTAGAAACTTGGTCTAACTTGGAATCTACATATCTGACTATAATTCTGTTATGTGGGAAGAAGAGGGCATTGAATAATGACAGACTTCTAGACATCATCAATATTAGATTGGCCCAAACCCAGAACACTAACACCACCAAATGCTGGTGAGGGTGTAGAAAAGTAAGAGCTCTCATTCATTGCTATTGGGAATGCTAAGTAGAGTAGCCACTGTGGAAGACAGTTTGGGAGTTTCCTACAAAACTAAACATAATTTTACCATATGGTTCAGCAATTGCACTCCTTGGTATTTACCCAAAGGAGCTGAAAATTTATGTCCACACAAAAACCTATACACAGCTTTTTACAGCAGCCTTGTTCATAACTGCCAAAATTTGGAAGCAACTGGTTTTCAATAGACAAATGAATAAACTGTGGTACATCCAGACAATGGAATATTATTCAGTATTAAAAAGAAATGAGTTACCAAGCCATGAAAAGACATGGAAGAATCTTAAAATCATATTCCTATGTGAAAAAATCCAGTATGAAAAGGCTGTGATTCCCAACTACATGACATGCTGGAAAATGCAAAACTATAGAGACAATAAAAAAAAATCAGTATTTTCCAAGGATTGGGGTGGGGAAGAGATGAATAGGCAGAGCTCAGAGGATTTTTAGGACAATGAAAATACTTTGTATGATATTATAAATATTGGTATATGTCATTACACATTTATCCAATCCCATAGAATGTACACAAAGAACAAACCCTAAGGTAAACTATAGACTTTGAGAGATTATGATGTGTCAATGTAAGTTCATCTTTTGTAACAAAGGTACCATTCTTGTTGGTGCCTGATGTTGATAATGAGGGAGGCTATACATGTGCGGTAGCAATGGGTGTTATGAAAACTCTGTACCTTCCTCTCAATTTTGTCATAAACCTAAAACTGCTCTAAAAATAGTGTTTTTAAAAAATATAAAGAGATAGATAGATAGATAGATAGATAGATAGATAGATAGATAGATAGATAGATCGATCGATCCCAGTGGTAGGGAAGGCTGTTGGCCTGTTCTGTCCACTCTAGAGACCAGATTCTGGATTCAGTAATCACTGAAGTCTATCATACCCCTGTTTCTGTCTTTTGTAATTACTGGAAAGAATGATTTCCAATAGATTTTGAGATGATAACACATAAATCAGTTAATAATAACAAAACCCAATCTTTTATATGCAGTAAATTTTTAAACATTTTTATTAAAATATAATTTACATAATATAAACCACTTCCTTTGAAAATGATTTTAATAGATTCACAGAGCTATATAATCACAATCAAATTTTAGAAAATGTTCATCACCCCTAAAAGAAACCCATATTAGCTGTCACTCCTCAACCTTCTTCCCCATCTTTAGGCAATTAAGAATCTACTCTTGGTCTCCATAGATTTGCCTGCTCTGGATATAATTTGTAAATAGAATCAAAATATGTGGTCTTTTATGGCTAGCCTCTTTCACTTAGCATAATGTTTTCAAATTTCATTCATGTTATAGCATATATGAGTAATTTAAATTTTTATTAAAATTCTATTGTATGGATATATTACATTTTGTTTATCTGGTCATCAGTTAATAGATATCTGTTTCTACTTTTTGGCTATTATGAATAATGCTCATATGCAGTAAATTAGGTATACTTACATATCTAGATGTATGAATTATAATTGTGATACTGTGGTGTTTTATAGTTAAATTTTAACCATCATGAAACAATCCAGCCTTTCATTCTCTGGCTGCCCAGTTTCTCTCGAGCCTCTTCAAAGGCTACCTTTGCTTCGTAATTCTGGTGTCCTGCTTGCCTATGTGGTAATGTAGATTTCTCGTATTGCTATGTGTGATCAGTCTTTGAGTAGAACTGCGTTGAATTTCTCTTAGAGTACCAAGGAATAGTGGAGAAGGAGAGTACATATCAAAATGGCTATGCACATGAGTTTCAGGGGCCCATAGATCTAGGTTCAAATTCTGAGCCTGTCTCTCCTTAGCTCTGTATCCTTGGGAAAGTTACTCTCTGTAGGCTTCAATGACCTCATTTGTCAAATAGGGATAACAATACCTATAACATTGGGTTGCCGTAAGATTAAATTAGATTATGCATTTCAGTGCTTGTCATGGTATCAGATACATAACGATAAACATTTAACAATTATTGTTACTATTATTGTTAGTAGTAACATTATTTTTGCTACTATTAACATTATTACTCTTTCTCTGGAATCTGAGCTCCTTGAGGATAGGGACTTTGAGCATTTTATTCACTAATATCACCTAGAGTCTAGAAGAATGTCTACACTGTTGAACAAGTAATTTAATATTTGAAGGAGGCTTTACTTGGGCTCTGAATGACACCAGTCAGCAGTCGCTTATCATGAGAGCCACCTTGCTTTCAGTTGGATTACTTCTGCTGATTCTCTGAAAGCCAGTTGTCACCTCACAGCCACCTTTGGGTCCTGTGGATAATCCCTGTGAATTTAGCCATCTGGAAATGAAGCCTGTTTGTAACATTACACCATGAGTTCTGTATCACAACTAGTCATAACCACTGCAGTCTGTTGTTTAAAACAGAAAATCAGCTTACTTCAGCAATTCCAAGCTTACTAGTTTATCTAAGGCCTAAGAAGAAAACTATCTTGTTTTGTCTTTATGTAAATAAAAGCTTTCAGTGATGAGAGACAAAGTAATTGTAGACATATGTGGTCTCAAAAATAAAATTTCATGTTATAAGATGGCATATTCTTATGGACAATACCAAACTGTGGTTCTGTTAGATAGCTTTTAAATGCATCTTATCTAAGAAACCTTGGAGAGTAGATAACAGTTATCCTGCCACTTGGCTTGAAGACAGGAAAAGTCCAATGTTTGCTTTTTGTTGCCAAAAACATCCACAAAGTTTCCACATGTTTTTCATTTTTAAGATCATAGGCTTTTGGAGCTGAAAGCCACTTTTAATATCATACCTGTCTTAGCTTCTTGTTTTTCTGGCTAGTGAAAATGGGACCCAGAGTGTTTTGCCTAGCCAGACCCAACATGTTCCTATGGAAACTGAGATCAGATGCCGTGGTAAGGGTTTGGGAATCAGGAAGATATGAGATTTTAGTCCAGGATGATCCGCTCACTAACCTCTTCTCTGAACCTCAGTTCCAAGCTTCCTCATATGTTAGGTGGGAATAATATTAATAGATGCTTTCTGTTATTGAAGGAAAAAAAGGATTTGAACTGAGGCATTTCCAGAAATGAGCCTTAAAGACTTATCCCAGTAAGGACCGTGACTCCCATACTTCCTTTTAGGGCCCAACTCCCACCCCTGCCTCTCCTTCTGCCCATGCTTTTTCTTATAATCACATAATTTTTATAGAGATTAACCCACCCCAGGCCATTGGGTTCACCACCAGTAACTGGTGAAAACTGAGTTAACCTAAAAAGTGCCTACACATTCATCTCTCTTTATATAATATCAGCACCTCTTCTATTTTATAATCAAAGCCCCTTTAAAAGTAAAGTTTGATGCATCTGTAACATCCTTGGGTCCCAGGGCATAGTCTATGCAAGTCAGGAATTATTTTTTTAGTTTAAATCTCACATTATATTCTAAAACATAAATATATTGTAATCTATTTATTTAAACAGAAGCTTTATATTACTTACTGCCCTTTTTCAGTAAATCTTTTTATAAAATTAACCCTCAGGAACGTGTCTACCCTGTGGTTTATAGTGCCTCTGGCACCCTGCCAATACCCCATTTTAAAAGCCAGGCATTTGACCAATCTTACAAATGTCAGCCCTTGCATGTTATTATAGGAGCCTGTGAAAGTGATCACCAGCAGCTCAGGAGCTCTCAGCTTTTGCTAATTCTGAATCCTTTAGCAAGCTGGAAAGATCTGCTGGCATTGCCGTAGGGAAAGGTTAGCATCCTAAATTATTGCCTTTCAATTTTTTTTCAACTTTGAAAATATTTTATCCCCTCATCCATAGTGAAAGAGAAAGAGAAGTATATAGAGTTGCTGTTTTCCCATGTTGCATAGAGAAGGAAATGAAGACTTATCAGCTTTTTTCATCCTTCATAAAACAATGAAAATGTGCCTCATTGCTTGGATAAAACAGGGATATGCATCAGGGGATCTGGGAAATGTAAAAATACTTGACTTGAAATTCTTTTTTTATATCTCTGCATGTGTTGAAGGCATACTAGAACCTAAGAGTAGTGTGTGTGTGTGCGTGTGTGTGTGTGCGCGCGCGCATGCGTGTGTGTGCATGTGTGCATGCATAAACGTGTGTATGTAGGAGATATCCTAGTCCAGCATTTCTCCCAATAGACCTCACTCAAAACCACTTATGCAGCAATGGGGTAAGGTAAGAACTAGAAAACATAGTGAGCATGAGGAGATGGTGAAGGAGAAGAGCAATGAAAGATGGAGATGCCCAGAAGCTGGAGCAGGTGGGCAGGCAGTTTCATTGAAGGGCAGCCATTTCCAGGCAGAAGGAGATTGTCAAACGATTAGCTGAAACAGGCAGACTCATCTATGTCTAGGAACATCCTTTGCTTTCTGTTCCTTCCACTTAGTATTCTTTGCACCATTCATTTCACTACCAACTCCTTTCACTTTACAGCCTCATTCTCACTTGAGGCAATGCCCATATTAGATGGGCTACAGGGTCAGAGCTGTTAATAGCAACTAGGTAAGTGGGAAGGTGGGGAATCATCTAATTATTTTTCTACCAGGCTTTCCTCCAGCCCCAAGGCTACCGTGGTGACTTCTTCAGCCCCCATTGCACTTCTTATTACAAGCCCATCATAATCTCTTTACAGCTTTCTTTTCAAAAAAGAAGTCCAGTACCCAATGGAGCTTCTATGCTGAATAAACTGATCTCAACCTGTTGTACCCCAGTGTATTTTCTTGTCTTCAGTGACAGCCTTTCTCAAGAAACCCGAGAAACAATATACTTACTTTAAAAAGTAGAAATGGGGATAAAAACATTGAAACTTTTGTATTTTGCATTGGGTTGAGGTAGAAAAGAACCTAGTAGAGAAGTTACTGATGGTAAGATATGGCGGCTCTGTCCCTCATGCCATCCAAAGCAAACAAAGGAGGTGAGTAAAAATTGGTCCAGAACTATTTGAAGCTCAAGATTATTTGAACAACATTTAGACTATATACAGAACATTTTATACAACAGCAGCAGAATGTACATTCTTCTCAAGAGCACACAGAAATTTTTCTAGGATAGATTATATGTTAATCACAAAAAAGTCTCAAAAGCTTCAAGAAGATAGAGATTGTATCAAGTATCTTTTCTGACCACAATGGAATGAAACTAGAAATCTATATAACAGGAGGAAGTATGGAAATTTCACACATACATGAAAATTAAACAACATACTTATGAACGACTACTGTATCAAAGAAGAAATCAAAAGGGAAATAAAAATATCTTGAGGAATATGAAAATGGAAACACAATATACCAAACTTAAAAGATGAAGTTAAAGCAGATTGAATAAAGGTGGTTTTTAGTAATAAATGTATACATTGAGGATAAAGAAATATCTTAAACAACCTTACTTTACACCTCAAGGAACCAGAAAGAACAAACTAAGTCCAAAGTTAGCAGAAGAAAGGACATAATAAAGGTCAGAGCAGAAAAAAAATGAGATAGAAAATAATAAAACAACAGAAAAGATTAGCAAAACCAATAGTAAGTTCTTGGAAAAGATGAACAACATTAACAAACCTTTAGTGAGCCTAATCATGAAAAAAGTTATAAATGAAAAACGAGACATTACAGTTGGCAACACAGAAATACAAAGGATCATAAGAGGCTACTATGAAAAACTATACACTAACAATTATAACATAGTTAAAATGGATACATTTTTAGAAACATGAAATCCACCAAGACTGAATCATGAGGAAATAAAAAACAAACAAACAAAAAACAGGCTAATGAGTAAAGAGATTGAATTAGCAATCAAAAACCTCTCAACACAGAAAAGCCCAGGGCCAAATAATTTCACTGGTGAATTCTACCAAACATTTAAAGGATTAACTCTAATCTTCTAAACTCTTTCAAAAAATTGAAGAGAATCACTTTCAAACTCATTTTATGAGGCCTTCATTTACCTAATACCGAAGCCAGATAAAGACATTACAAGAAAAAACTACAAGTCAATATCCTTGATGAATATAGATGCAAAAATTCTCAACAAAATACTAGTAAACTGAATTTAAAAGCACATTAAAAGGTTTATACAACATGATTAAGTATGATTCATCTCTGGAATACAGGGATGGTTCAATATATGCAAATTAGTAAAAGTGATACATCACATTAATAGAATGAAAAAAAATTAATCACTTGGTCATCTCAACTGAGGCTGAAAAGCATTTGACAAAATTCAATATTCATTTGTGATAAAAAAAATTCTCTACAACGTGGGTACAGAAAGAACATACTTTAACATAAAGGCCATATATATATATAAGCTCACAGCTAACATTATACTTAACAGTGAAAGGTTAAAAGTTTTTCCTCCAAAATCGGGTGCAAGGCAAGAGTGCCCACTCTCACCATTCTTATTCAATTCAACAGTACTGGGAGCCCTACCTACCCAAAGCAATCAGGCAAGGGGTAAAAAAGGGCATCTAAGTTGGAAAAGAAGTAAAATTGTCTGTTTGCAGATGACATGATACAGAAAATACAAAAGACAATACCAAAATAACTTGTTAGAACTAATCAATGAATTTAGTAAAATTGCAGGATACAATATCACTATACAAAAATTTGTTGTATTTCTATACATTAACAACAAATTATCTGAAAAAGAAGTAAAGAATATAATCCCATTTATAATAGCACCAAAAACAATAAAATACTTAGGAATAAAGTTAACCAAGGAGATAAAAGATTTATATGCTGAAAACTGTAAGATAATCTTCAAAGAAATTAAAGAATACACATATAAATGGAAAAATATTCCATGTTTATGGATTAGAAGAATTAATATTGTTGAAATGTCTATCATACCCAAAGTAATCTGTAGGTTCAATGCAATTCCTATAAAATGCCAATGGCATTTTTTAAAGAAATAGAAAAACATAATACAATTTGTATGGAACCATAAAACACCTTGAATTGCCAAAGCAATCTTGAAAGGAAAGAAAGCTGGAGATGTCACACTTTTTTATTTCAAACTACATTACAAAGCTACAGTAATTAAAACAGTATGGTACTGTTATAAAAACAGACATACAGACCAATGGAACAGAATTGAGAGCCCAGAAATAAACCCATATGCATACTGTCTAACAAACCCATATATATTTGGCAGTGGAGCCAAGAACACTCAATGGAAAAAAGGTAGTCTCTTCAATAAATGCTATTGGGAAAACTGGTTATTCACATGCAAAAGAAAATGGACCTCTATCTTATACAACACACAAAAATGAACTGTAAATGGATTAAAGACTTAAATGTAAGACTTGAAACCATCAAACATCTAGAAGAAAACATAGGGGAAAATCTCCTTGATATTGATTGATCTTGGCAATGACTTTATGAATATGATACCCAAAACACAAACAACAAACTCAGAAATTAATAAGTGGGACTACATCAAACTAAAAATATTCTGCATGACAAAAGAAACAGTCAGCAAAATGAAAAGGAAACTTACAGAATAAGGGAAAATATATGCAAACCACACAGATGATAAAGAATTCATATTCGAGATAGACTATGGAACTCGTATAGCTCAATAGAAAAAAAATAATTCAATTACAAATGGACTATGGACCCGAATAGACATTTTTCCAAAGAAGATTTCAAATGGCCAACAGGTACATGGAAAGTACTCAGCATTACTAATCATCAGGGGAATGCAAATTGAAACTACAATGAAATGTTATCTCACACATACATACACATACATATACACATATGTATATACTATATATAGTATATTTATACACACATATATACTATATATCATATCCATACATGCTCTATATCATATACTTTATATGTACGTATACATATGTAGTATATATCTGTATGTAAATGTGTGTATATGTGTATATACATATAATAATACCTTTATAAGCCTAAGCTACTGAATGGGGAATAGTATATATTCTACTATAAAAGGTATAAATACAGGCTCATACCTATGTGTGCATATTCGTTTGAATAAAAACTTGAATAACTTTAAAAAGTTAGGGGTGTATATAACTTTAAACAAGCATCTTACTTACTAATTATTGTTTATTTCTTTTTCAAATAATCTTTTAATTTTATTTTTTATTATTACTTAATATTTATAGGTATATATAATGGGTGTTATGTATTCTCTATATATATCTATATGTCTATATGTGTAGATGTAGAGATATACATAGAGATATAGATATATATATTAGAAAACATTACCTATTATGTATGTACTCTTGTGTATGAATGTGATATGTGTGTTCTATATCTCAGTTTTAATATAGCCTTTAAAAATTTTAGTATGTTAGTATTTTTTAATATTGCTATTGAATAATTTTGTTTATTTTTTCATCTATTCTTTACAAGATAATGTTTTTTTTCCACCAAAGTATGAACTATTTCACCTATTCTGCCCCTACAAATGAGCAAAACATGTATGGGAGAATAAAATTAGTAGTGCAGTCCTTCAGCAGTTGTAGCTCAGATATTTCTGAGGTGCAATGACATTTTTCAGAATTATAAATATTGATGTCAGTTTTTCAATGATTTTCTACAAGTGCAAGATGTTATGAGTCCATCTTACTCACCATCTGAAAGCAAACCTGATTTTGAGACATACAAGACTTGATAACTAAAGACATTTCCTCATTTATTAATTTATTCCTTTGGGACATTGTTAAAATTACAAAAGGTCATCTCTTCTGTGACTGGATAAGTAACACAAGTTATTTTATGATAGCTATCTTGTGAAATTCTTTTGGAAATAAAAGTATAAAAGATGACATATCTACCTTTTTCATTCGCCCACCATAGCATGTTTTAAATACCTCAGAGGGAGTCAGAGATATGCTTTCCTTTGGGCTTTTTCAGTGTGAAGTATGGACTGAACTCTTTCAGACCTTTCATTTGTGTTGTTGAGATTTCAATCAGAAGTACAAAGCGTGTTAAATCCACAAAATAAAAAGCAAACCTCAGAGTGGCTTTCCTTCCTATGGTGCTTGCCAAGAAGGCCAGGACACACATCAGCAAGTCTCTTGAAGGGTGGTAAATAAAAAAATGAGTCACCTTTGAGCCCTTCCTCATCTTTTAAAACACACTTGAAAATGGATTCCTTTCCTCCCAGGCTAAATCCAGCATGCTCTGGGGCTGTCAGCCCTATGGAAAGGCCCCTCGTTTGCCAAGCAGTCTGAGAAAGGACTAGCTGTAATTGGCAATCCATTTCTCCATTTCCATTGTACAGCCATCCTTGACAAATTAATCACAATCAAATGTTGGCTGAAGCAAGGGGCACCCTGCATGGCAGGGAAGAAAAATGAGGCCTCATGCTGGTCTGACAGCCGAATCGTTCAACTCACCCCATTAGACTGAACAGGGGACACTGCGGTTTGCCTGTCACTACCACCACCCATAAACAAACTGTTCGCTCTGCATCTCAGAGCTTGGCTGATCCTATCAGAGCTTCCTTAGGGACTTCCAGGTACCTGATCAATCAGTGCTGCAGAGAAAGGAGAAGGCCTTCCTCCTGCTGAGGAAGAGACACTGGGCAGTGGCGTGTAAGATAGGTGAGGGCAACTTGGCCCAACAGGACTGTGTCTGACCGTTTGGCAGGCTCCAAAAGAAAGTGTCTGTGCTTACTGTTTATCTGTTGTGTGTCATTCATCAGCTAGGTAATGAGATATCTAGCCATTTCTACTCACTTATTGGAAATCGATTATCGGAAAATTTTCTATGCACAACATATAACCAAGAAAATGAAAATACTTTTAAAAATGTTATTTACATATATGCCCAGGCCCTATAAAAATTCATAAGCTTTATTCATACAAAATCTTCTCAGGCCCTCACTCAGGGCCTACTGTCTCTTATTTTAGATATAATTCTAACAAATGTTTCCCAGCCTATAGCAAATTAAAACATGGCAGGAAGATCCTAAGAAGTAGTTGCTGATAATAAGTGGCATAAAAGTGAAAGATGACAAAAACAAACAAACAAACAAAATTGCTTCCCTCCCCTGCCAGTATAGCAAAAGAGAAAAACATATTATAAAATGCTTATTTACAAGAGACAGCCAAGCTGTGTGATGGAATGCTTGTGATGTTAGGTATCCATCTTAAGTTAAAGAGTCCCTATTCTCTTATAT
>NW_011888788.1:11294917-11297306 GCF_000151845.1 Pteropus vampyrus
CAGGGGACACTGCGGTTTGCCTGTCACTACCACCACCCATAAACAAACTGTTCGCTCTGCATCTCAGAGCTTGGCTGATCCTATCAGAGCTTCCTTAGGGACTTCCAGGTACCTGATCAATCAGTGCTGCAGAGAAAGGAGAAGGCCTTCCTCCTGCTGAGGAAGAGACACTGGGCAGTGGCGTGTAAGATAGGTGAGGGCAACTTGGCCCAACAGGACTGTGTCTGACCGTTTGGCAGGCTCCAAAAGAAAGTGTCTGTGCTTACTGTTTATCTGTTGTGTGTCATTCATCAGCTAGGTAATGAGATATCTAGCCATTTCTACTCACTTATTGGAAATCGATTATCGGAAAATTTTCTATGCACAACATATAACCAAGAAAATGAAAATACTTTTAAAAATGTTATTTACATATATGCCCAGGCCCTATAAAAAATTCATAAGCTTTATTCATACAAAATCTTCTCAGGCCCTCACTCAGGGCCTACTGTCTCTTATTTTAGATATAATTCTAACAAATGTTTCCCAGCCTATAGCAAATTAAAAAATGGCAGGAAGATCCTAAGAAGTAGTTGCTGATAATAAGTGGCATAAAAGTGAAAGATGACAAAAACAAACAAACAAACAAAATTGCTTCCCTCCCCTGCCAGTATAGCAAAAGAGAAAAACATATTATAAAATGCTTATTTACAAGAGACAGCCAAGCTGTGTGATGGAATGCTTGTGATGTTAGGTATCCATCTTAAGTTAAAGAGTCCCTATTCTCTTATATCTCTGTAACGTTCAGGGTGGTATTTAGCCAAATCAAATCAAGCAGAAATAATAAGGTTGCCTCTTTTGTAATCAAGTTTACCTTTGTTTCTTATAACTGTGGGCAGTAGCATTCATGGCTATGCCATATGGCCTCCACAAAAATAGGGGCCAGGGTCTGGGGGGTAGTTTGTGGGATGTTTTAATTCCTAGGAAAAACAATCAGTATTCAGACTATAGAATTGCAGAGCATCATTTCCTCTAAATTTTTCCTTTTACCTCTTTCAGATAACTGAGTATAAATAAAATATAATTAAAATGTTGGTTTTCATAACTTCTTAAAGCTTTAAGTTTTAAGTTTAAAACTGTTCTCGTATCAACTCAGAAAACCAATTTTATCCCAATATATTTGAGACTAGAAATTTTATTTATTAACTAAAATTAATAAAAAATGAAGAATTTCTGAGGTCCACATTATAGCAAAGAATTTCCCAACACTAAACTGAGGGTTTCAGTGACATGCCCAAAGTCACACATTAACCAGACCATGAACAGAGTATTCAGGACCTTTTTATGCTCAGTCTTTCCTCAGAGACATATAATTTGAAATTCTTCTGATGATTAGTTTATTTTTGCAGGAGAAAAAAATACATATACATCTGAAAGGATGTATGTGAATTGCTATTTTGCTGTTACTCTCTCTCTCTGAGAAAGAAATATAATAATTTTCTAAACCTATTCCAGCAACCCGAAGTTGCTTCTCATTGAGTCATGGATCATTATTTTAAACTCTCCCTGCTCCCTCCTCCACCCCTCTTATCTTTGTTCCGAATAAATTTTATCAGAAAGTGCAATTAATTTAGCCATTCCTAATATTTAGTTACTTTGATTTGTTCCTAAAAATGTGTATATCATGTTGGATATTATAATTTAAGTTAAAATGGTTATATACTGACGTAATTGAAGTGTATCTTTACAGTAATAATACTGGTTACTATCTCTTGGATACCTATCATTGTGCCTGACACATTATGTGCTATTTCTAATTCTTACAGCAATATTGATAGATCAGTACAATTATCCCCATTGTATAGATGAGGATCTGAAACTCTGAGAGGTTAGGTAACTAACTTGGGAAAGGTAAGATGTAGGATAAAAACTTAGCCTGATTCTTTAGAGGTGCACCTAAAAGCAATTTTTACTTTGTTGTATTAGAGAGCAGTGCTCGCAGAAACCAACTTTCTATTCTAAAAAGTCCATGGCTTAGAATGTGATTTCTGTAATTGTGGTCCTAACACATATTCATCAAAGTCCTCAGTCTGTCTAGCAGACATTTGGTCTGAAAATTTTAAATTCTCCTTTTCTGATTATATGATAGCCTCTCTAATGATCTCATTTGCTGTTGGACTTGAAGACCTAAGAGTGGGAAATCCATATGCAACTGTGACAGTTGTGCTGGAATATAGTTATTAGACCTGAAGCCATTGACTATTCTAACATTGACCCATGTCTCCTGCACAATTCTAGCTTTATGTACCAGATCATTACTCTGCTTTGAAAATAGATATTGGGTTTCTGGAGAAAGCTAAACAGTTGGGAAGGTATGTCCAAATGCCATTAGAAGCTGTGAACTTTAGAC
>NW_011888788.1:11297356-11322843 GCF_000151845.1 Pteropus vampyrus
TCTGTAATTGTGGTCCTAACACATATTCATCAAAGTCCTCAGTCTGTCTAGCAGACATTTGGTCTGAAAATTTTAAATTCTCCTTTTCTGATTATATGATAGCCTCTCTAATGATCTCATTTGCTGTTGGACTTGAAGACCTAAGAGTGGGAAATCCATATGCAACTGTGACAGTTGTGCTGGAATATAGTTATTAGACCTGAAGCCATTGACTATTCTAACATTGACCCATGTCTCCTGCACAATTCTAGCTTTAGGTACCAGATCATTACTCTGCTTTGAAAATAGATATTGGGTTTCTGGAGAAAGCTAAACAGTTGGGAAGGTATGTCCAAATGCCATTAGAAGCTGTGAACTTTAGACGAGGTTTTCAATTGACACACAGTTATGACCAAAGTCCTTTAATCATTTTTGTGTGTTTTAATTATCATATGTTTTTGCGACTGTATGTTTAATAAGAACAGAACATTATTAGGTTAGTAATTTTTAAAGCATTCTTAGCTACAGGTTGTAAGTCTCTTTTACAGCAATTTTCTTTTCAAATATCTGACTCACTTTCTCTTTCCTCCTTATGTGCTATCCTAACACTACTCCTCTCTCTTTTCTCTCCCTAACAAATTCTATCTCCTCCCCCTCCAACACACACATGCACATGCACAGCTGTTGCGGGGCTACAATATTTTTCTAGATATTTCTAGAAGTTTCTAAATAGGAATATTGATGGGTTGATAGGAAGGTCTTCTCTCTCTTAAGTCTTATGTATCCATCAGATATGATTGTGTATGTATGTATACATATATATATGTATACATACATATATATACACATATACAAACACACATATATGCATATATATGTAATTACATATGCATATGCATATTATATGTATCATAGATATTCTTAAGATTCCCTTTTTGATTTCATGAGAAACAGTCCAACGTTCCAGGACAAGTCCCAGCACTATAAAGAAATGCTTTGAACTATGGAGATGACCGAGTCATGGAGAAGAATTGATTACTAACAGTAGTGGTGGATACTTACTGAGCACTTCCCTTGTGCCTTCTGCCTTGTGCTGGGTCACTTGCTTGATGTATATTAACCCATTTAATGTCCAAAACAAACTGCGGGGTAAGCACCATTACTCTCATTGATGAGGAAACTCAAAGCAGCTAAGCAGCTGATTCAAGGTCATGCAGGAACCACTAGTGTCAGTATGGTGATTGGTACTAGGTATCTCTACTTTAGATTGCACTCACTTAGCCAATAGCAAGAATTACACCCTTATGATGTTTAGAGAACTTCTTCTTGTGCATTTTATAAGACCTTGAGCTTCCAAATACAGAGAAATATTTCATCGATCCCCAATGGGCCCATTTAATAGAAAAACAGAATACTCAGCGCTCTTTCTAACCAACGATGTCAGCTGTGATGTAGATAATGAATATACATAATGGTTCCTCTTCTTTGTCATCTGATTTAATGGAAATTCCAGTTGGTGGCAGCTTGTCCAGTGATTTTGGAGACTGATTAATGAGTTGTCACTTTTATTGGATATAGGTAATCAGGGGCAGAAATAAAAGTATCTCTAGCATCTGAACAACCCAGAACATTCAACAAGTGATAAATGAAGCTGTCAGGGCCCTTCACATTTATGATTTATGTACATACCCTCTGGTGAGGGTATGTACTTACTATAAAAAGTACAAAGCCATCCTTACCCAAATTCTTGACGGCTTTATATTTAAGAATTCAGCTTGTGAAATATCATATGGCTTTGAGCAAATAACTGTCAGGTCAGGCCTGTTGAAATCTTTTCAAAAGGGCAGCCTATGAAATTATAGTTGTGAAATTTGATGCATATTTTGAAGGAGAATTAATTACTCAAGCTTTTTCTGCAGACTCACTTCCATTTTCAGTTTTTCACTCTCTTGTAACCTCTGATCTCAGTTTCCTTACATGGGTTACAACCCCTTAGATGCTAACTGTCCTCTCATTTCAACTTATTTTTTAAAATGGGAATTGATTGACATTTACACCAGTCAGACTGGCTTCCTTCATAAATCTGTAAAATAAAAGTGAGATTTCTGCTTTGTGAAATCTCTCTTTTATGAGCTTAATAAAGACCTAGACAAGCCTGAGGGATAGCTCTGTTGACCTCATCAAGTTCCTTGCATCAAGATGTCTCTACAAAAAAAAAAAAAATGTGCTTTTAACCATTCTCTTTTGGGGAACTTATGTGTGTTAAGTGATAATGTGGTGTATGACAGCAATTGGTGGAACAACTAGAATCCTAGAGGCAAATACCAGGGATTACAGAAGTGTTTAGGTATCTGAAACAGAAAAGAATCTTTTTTGAACTACCTGATCCAACTCTCTTGGTATCACCCTTGCTCCAACTCATCCTAAGACTTTGTGCTTATGGGCCTTTCCTTAAACAGGTCCCTCCCCCGAGAGCGTCTTTTCCTAGATGCTTTCTCTTTCACAAAAGTCATTTGGCTCTCTCTTCTGTTGACCATCACCCCAGGAATGAGTGTTTCTTTTGTATCCCCACTATGGTTTGCTGTTTGGGGATACAAATGAGACTGCTCTGAACACATTTGGTCACAATCAGTTATTTGTGGTCATAAATCATATCCCGCAACTGAGTACAAACTCCTCGAGAGCAGGTCTTTGTACCTACTAAGTAAACTCAAGTTGACCTGGATTGAGTCTTCAGGCTATTGACTTTTACTGACAAGTTCAGCTAACTCTCCTGGAGCCTAGAAGCAGCCACGGGGCAACAGCTGATGTTGGTCTTTCCTTCTCCCATTTACCCGAGAGCAGCAGTTTTCAAACCTGGCTGCTTTTTGGATTCACCCTGGAAGCTTAAAAAAATATCAATGCCTGCATCCTACCTTTACAAATCCTGACATAATGAATCGGTCTGGGTGTGACCTGGGTGTTAACATTTGCTCTTTCTCTGGGGGATTCCAACATGCACCCAGGCTGAGATCCACTGAGTTGGTGGAAGTGAAGTTTGCTTGCCCCATCATAGGCTTTACAGTTTTATTTTCAGCTCTCAGTTTTTATGGGGGAAACTGACCGCACATCACTTTATTTTGTCTGATCTTGGGCAGACAGGCTACCACCTGCAAAGATCGAAGGTGTGGAAGGAGAATGGAATTAATTTTGCATTAAAAAAAGTCAACTTTTGGACAGTCCTTGGACTGGACGTAAGGATTAATTAAAATGATTATGGTCATCTTGTACTTACTATATATCATATTAAGTTCTAGTGTTCAAATAAATATTTGTTACTTTTGATGTTATTAGAGGATTTAGAATTTGTCAGTGATTTCTGGCTTTGACTGTACTTCTTCATCTGAGAAGTTTCTATTTTGAGAAGCTCAAACTGTAATGACAGATATGGCAAATCCATAGAACCTCTTCTCCAACTAGACCATACCAAGTTGATCATCATCTCCTTATTCTTTCTGATAGCTACATACAAGCAGGCATCATCTTGCAGTGTTGAAAATTTGTTTTGTGTAATTGGGTCCCCTGGATACAGAATAACGGAAATATTTCAGGTGGAAATATGAAGCAACTAGATTTGCTCGTTTGGAGAATAAGCAGTCCCATTCACCTCTTCAAAATGCAGTTTGATCTGAGCATTACTCCAGTAATAACCATGGGGATCACAAGCCAAAATACAATCTGACTCTCTTAATGTTGGTAGAAGAATTTGTTACCAAGCTCCACTGTCTTTGGTTGTAAAAATCTCTGCCTTTAGTTCTTTCCGTGTCTTAACTGCTAATGCTCCGAGTTGTTTGCTCATTTAAAGACGTACTGTAGTTGTAACGTTAGTAAGTTTCAGTTCCCTAGGTGTCCTTCAAAGGATTTAGGGCTTCAAAGTTGCTTGGACCAGGATTCATATCCTATCTCTTGCTCTAATTATTTCATCTCTGTGAGCTGTGGTTTACCTTCCTTTGTAAAGTGGAGAGAGTAAAATACCACCCAACAGAGCTGCTCTGCACATTAAATGAAAAAAGAAAGTCTAATAATTTTAGTAGTCTATATAGTAATAGTGTCTAAGTGCTTAATGCCACATCTGATTCAAAGGGAACCCTTCCATAATAAATGTTAGATATTATTTAGTCCTATTTTCTAAACTCTCAATCTTGAGTTACATTTTCCCAATTATTTTCACCAGTAAAAAAATATTTGGGCTATAAATGCTGAATCCTGATACATAGGACTTGGTTTCAAACTGTTCTGAGCATTTATAAAGACATTTTAGAGAACAAAGAATACATATATTTTCAGAAACCATTCTCTTGCAGACCAAAGATGAATACACCATTCAGATAAATCATATAAGAACTAATTCATAAAAAGGAAATATGCTCTGCCTTGTTTTTCTTAGTTCTCAGTAATAATTAGACCATAGCCTCATTTAATTGGTCAGACTCAGAAAGATGTTGGCATTCGCCAGGGAAAGTAACTTTACTTTCATGAAGCTGCTGAATATAAACCCAAGTCATCATAGTGATAAAAATATGAGTTTAGAATCGAGATATCTCCTGAGAGAACATACCTGTTAAACACCAATATTCTTACATACTTATTTAGCATCGAATCAGAAAACAGCACTAAGCTTATAAACATTTTAAGATTCTTCTGGAGAGATTAAAGTGACCAGCTGTTAAAAAAAGTTTGTACCATTTATTCAATTGGTGTCCACTAAATGCTACACAGGATAGACTCTGATAATATTCATTTAGTTTTTCAGAGTTCCACAGATATTCTCTGAGTCCTCACCTTATTGTATACAAGAGACTCTTCTTCGCTTGGCGGAACTGGGCCAGCATGAAGGAGGGTAGCTTTGAGCCAATGCAGAGAAGTGCCCCTTCACCCAAACTGGCCTTTCACTTTCAGCTCCACAGTAGTGCGTACTGTGTAAGAATCAGAGTCCTAAGTCCTTCGGCAGAGGTCCCATCTTGTAGGGAAATTGAAAATTCCAGTTGAGAGCCAAATATAGACATTCCAGAAGGTTCTTGGAGCTGCCAGGGCCTCCTTGATTAGAAGGATGAAGGATAAAATAGTATCAGAAGGCAATCTGTAAATCTGATAAAATCGAGGGAGAAACATTTCTTGAGGGTACAATATCTCAAAAACATTGCTAATATTTAGAGCTAGGAAACTTTTTTTTTCCAGTGGTGAAAATTTGTAGAGAGAAAATAAAGCCTTTTATCTGCAATTTTTCATTACTATCTTCACGTTATCACTGCTATCTGCCCAAGTCTCCTATATCTACTGCATCCCTCTTCACGTTTATTATGGATGCTCATTTGGAGGAAGGATGTAATTATCCAAGGTGAAGAAATTTAGAGCAGAAGAAGGGAGCTAGAGGCTCTGTGCTGCATATTCAACATCTAAAGCAGCTTCTTAACACCTGCCATACTAATGGCAGTCTGCTCCCCCATTATCTTTTTATAGAAGTTTCCTTGATTTTTCCAATGAAGCTAAATGCTCTCCATCTTGATCATTATCTAATAATTATCCAAGACACTCACTCTTGATTCTCTAAACTGACTGAAGGACGACAGCTGCCTGCCAAATTTCTAAAAACTATGCAAGAAGTTGAGCAAGAGGAATAGGAAGTGGAACATGAAGTAAGAGGGTCTTCACAGTTCAGGTGACCTAGTCTTTACTTTTTTGATCTTTACAAGATAGTTTGCCTCTCCTGGAAGCCGATCAACAGTGAGACTCTTAGGTTACAAAGATGATTTTAATGGTAGATATTTGTTTTTTAGTTTCTCATCATTACTCCTTATTTATTTAAATAAGATATAGCAGTTCAGCAGTTTTTCTTTTTTGAGGCCATACCTCCACCCTCAGTCAATTGCATGGGTGGGAAGATATTAGATGAATATTATATTTGACTAAAATACGGCAAGTAGGATAGAAGAAGCAATCTTGGCACTCAGAGGGATAAAATTCTTACATGTAAAGAACTCTTAGGAAAATGTAAAGTACTCTGTAGAAAAATGGACAAAGGACATAAATAGAAAAGTTATAAAAGAGGAAATACAAATAACCGGTAAACATATGAAAGGATCTCTACTTATCAGGAAAACAAAAATCAAAATAAAATGTAATTTAATTTTCCATGCATTGGACTGGCAAAAAAAAAAAAAAAAAGATTGACAACAATCAGTCCTGGCAAATGTATGGAGAAACTAGCACTTCATATAATATAGGTGGAAATGTTAATTTTGATTGCCTGTTTTTGGAAAATAATCTAATAATAGCTTTTAAAATTTAATATTTACATATCCTTTTGAATCAGTAACCCCACTTTGAGGAATCTTTCTTATAGATATATAAATATAAATATATAATAATATATATATAAGTATTTCTACTGCAACTTAGTTAATAGTGGTAGAAGTCTAGAAGTGGTCTGAATTTCTATGGGTAGCAAAATGATTGCAAATTATAGGGCATACATAATGTAGGTTTTTACAAAAGGAATAAAAGAATGAGTCATATCTATACATATCGATATAGAAAGATATCCAGGATATGTTTTTGAGTTAAAAAGCAAGGAAACACAAAATCATAGAGAATGTTTTGAAAAATAAATACAAAATTATACTCATGGATTTTATAGGGGAGTAAAATAAAAGATTAGTAACTATTTTCTTCCTTTACTGACTTAATAATTATTTGACTTACAACCTTGATGAAAAGTAAAGAGATTCTGTGAAGAAGAATTTTAAGATCATTCCCTTCCTATGAATGCATTTTGTCTTTCTCAAAGCTATCCTGTATATTGAGCAGGGAGCTCTCATTCAAGCTCATAAACAGAAAACAAACATTTTCCTTTTTGAATATGTACTTATTCTTTATTTCTGTAAATCCAAGAAGCAAAAGAAAGCAATACATCTGTTATCAGTCTTAACCACTTTAGGCCTCATGTCTTCACATTCGTCCAAAAGATGAGGAAAGCGGGGGAGAGGAAGCAGGAGTGCAAGCTTTTCCCTGACTTGGATTAATTTTCTAGCCCCTGGTTTGGCCATGGTGGAGTGTTTGGTTCTACTACAACTGTGGCCTCAGCACACATTCACCACTTTCCAGGACTGACTCTCCAATTCGGTGGTCATGAGTTCTTCGGAACATCATTTTAATGTCCCTGAACCCCAGTTTCCTCAGCTTCAAAATAGGGTTGACAATATCTACGGCATTTACCTCAATATCAGAAAGAGAGAAGGATGTTGAAAGCCATGCAAATATTAGAAGGTAGCTTGCATTACTTCTTCCTGGATGATTCCCTTTGTATTTTATTCTCCTTTTCTCAAAAAATGTCATACTAAATGTAATTCAATTCAAAAAACTGGTTGTGAATTGACGTACTATGCTATTGAGATCAAAAAGGAAAAAAAAAAAACATGAGAAAGAAAAGTCGTGGATCCTGCCATTAAGGAGAGTTATGGTTTTATAAAGATATACTTCACCTCATTGAACATAAGGTGCCCATTTTTCCACATTTTCACACTTCTGACATTTCCATGCCTTTGAAACGATGGTGTCTTATGATAGTACCTAACATTTGCTGTCAGGCAGGGGGCAGTGTGGCATAGTTGTCATCATTGTGCATGCACAGACTTGATCATAGGAAATGGACAATTTTGGAAATGAAATTCACACTTCTAAGCTACAAGAGTGCTATACTGCGAATGCCTTCATAGAGAATAATCTTTTGTCCCAAATCAGAAATACAGTTTGCAAAATTGTCCAGCTGGGTTGGTAATAGGGAATATAGAACCACATCTGACTAGATAGCCTGTTTTCAATTTTGTATCTCCAATAGACTGGCCGCTTTGAGTGAATGCTTCTTTGGTCTCAGTTAGGAGGGCAAAACACTTTAGCAGGCATGTGCGAGGAAGGCAGATGCAGGAGTGAGAAGTGCAGGGTGGCACATCTCTTTTCAGTATTTGTGCTCCTTCCTGTTTGCTTCCTATTCTTACTTACATCACCCATAATGCCCTGCACCCTGACAGTGGCAGCTGTTTCTGGCTTCCAGTCTACTCTCCCACCGCCTGGCACCTCGGCACCAGTCTCGTGGCCTCTCCTCAGAACTAGAAGCACCAGCAGTCAACACCTTGTAAGCGAGGCACAATTTTACCTTTACCCTCTTAGAGCTTTTCAGCTGGGCCTGAGAATTAAACTGACATAAAATAGATTAACAGGAGAAAAACATACAAATATATATATATGTTCTATGTTGACACAGAGCCCTCCTAAGGAAATGAAGACTCGGAGAAGTTGCAAAACCTTCATTACTTGAATATTAGGTTGAACAAAGAGAGGGAATTGTAGAAGTATAAAATATATGAGGAGGCTAAAGGAAGATAAAAATTATTTTAACAAGGTCTGTTTTTACGAAATTCTCTCGGCTTTGACTCCCTGTCAAAGAATGTTTCTTTTCTCCTGGTGCAGGGAGGGCATCTTTCGCAAGGGAGTTTTTACTTCCTGATTTCAGGAAGAAAAGAGGAGATTAGAATATGATTTTTGCATCTGCTATTTTTTTAAGTTTCTTTGGCTCAACATAATCTTTAAGGCAAAGTGGCATATTTTGCGGTGGCATGTTCTGCCAGCCTTCAATGCCTTCCTCAGCGGTCTGGATCCCAGCACCTTGGGGACCTTCTCCAAGCTTCTGAGCCTCCAATACCAACTGAGAAGTGCCTGTTCCTCAAAGTCTGGGTTTCTGCTCTGCAGGGTATGCTCCTCCATGCTTCTAAATTCCAGTGATCAAAACATCGTTTCCTTTGTTCACTAGGCCCCTGAGTGCTAACTGCTTCCTGCCTTGACTGTATGTGTTCCTTTCAGGCCTCCACAACATGCTTAACCAGTCCCTCTATTACATTCCCTGTGAAAATAACATGGAGGTTTCTGTTTCCCTTTCTTGACCCTGAATGACACAAAACTCAAAAGAGGAGGTTCCCATTTCTATCAAATTGCCATAAGATTCCCTGAAATTTGTGTATGCTTGGTAATCTTTTATACTAAATCAATGATTTTCAAAATGAGCTCTGCATTTCCCAGAGCAAACCATCTAAGTGTGATGGTGAATCGAGGGTAGATTCAGAGAATATGAACAAGAAAGCCTCATATTCTTTCATCGCAAAAAACTATCCTTTATTTTTTCCATATTGTGTTTTTGTATAAGGTACGTGTTAAAGGGGTTCCAAGCATATTCTTGCTACTCTATCGACTTATGTGATGCAATAACAGATATAATAGGGATCACTATCAAGCTGTTTGATTAAAGTTGTCTCCACCTCTGCCAGAAATAAATGCTCTGTGTGTCAATAAATTTCCTCGGTATTTTTCTTAAAAGATTTATTATTTCTACTTAATAATGGCATTATATGTTATATTTTTCTTCTCTATCAGACTGTCCTCTCCAGGAAGGCAAGAATCAGATGCGTAACATTAATGAGCATTGAACCAGGACGTAGAAGTTTTTAGGCTGAGTCCTTACAGTACTATATATGCTTGTGGATTGTCGTTGGAAAGTTATTTAACCTTGCTTTCGCTCATCGCTTTATTTTGATAAAAGGATAACAATACCTACCTTACATAAATTATATGATCATTGAAGCTTAAATGAAATACTGCTTTTTATTATTGTTTTATGAACTTCTCCAATTGTATATAGTCCAGTGCTTCTACCCAGTTGGCCTACAGTAAATGCCTATGCATAAAATGAACTGTTGTGGTTATGATTGCAGCATTGCAAATCATCCTGAAACTTTGTGACTTAAAAACCTAAGGATTTTTCCCGAATTGCTATATATTTTGTTTATTATGCATTATAAGTACAAATAAAGCCTTTTCTATGAAAAATAAAACAAGCTGTAGACTTTTGGGTGAACATACTGTATAAAAATTAAGATAGTAAGGTTTGTTTTTTTTTTTTTTTTTTTTTTAGTACCAGAACTAGCATACTTTTTCTTTTATTCTATGAACAAATTAAAATCACAGACACCATCCAAATCCTGCTAGGTGAAAATGATATGTTTGTAAGAGCTACATGAAATCTAGTTTCCAGATGGAGTTCCCTTCTTGCCAATTTTGGGAGTATTCCAAAAAGTTTCCCCTTAGAAACCATCTAGGTGAAGTGAAAATTTACTGTTGGAAAATTATTGGAGAGAATGCTTGTGAAATGTGAAGGTATGACTTTCGTATGGGCAGTGTACACCTTCACAGATATTTTATGGATGCCTTTGGGATATCCAATAGTAATGCAAGTTCTTATTGTGTTTGTTCTATTTTGAAAAGTACAGACCACCAAAAATTAATTCCCCCTAAATAAACATTTCAAAATGAAGTTTTTACTATATGGCAATTGCAAATAATCTATAATCAGAAGTGATGAGAACTCTTTACGTTTATATAGCATATTTACTTTTCAAGGCACGTCGTGACCTCTTGCTTCTATAATTCTCAAAAAAAAAAAATCCCTGTAAGATAGGGAAAGAAAGTAATATTACTGTGACATTTGGATAAAGACATAAATTGATATTATAGCTGTGCAATTTAAAATACAAAAGCTATTTGGGTTTAATCGATGCCTCAGTTTATTTGTTGGTTTGAAAGTCACTTGACTTTTGTTCAATCTCACATTTGGTAAAAGGGATAACGATATTTAATGACTGAATAGAGTTGTGTTTTGTAGTGTATTTGTGTCCGAATTGTGTTCGTACAAAAGGGACTGGTGTCTGCCATGGGGGTGCTATCATTCCCACTTTGAGCACCTTTCACGTGGTGAACATCAATAGTCCATGATCAGTACAACGAAGAACCAGTTGTTCACAAACTTATCCAATAAAAAGATTATTTTGTAACATCAAAATAAAGTTCACAGGTCTCTACACTATAGTAATAAAAGGGTACCTATGAATTCTGTAAAGTTTTACAAAGTATTTTATTAACTGCAATTAATGGGTACATTTGTAAAATAGTAACATATACATGTATGAAACATGCTATTCATGATATATATGGATTCAAAAAATATATATGTATATGGATTCACAAAACTCTTGAAATAACCATAAAGTCCCCTAGAAATTAATAGATAATGGTTCAGGAAGCTTTGGCACAACCAGGGATGGACAATATGCTGCATCTCACGTGTCAATGCCAATAGAAAGATACGACTGCCTGAAGGGGCTGTGGTGACAAGGACTCTAAGTCCAAGCATGGTTTCTGAGCAAAA
This sequence comes from Pteropus vampyrus, assembly GCF_000151845.1. Taxonomy (NCBI): domain Eukaryota; kingdom Metazoa; phylum Chordata; class Mammalia; order Chiroptera; family Pteropodidae; genus Pteropus; species Pteropus vampyrus. The sequence goes on from NW_011888788.1 coordinate 11,308,626, forward strand.
GAGTACTACTCTCAGTAGCAGTATCTGCCAGAGAAGGAGGAGAGACTAGGTGCAGAAAAGCCAAATAATGCGCCATACCTGACTTAGTGGAAAAGCCAAATGTTTGCCCTACCTGACTTAGACTGGGTGGACCATTTGTTTCTACTTACTCCAGAAAAGGATAGTAGAGATAGTCACTAATTTATAGATATAACAAAGGCTTAAGCTAAGAATTTAACTTAAAAAATCATTTAAAACTGCTTTGCAAAATAAAGAATTTTAAAAAATACATGTAAAAACAGTTAAGTGTACTATTTTATTCCAAACTTATCCTGTTGTTAAGCACCTAGTGTTTGCACCCTCTAGTTGAGGAAATCTTCTGTTTTTATCTCATTATAAATTGAATATTGAAATGTCCTAATCCCTCCTTCTACTTTAGTCATTTGATGAGGGACCTTTGCCACCCATCACCTGATACTCACTGGTGGTGCAGCCATCCCACATCATCTGTTCATGCTTGATATATTCTGACTGGCTGTTCTTCTCTTGCTGAGACCATTTACTCAGAAATGTGAGTGGTTGGGCATATGGTGAAAAGTATGTGGTACATGACTTTGCTTCATTGGCCCAATATTCTTATTTAAAGAAACAAATTTCCCTAATTATTTAAGTGACTTATCATATGAACTATTCAATCTTCTTTACTTCTTTACTGATTTTAAAAATATCTTTAGAGAAAAAAATAAATTTCAATGATGTTTAATTTATATGTTAACCATTCCCGATTTCCAAGTTCCTTCTAAAACTCTTCTTTCCTTAGCTTTAGTCCACTCTGAGCATTTTGAGAAAATAAAAATAACCACATCATTTTTTTATTTTTTAGAGAGATTTTTCTCCCAATCCATAACTCATCATAATTTCCCTGTTTTTCTGAAAAATGCCCCTCTCCCATCCCTTATGTACCTCTTCAGCCACCAATTATCTTTAAAAAATCTATCATATCACCACCTTTGCCATCCCTGAAAAGTGATTGTTTTGCCTCCGGGCCAGCTTTGTTTCTATTATTGCTCTTGAAAAGTATATATTTTAACTTGAGCTGCTTGGGGGAAAGCTACATATCTTAGTCATCATTGTATCTTGAATGCCTAGAATTGTGATTGGCTCATGGTAAATGTCCTATAAGCACTGGTTAGGACTGATACCCCACTGGCCCACTCATGTTTCCTTGAAGAGAGACCTGATTTGATCCTTTGATTCCCTTTCTGCTCTCAGCATATCCCCACTAAAAGCTAGTTAGTGTATTTTCTTTTCTTCATACTCTCTCTTCATTTTTCTGGACATGCATCACTTTTTTTTTGCGCTCTACATAGTGACAACCTAAAGATAACTGAGGTGACTGAGATTTGCCATATTTATATATCTGCATTTTTGAAACACTTTAGAATGAAGTCTAAATAAGAAGAATGAGACCTTCTTTTATTAGATATTTAAAATATAAATGCTATTATGTGTTTTTAAAAATTATTTTTACTGCCATGATATGTCATATCTTGAAAATCCTTTTGACTTTTAACATGAAAATGAAACATATTAGACATACCCCTGAAGTGTGGCCAGGCAGGGTGGTACTTTGGCCATATTTCTTTCTGTGTTAAGAGATTTTAGGTGCCCCAGCTTCACTGAGGTTCTGGCCAACCTGTCAGGCAAGTGCTTGGCAATTCTGAGTTTAATTTCCCAAAAGAAGCAGAATTTTCTTTGACAAGTTTAAGAACAGATGGATGCACATTTCTCTGGGCTCCTTGAGGAGAAATTATGCTTGGAGCTGTCCATAGTATACCAACAAGCAGTGTGATGCCTCACATTCTTCTCTTGGCCTGGGAGGCATGAGAAAACAGGACACACCTGCAGGTTGAAAAGGAGTGGACACTGGGTTGGTTCTCAACAGGTATAGGTGGCCATTTTATCAACATCTAAAGACCTCACAGGAAGGTCTGTCCTCCACATTCAATGGTACCCACACATACTTCCATGTGTCCACTTTATCTTTGGTGGTTTCTCTTCTTTTGTACCCTGTGAAGCTGCCTTCAATGGTCACCCTGTTCATTCCATCTAGAGATATTTATTGAGCCCATACTATATAACCTGTGTATAGGATGCTGTCCTAGGTACTGTGGGAACAGTGATGAAGAAGAAACACATGGCTCCATCTCTCATAGAGTTTTTCACTCTAATGAGGAGAGACAGAAGTAAACAAGTAGTGACATAATTTCATTAAGTTCCATGTACTCTAAAAGAAATAAAACTGAATTACATGATAGACACTTAAGTAACCTTTATATGAACTACCCAACCTTATTCTTTACTGATTTTTGAATAGAGTGACTATTAGAGGGTAGGTGTGGTGGAAAGGGATTACTTTAAATTTTATACAAGACTTGATTGGTCAGAAAGACTGAAAGTCTGGGCATTCTGCACAGGTCTTTGCCTTTATGTGTTTATTCTCTCATTTATTCATTCATTTGTTCAGTCAGTCAGTCAGTCATTCAGTCATCATGAATGCTTTCATCTATTTATTGTCTGACACTATTATGATACACTGAGAAGGCAGCCTCCCAAATTATTTTAGCCTTGGGATTAAATGCATTTATCCAAGTCAATTAATTAATTCATTCACTCATTCAGATACTGTGTTGGCAGTTTTACTTGGAGACAGCCGTTGGTAGAGGGCAAAGAGTGATAAAAGAACACAGGATAGTGTGATTCACCTAGGATACTACAAGTCAACGCTGACATGTTTATGAACTGAATTGGATTCTAACAAGATGTTCAAAATTGTTAATCTCCTCAAAATGTGATTTGACTCACAGTCATACCAATATGCTTATATTTCTTTGCCATCCTTTTCCCTCTGTGTTACTTCTGGGTCATAAGAATCCCAAGGTAATTTTTTCTTGGACATGCTTACTGTGAAAGCTTTAAAAGCAAAGGCTTGGAGAAATACTAAGAAGAAAAGAAAAAGATTATATGATAAATAAAAAATGAATTTTATTTATTTAAGCTCATTTTCTAACATTTGATACTCTGTAAGCAGCCATACAAAACTGTTTTGGTCCTGATAATGAATATATTTAATGGCTAGACTGGACAAGCTCTTGAAGACTCTAAGGTCTCCTTGGAACCTATGAAAATTGAAATTAAGATTTTTTTTTTCTATTTCTTAAGAGCATTTCTTAGAGGCCCAGCAAGTCTTTACGGATGTGGTATTAATTTTCAGCTATTTATTTATTGAACATATAGTGGATACCAGGAACAAAGTTAGGCACTGTAGCAGATGCTGTCACTGCCCTGCCCATGCCCTTTCTCTGCACATTCATTGTGTCCATGCAGCCAGCCTGACATCACTCACTGGAAACTGCATCTTTCTCCTCAGGCATTCTCTGACTTCTGGAACCAACTCTGCTAAAGACTAGGGTAGGGCAGAATACCAAGGAATCAACACCCAACCCCGCCCCACACAAACACACCAGCCACCTGCAATCCATTAGTGATGGGACTTGATGGACACATACCCCGCTTCCCTTGCCCCTCAGACAAGATAACTCTGAAGTTCATGTTCTGCATCATTTTCCAAAGTTCCCCAATTGCCCACAGTGATAACTGGCTTGATAACCACACTTCATCAGTTTCCTTTTCTTCGTTTTCTCACTTCCCATGTCCCTAACATTGTTTCTGAGATCGTTCTCCAAATAAATTTCTTGCACTCACACCTCTGTCACAAGGTCAGCTTCTGGGAGAGCCACTCAGAGACAGGTATGCTGCATACATTATCTCAGTTAATCATTACTGTCTCTCCAAGGGCAGTGTTATTATCCCCGTTTTACAGATGAGAAAATTGGGGGTTCAGAGAAGCTAATTCATTGGCTCTTATTCCAAATCCCCTTTCTTTTCTATTTTATTGTGAAGGGACTGGCCAAGGTATGGTCTTTTAGGAATGTGCATGGCAGTGTTAATGAATTTTGTAGCCAAATAATAAATTAAACATTTATTGATTCAAATTGGTATAGCCATGGTCAAAATTGCAGGAGGCAGAATTTTGTTAATTCGTCCTACAAATATTTATTTCCTCATCAAGTGCAAGGCATTCTGCTCCTTCCTGAGTGTACAGTGGCAAATGAGAAGAATCCTCTGAGAAAAGCTGCATGTGTACTAATTTGTGAAAAGTTCTTAACTATTGTATTAGATGTTTCCGTGATGTTGAGATCTCAGGCTACTATTCAAGAAATGTTTAGAAATGGCAAACTGATTTACAAGCATCTACTCAAATGCCATTTAAGTGGCTGTATATCAGAAAGCAAAAACCAGTTTCTCTGTCTTTTACTGTTTGAATAAACCTTTTCATTTTATGTTTTTCTTCCACTAGAGACTAAATGCTTTTTGTAGGTAATAAATACTTCTGCCACTACATTGAATTTGAATAAGGAGTAATAACCAAAATCTGAATATAAGTGCAGGATCCACATCAACTTACAAAATTGGATATAGGAACCCCTTAGAAAGTACCTGTGCTGAAGAAATATTGAATATGTTAAGAAGATATTTTCTCCATACTTTCATTCAATTAAAAGGAGAGAGAGATAGAAAACTATTGATTTAAATCAGTGAGAAGAAATTGGTGTTTAACCTTGTTGGCATCTTAACTGCAAATGAAACCAATAACCTGATGTCATTCCATTTCAAGTGCTCTGATGATCTCACAGTTGACTAGTGACTTGAACCTTGCTTCAAATTACTTAGGATGTATTATGACATGATCTATGAAAAGCAGTTTGGCTCTAAAAAAAAAGACAGTGTGTAGATCTGATAAAAGAAGCCTAGTGGCTATGCAGTCATGGAGCAGGGAGACCTCAGAATGTCACCTGGTGATGGAGGTGCCATATTTGTTCAAAATAGTGAATTCCATAAACTATGGCTCCTTATATTTTTGTGTCTTCTTCTTCTTTTTTTTTTTCTTTACTTGTCTCTTTTTCTTGTGTTCTTCCTCCTCAGGTGTATCTTTCTCCTTAGGTATATGTATAAAAAGGCCATGATGCTTTGCTTTTAGCTGTCTATCTTAGTTTTCCTCCATGTCAGCCATCTTGATTTCCATGCAAGGGGTCACTTGGTAATGGAATAAGACATTGTCCCTTTGGGACACATTCTATTCACATTCTGGGGAACATTTTCACTTTCTTAGAAATACTAAAAGAAGAGTATTTAAGACCCAGGGAATAAACCCATAATTGTGGAATTCGGATACTTTGAAAGGCCTCCAAAGGTAGGGGAGGTATTTTTGACCAACATTTCTAGCTAGTACGTTATATTTTCACAGAGATCTCTAGAATATAGAAGAATATTCTAGAACTAAATAAATGAACCCTAAAGCCAATTGCTTACAACTATTAATTGACAATTATGCATTTAACACTGGCATACATTCTGTGTGACATAAAAAAAGAATGAAAAGTGAGACAGTCCTGATGCAAAAAGACATTACTGTTGGCTGGAAAACATGCAATATGCATGAGAAAAGAATTAATGTTAAAATTTGTTAGTTAGCATCGTCAGGGATGGGCTGAGTGAAGGAGGCGGGAACTGGAGTGATCGAAACTGAGAGGCAGAACCCATTCCTGGAAAGGAAGGAAGATGGTGGAATAACACAAGGGAAGACATGGAACTTAGAACAAAAAGAGTACAAGTGGAGGCCTGGGAAAGGTCTGACGTGAAAGTACACACTGGGAAGTTATGAAATGCAAGTGGAAATTGAGAGAGAAACCAGGCTATGGAGGGCCATGAAGAAGATGGAGTTATGGTTGTGAGTGGGAAGCAGGACCCCAGTGTGAGTCCTCAGGCAGGTGGTTGCCTGGCAGCTGGGTACAGAATTGGCTGGAATCCAGGAAGAAGGAGAGCCCTGGAGATAGATAGACCAGCTGGATAACTGCTGCAGGAGTCCACTTTTAGGAGAGTGGGGTCTTGGGCTTGGGTGATGCCAATGGGAATGTAAATAACAATCCAAAAAGTACTTTCAAAGGACAAAGTGACACAATTGGGATGGAAAGTGCAGTACAGAGAAGAGAAAAAGATAATTTATACAAATAGCCGTGAGTACCTCATCACAACATTACCCCTAACGATGATGTATCAAGCACTGATCTGTGCTAGGTCCTATTTGCAAGGCTTTCTTTTTCAACTTCTTAAATCCTCAAAACAAATACATTAGGTCAGTTTATTAACTTCACTTTCCAGAGGCTCAGATAAGTTGAGCAACTTGCTATGTGCCTCATGGAGAAATTAGTCAAAAATAACTTACAAGCCAGCTTGACAACCTCTAGTTATTTCACATTTCTGAGAAGTAAGTCTGTTTGTGTGCTATTCTGAATACATATCTCTTTTTCTCGGCCTTTTACTTGATGCTCCTTTACTTCACTCACTATAAAACTGAAACCTAGCTTCTCCCTGGAGTTACCATCTCCTCCTTACTCTCACTGTGTGTATGTGTTGGGAGGCGGGAAGGGTGCCATTCCTTTATGCCTCATCTCTCTACAACTAGTGGAGTGTGGAGGAGGAGCTGAGGCAGCCCTCACTTTGTAGGGCCACTTCCATGTCCTGCAGTGACACCACCAGTCCCGTTTCTGCCTATATCCACCCCACTTGGCTCTCTCCCTTCCCATGCTTCTTGCTTCCATCTGTGACAGTCCAGGGCTCTCTCCCAGTGTCCTCAGTGTGTCATTCAGAGTAAGAATCCTGGCATCTTCTCCTCTACTGTCATTTCTGCTATCATTTCTGGAGATGCCACACCCTGATGTAAGAGTTCTTGTCTTCCTCTACTCCTATTTCAGCTGCTATCCTGGACCTCACCATCAACTAGCACTTCTGTGTTGCTTTGATTTTGAACACTAAAACCCTCCTCTCTGACTGTAACCTCACAATTGTTATCTCCTGTGTTCTCTCATTTCTCAGTTTGTGGCTTCTGGTGATGCTCTGTTCCCTGGCATACTTTCTGGTGACCCAAGTCATCCCTAGTTTCTGGATCTATCAAGTTTTTATTCAACTCCCTCATCCATCTTGGACCCCATGATCGGTCATATCAATAAAGGTCTTATATGTGCACCTTCCCCCTTTTCTTTTCTCTTTCTTTCTCTCTCTCTCTCCCTCTCTTTCTCTCTCTCTTCTTTGTTGATCTCTTAGTCCTCAACCTTGCGGGAAAATTGCTCTTCACTTATTTCCAGTTCTCCCCCAAAGTTTTCGTGATTCACTTGGTAAAGATGACACACTGGCCATAGCTGTTTTACCACATATTCTCCCTGTTACTTTTCACCTGGGCACTTACCACTTACCAGTAGTCCTGTGGCTCTTCTCTAATCAGTTACGTACTTCATCTTTCTCTGCATCCCATCCCAACAGTCCCTGCTCCACTTGAGGAAGTGGTAGGTGGGGAAGATGCCAACCATCGTGCTAAGTGTTTTATGTGATTACACCTATTAAGTCTCAGCTTGGTAGGTAGTGTTGTTTCTATTTTTTCATATGATAACTCTGAGGGTAAGGTAGTTAATTTACATAGAACTTGAAAAAGTTTGTTTTATATTTGTTTGACTTCTATACCTGTGGGTTTTCACTTTCTTCTCTCTTAACCTCCATTCCTGACATTACCTCCTGCCAGGACTACTCTTGTGATTACTTTATTTCTTTCTGAAATGAGATAAATGAGGCCTTATTAAGAATTTTTCCTCTCCTTCACTTAATTATCTTCCGTATCTTCATCTATTCTCTTCTCCTTTCTTGTATAAAAAAAAAAAAAAAGAATTATCCCCAATGCTTCCTTACAAGTATCTCTTCTGCATTTGTCATCAGTTTCAGTCTTCTGCTTCTTTTTACAGATTGTTGATCCATCAGTTCTCCCCCTTCTTCAGATCTTTTTAGTCTTCTTTCAAACCAAATATTTTCCCTCTACATAAACAAATATGGGTGTTCCCATTAAAAACAAAAGCAAAAACAAAAAACTCCACTTGACTTTAATATCCAGAATAAGCTTATCTTTTGCTTTTCCTACCAAACTCTTTGAATGGAGTGACTACATTTATTGCTGTTACCATCTCCCCATCAATGTCACCAAACTCATCCTGACTTCTTTCTCCTCACTCATCCATTACCGAACCCGTTCTATCAAAATACATACCAGTAACCTCCAAGGAGTTGAGCTGCGTCACAGTCTTTATCCTTATTCTTAATTTTTCTGCAGCTATTGGTGCTTTGACCATCCCTTCCTTCTTGAAACAGGTTTTCCCTTGGCTTTTCTTACTATGTATTCTTCATTCTCTTTTCACCTCTCTGCCTACTTCTTCACCAGCTCCTCTTCTTCTTCCATTTCTATCTTTGTCTCTCTTCACTCTTTCCCTTATAATCTTACTTAATTGCAGACTTAACGGACTGACTATACCTTGCTCTAACTTTGACTTTTTGAATGAGTTCACTTTGAACATCTTCTGGCTGTTCCACTGGCTTTAAATTTATTTTTTTCTAAGATTAAATCCATCATCTTGTTCTCCTTTTATCTTCTTCTTTTAATTTTCTTCCATTAATGACAACGCCATTATCCAAGACTGAAATCCTCAGTTACTTATAACCATTTCTTTTCCCTCGTTCCCATATGTAATTAATTTCTAACTATTTTCTAGTCTTTTTTCTCCTTATATATTCCCCCTCCTGCTAGCAATCAAGTTTATTTTAATTTTAATGATTTCAATACCTGCTTTTTAAAACTTCCTTTATACCTTATGTTTTTAATCTTTCTTAAAACTAGATTTTCTGTAGAGAGGTTTATGTCTTAGATTTTTTAGTTCTCTGTGCCTTTGCTCACCTCACCTCTGCAGAAACTTTATCCCTATTTCTTATTTAAATTCTACTATTTCTGCAGTTTGCCATTGATACATGTCTTCCAGGAAATTTCCTTGATTCTACTTTCTTTGCCTTTTATCCCTAATCTGGTAAGGATATTTCTTTGCCCCTAAATTTCTAAAACATCTTCTCATACCTCTAGTTTGTTGTCTCTTCCTCATAATAGAATAGCAAGAATGTGAACTTTTGAGTCCAGTCTGTCTAGGTTGACCTAGCTTGATCACTTACCAGCCGTGTAGCTTTATGCTAGTTATTTAATGTCTCTGGCTCTATCTTGTTCATTTAAATAACTAGAATAATAATGTCTGGCCTGAAAGTGTGTTGGGAGGATGAGAAATAATGTATGACATAGCCTCTAACTTTATATTTGCCCCAGAGTTGCTATTCGGTAGATAATTATTGAATAAAAAATCTCTCTAGGTAGAGTATGAGATGCTAGAGAATCCAAGCTAGGGCATAGAGTAGACATTCAAGAAATATTTGCACAGTGAAAGGGCTGGAATTATTGGAGGCACACACCTGTTGTCAGTTTATTCCATCAGTTTTATAATCTGTCCACCAGGAGCCAAGGAATACTAAAATTAGAATGGGTGAAAGTATGACTCATTTATCAACTCTCAGGGAGTGACTTTTGCCTGAAGACAATAGAAACCAGCATTCTAAAATTGCATTTCAACTGTTCGTAGTGACCGCAGTCATCCTTGATCCTATTTTCTGAGTTGAACATTACATATACTGTTTCCCAAGCTTGAGCGAATTCTGCCTTTGCATGCATTTTCAAAAATAAAAGCTATTGGTTGTGCTACAGTGACTTTGTCAATTCCCTCAGCTATCAAACTCTGCTGATATAAACACATACAGCGTTTAAAACTTTCTTAACTTTCTTCCTTTCTCTACTTAGAGTGTGCTTTTGCTTCACAAATAATACCCACTTGAGTTTGATTATATTTGCATGTTTTTTTAAGTAGCATACTCCTCAAAAGTTAGTATTCCGTTTTCTTTTCTACCAGTTAAAGGACACAAAATTATTTTGTGATATTTTCTTTTGTTTTCTACAATGGAAATATGTCTGCATGTTACACAGTATGACTTTGGAGTTCTGAAGTCACACTTTGGAGGGCCTAGATCTGATTCCTGGCTCAAGCATTTATTAGCTTTGTGAGTTCAGGGAAGTTTATGCCATTGTGAATTTCAGTTTGCTTCCTTATAAAATGGGTACAAAAATTAAACCTGTTTAATCTGGAATAATGTTATTGGGAGAACTTAAATGAAATAAGGCAATAAAAAGCTCAGCACAGTGACTAGCACATAGCGAGAGCATAATATATATTAGCTATTAATATTAATATCCATCATAAATTTTTGTAACTAACAACTTCATGGTTGATTTTATGCTTTAGCATTCTTGGTTGTATTTCTATTTACTCATTCTAGATTTGTTGTTGTTGTTTATTTGTTTATTTTGCGTTGGTTTGTTTTTACTATTCCTTAAGTAAATTAAAAATTTTACTTAATGAGTCAGTCTTAATGTACCAGCTACCCTCCCAAGCCACCATCAACGTTCAGATTGGGGTACTGTGGGCAAGAGGGACTAGAATGAAAAGCATTCTTTTTTCTACAATGGAGGTATTTCACTGATTCTCAGCTTTTTTCTTTTCCCTACTTCCGTTTGCCTAACATACTACTAATAGCAGTAACTGGCAGCTTCTCATGGTGGTACAGGTTAAAAACAAACAAACAAAACCTCTCCTAGTTCTAGGACACCTGCCTGCAAAGTGACTTGGTACAGGTTAGAAAAGGCAACCTCTTCTAAACAGAGACATTCCTGTAGGTGTAGGGCTGTTGCGGAAAAGATCCAAAATCAGACTGACGAGAAACCAAGCAGCATTTGGAGAGTTGGAAAACTCAGGTTTATTACGCCAGCAGACTCAGAGGAGCTAGTGCTCTGAAGATCTGAGCCTGGAGCTCAGTTGCAACATTCCTTATAGACCTTTTTGGCATGACCTGATTGGGTAATTTGAACTTGGAGGCTACAAAGCAGCGGGAGTTGCTATGGTTGCAGATAGTTACATTGCTGTTACAAGGGCGGGAGTTGCTATGGGCTACCGGCAGTTACAAAGTGCTACAAAGAAGGAGAGGGGTACAAACAGTTACATTTGTTGCTTAGAACAAGCAAAGGGAAGGTGAGTCTTTAGTCAATTTCGAGTACAGCCCATGCAGCAAGCATACCTACAGAAGCAGAACAGGTAGCTGATGAGCCTTTTGAATGAAAATTCCTCTTCCGGGCTTGGCAGTTTAGGTGCTTTTGTACAAGAAAAAATAGTCCCTTTTTGCAGGGGAGAGTGGAGAGGTAACTGAACCCGAGCACAGGTGTTGGCAGTTGACCCAGACTGGATTTCAGTTCTAATCACCGCTTGGTTCAGCGTAACCTTGCATGGAGGCTCTGCCAGGGGCAGGCATGTATCCGCCTGACACCCCATGACAATCACTGTTGTACCAGGAGGCAGCATGTTTTTTCTCATTACCACAGTAGTATGCACCCCTCTCTCTCAGGTATACAGTCACCTCTCTCACTTTTAATTAGAGTGATTTTTTTTTTTTTTTCTGGGACTAATGATATGGCAAGCTTTCTTTTGAAGTGGAATGAAATATGGGGACAAATTCTTTTCTGAGAGAACTGCAAGAGCATGCTCAAGAAATCTGCATTCTGATGGGAAAAAATTTAATGCATCTTATAAGAAGGAAAAACCTGCATTTTTCAGCATTTACTACCGTAAATACGATCCCTTAGTAAACCTCTCCACTCTGCATTAACTGCTCTCAGCAGTCACACATTTTGCTGGTGGGAGAGGTCTTGGCCACATGACACCAGAATGCCAAGGGGAAGCCCCTGCCCTGTTTGTAGCAGCCTGTGATGTGACTTGTAAAGAGTTCAGGGTGGAACTTACTCAGATAGCTGTGTAACCGTAGGAGATTAGCTCAGGGTGGCTGCTGGAGGGCAGCCAATAAATCTGCTGAGGACTCTTCCTGCAGAAAACCTTTAATCCTGATGTTCTATATCTATCTTTTCAGCCTCTGCACACCCTCTAAAATCATATAAGAGATAAGAAAATGGTCTTTATTGCCTTCTATAAATGAAATAAGTTGCAAGAGAGGAATCAGGAGAATAAAAAATGAGAGAAGTAAGAGAGGGAGCCACTTGTATTCTCCTATTAAATTTATGTAACTGTCTTGATAGTCAAACAAAATGTTTGTGGCCAAATATATCCATTATAGAATTGCAATAAAGGTATGATATACCTAGATTTTGGACTGATTTGGCACTTCACAATGCCATATTTTATTGAATAAAAAAATTCTATCAGTTATAAGATGCCCCTGTAATTTTAGAAACATTCAACTGTGGTATGTCTTATTAGCCCTTACAATTTATATTTTATACTTATCAAGACAGTACTTTTGGATTTATTTTAGATACCGAATTTTGATATATCACTCTTTTGCACACACAAAAGGAAAATGAAAATGAACTAAATGAATTACGGTATTTCTCAAACTTCTCATCCAAGTCTAAATCTTTTGAATCACTGTGGTGCTCAGAGTCTTTAATAATCACTTTTTCTTTCCACATTGTATCATCCTCTGTGGCATCAAAATGTTATTAATTGGCCTTTCTTTAAAAAGGAAAAAACCAAAACAAAGCAGTATTTTATTCCATTTTGAAAGCTGTGTCGTTTTGCTTCCCCAGTAAGTCTGTGAATTCCTTGAACATAGTATAGTTGTCACATTTTTGTTTTGGTATCTCCCTAAGCCAGTAGAGTTGTGTTTGGCTGTGTTCGATCCCTCATACATATTAATTACATTGGATTGCTGCATACTACTTTGGTAGCAGAGAAGGAAAATCAGCAAGATTTCTCTGAAAAGTATTTCTTCAGTTTTGGAGTCTTGCAGATAAGATTTATGTCTTCAAGTATTAAAAAACTCCATATCATACACCTCAGAAACTTTAAAGAGTTTTGTAAGTACTTGATTTCAAGATGACAGTATTTCTGTTGATTGGTGAGAAACTGGCTATGATATATGTATTTTAAGAAAAAAGGAAGAGACATCCCAAATTACTCATTAGACTATGAACAATATGCACATTCTTTAAAGTCTAACTTAAATCCTTACTTTTCTGTGTCACATTTTGGAATTCTCTGATTGCGCCCTGTCTGAATGTCTGTGGCACTTTAGTTCCTTTTGTTTATATATTAGATTCTGCCACTGGACACCTCTTTTATTATAAAATAACTTGATGGTCACGAGCAAGTTTTCTATTTGAAATACGAATTTGGATAAAGAAATTTGAGAAGTAATTTAACAAATGCTGGTTGTGGGTAAGAAAGGAGGAGGGAAAAGCCAATAACGGGTACGTTAAAGAATGGCTTGATGCTATGCGAAAGTGGGGTTCATTTTCACTGGAGACTGTGGTAGGCTGAACTATGGCCCCACAAAGAGGCCCTTATACTAATCATTAGAAACTTCAAATATACCGACTTATACTATGACAAAAGGACTTTGCAGATGTTGATCATGTTAAGGATATTGAGGTGGGTCAATTATCCAGGTGAGGCCATATAATCGCAAGGGTCCTTATAAAAAGAAGAAGGCAAAAGAGCTAGTTACAGGAGTCAATATGAAAACGGAAGCAGAGGGAGGGAAGGAGCTGTGACAGTGGAATTAGATGTTACAGGGATGTGAAGAAAGGATCAGGAGACAAGGAATGTGGGCAGCCTCTGGAAACTGGAGATAGCAAGAAAATGGAACCATCCTAGAACCTCAAGAAGCAATGCGATCCTGCCAACACTTGACTGTAGTTCAGTGAAATTTATTTTGGACATTTGACCTCAAGAACTATAACATGATAAATTTGTGTGTTTTTTTTTTAACTCACTAGGCTTGTGGTAATTTGTTACAGTAGTGTAGGAAACCAATACAGGGACCTTCTGAAACACCATATGGATCATTCTTCATAATTGTGCCACTGAGGGTCAAGGAAACTAAGGTATTTTTTCACTGACCCCCATCATTTATTGGGTAAGAATTGTCCCTAGAGGCATTAACTTTTTATTAACTCCCGACTTTCTCAAGCTAAGTGCTTCCTGCATGCTCCAGGGGCCAGAGAGAGCTAGCTCTCAGTCAGAGAGACAGAGGTATATGAAATAGAAGTTATAGACTTGTTCATGACTGTACACTGAAGATGCAAGTGACATGTAGGGTGGACCAAGAGAATGTAAATGGAGCATTAATATTACCACAGTGCATG
>NW_011888788.1:11322893-11325512 GCF_000151845.1 Pteropus vampyrus
GATCCCTCATACATATTAATTACATTGGATTGCTGCATACTACTTTGGTAGCAGAGAAGGAAAATCAGCAAGATTTCTCTGAAAAGTATTTCTTCAGTTTTGGAGTCTTGCAGATAAGATTTATGTCTTCAAGTATTAAAAAACTCCATATCATACACCTCAGAAACTTTAAAGAGTTTTGTAAGTACTTGATTTCAAGATGACAGTATTTCTGTTGATTGGTGAGAAACTGGCTATGATATATGTATTTTAAGAAAAAAGGAAGAGACATCCCAAATTACTCATTAGACTATGAACAATATGCACATTCTTTAAAGTCTAACTTAAATCCTTACTTTTCTGTGTCACATTTTGGAATTCTCTGATTGCGCCCTGTCTGAATGTCTGTGGCACTTTAGTTCCTTTTGTTTATATATTAGATTCTGCCACTGGACACCTCTTTTATTATAAAATAACTTGATGGTCACGAGCAAGTTTTCTATTTGAAATAAGAATTTGGATAAAGAAATTTGAGAAGTAATTTAACAAATGCTGGTTGTGGGTAAGAAAGGAGGAGGGAAAAGCCAATAACGGGTACGTTAAAGAATGGCTTGATGCTATGCGAAAGTGGGGTTCATTTTCACTGGAGACTGTGGTAGGCTGAACTATGGCCCCACAAAGAGGCCCTTATACTAATCATTAGACACTTCAAATATACCGACTTATACTATGACAAAAGGACTTTGCAGATGTTGATCATGTTAAGGATATTGAGGTGGGTCAATTATCCAGGTGAGGCCATATAATCGCAAGGGTCCTTATAAAAAGAAGAAGGCAAAAGAGCTAGTTACAGGAGTCAATATGAAAACAGAAGCAGAGGGAGGGAAGGAGCTGTGACAATGGAATTAGATGTTACAGGGATGTGAAGAAAGGATCAGGAGACAAGGAATGTGGGCTGCCTCTGGAGACTGGAGATAGCAAGAAAATGGAACCATCCTAGAACCTCAAGAAGCAATGCGATCCTGCCAACACTTGACTGTAGTTCAGTGAAATTTATTTTGGACATTTGACCTCAAGAACTATAAAATGATAAATTTGTGTTTTTTTTTTTAACTCACTAGGCTTGTGGTAATTTGTTACAGTAGTGTAGGAAACCAATACAGGGACCTTCTGAAACACCATATGGATCATTCTTCATAATTGTGCCACTGAGGGTCAAGGAAACTAAGGTATTTTTTCACTGACCCCCATCATTTATTGGGTAAGGATTGTCCCTAGAGGCATTAACTTTTTATTAACTCCCGACTTTCTCAAGCTAAGTGCTTCCTGCATGCTCCAGGGGCCAGAGAGAGCTAGCTCTCAGTCAGAGAGACAGAGGTATATGAAATAGAAGTTATAGACTTGTTCATGACTGTACACTGAAGATGCAAGTGACATGTAGGGTGGACCAAGAGAATGTAAATGGAGCATTAATATTACCACAGTGCATGAGTGTGTGTGTGTCCGTGCGTGTGCACATGTGCGCATGTGCGCATGTGTGCATGTGCGCATGTGATTCCTCCTGTATCAAGTTCTTTGAGGCTAGAAATTCTTTTGCATTCACCAGAGGCCCTAGCACTGTGCTTGGCATCTAAGGAAAACACTTCCTAATGGAGTGGGTGACAGAGTGTGACAGCTTGTGAATGTCATAGTAAATAAGAAAGTTGGCTATTTTACAGCAATATTTTCTCTAATTTCTAAATGAAGACTGTGCAGAGAAGGGAAAGTTGCTATTTCTGGGAAACGAATACAAGAGATTTTTTTTTGATCCCAGACAGTATGGGTACAAGGTGGCTGTCAATCACAAATGTAAGTTGTCACTAAGCAAAATGGCTCTTTCCTGTTGCATGACCTATTTGCAATCTAAGCCTTCCTAGTCAAGATTAGCAGATAAATCAATACGAAAAAAGAAGAGCATTACAGGTAGCGCTGATGTCAAACAGTCATTCCATGCATCTGGCAGAAAATTGAGCCTGCTAGTAAAGTACTAAAGACTTCCTTTGTGAAAGTGCCAGGATCCCTGGACCTAATAGAAAAATCACATGAATACTCACAAATCTTTTCTGACACCTGAGAGACAGTTTTCTCTTAACAAGGACTTGGAAAGGACAATGAGATGACCACAGGCATGGTCTTCACATTGCTAGGCATCTTACCTGAACCTAGCTTTTTGGGTTACTTGTTAAATACCAGATTTTCTTTTTACTCCAGCATTATTATTATTATTTTATTATTTAGCAATGAAATTTAGCAAGTGCTGTGCTGCTTTTTGTAAATGTGTCACGTATTCTGACTATACTTCCAGCCCTGCCAGGTACATTAGCTTTCAGAACATATTTAAAATAAAAGCTAAGTGACTCGTTTTTTTAAATCTGGAAAATGGTCTTTATTTTTCCACACCAGCTGCTGCTTCTATTTTAAATATGCCAGGCAAATGTATGATGCCCTCGAATGGTGTTTGACTAAATTCATTGACACCCACTCACTGTCAAAATGGCCTTAAGGTATTGTATAATATCTTTATATATATAAACATATATACACAACAAAACATAGAAATATGTTTTAAAACCATTTTGTGGCTGAAATATTTGAAAATAA
>NW_011888788.1:11326657-11335207 GCF_000151845.1 Pteropus vampyrus
TGGTCTTTATTTTTCCACACCAGCTGCTGCTTCTATTTTAAACATGCCAGGCAAATGTATGATGCCCTCGAATGGTATTTGACTAAATTCATTGACACCCACTCACATTGTATAATATCTTTATATATATAAACATATATACACAACAAAACATAGAAATATGTTTTAAAACCATTTTGTGGCTGAAATATTTGAAAATAATAAACAATAAACATAAAATATGATGTTAAAATGAATTGCTCTTATAGAAGAATCTTCAGGGTCTGAAGGAGATTTAATGTAGATTAGAATGTGATTAAGCTCTGATGGATCCAGAATTTTGCTAATTATATATAGATCTTGATTGTCACAGACCTCTAGGAAATTTATAGGCAGTACATATTTATGAAGAGTGAATGATAAGCTTGTGAAACAGGTGAGGTTGAAGTAAAAAAAAAAAAAAATAGACTAGTTCAATTCTATTAGAAACCAGCTTGCTGCCTTATTGCTGGATAAGCCCTTAAACTTGGACAGATGTTGGCATGAGCTGGGATATACCAATTCCAACCTGTTCACTTGAGTTCTTGGACCTCTAGCTTACAACTGCAGTCACATTTAACCAATACTGGTTGCCTCCCTGACAAAGGTTGGGATTTTGTGCCATTTCTATGTGCTCTCACATCTTTGAAGCTATGTCTACAATTATTAACACTGTGTAAGTGACACCTAGAGAGTTAACTGTTATATTTTATAACAGCACAATTCCCTTGTCCATCAATTATGCTGTCTGCCTGCTCCCTTTCTCCTCTCTTCTCTGTCCTGCTCTGTGCAAGGCTACTTGAGCTTTCTGTTGCCTAGTGTTTGTTTCAGTTTGACTGATGGGAGAGAAGTGGGTTTCTGTTACCTGCAGGATAGAAAGATAGGAGGAAGTGATTGAGACATTTCCTACCTGCCCCCACCTCTCCACCCTTCATCCCCTTAACCCCCTCCTATCCTTCCCACTTCCCACTTGGCACCACATTTCTGGCAGTGACTGGGCCCTTCCATGACTATAGTTCAGTGGGAAGCCTCTTCTTCATGGCTCCAATTCTCTTTTGCTGGGCTGTGCTAACACTGTTTCAACACCTTGCCCTAGAGTATTAACTGCTTTCCTCTGCTATTAGTCTCTGAGCACTCCAGTGTATCTTTTAACCATGGCACAATTCTATAAGTGGTCCCATCATCAAATCTCTAGGACAGTGACAGTTACACTTTACTTAACCTAATCATAGCATTCTTTGCAAGTAAAGGAGCTATGTGTTTAATATTTAATTATAAAATGCTTTACATTGACACTGGCATGCTATTCAAAAGTTTATTTATCAGAGAAACAAAAATATAAGATGACATCTTATATAAAATTATGGTTTGGGCTCAAATGTGCATGTCATTCTGTATCTGCACAGATAGGATCTGTGTTTACAGTAACCGATCTGGTTGGTGTCTGGGTACCTTGCTGCAGTATCTACCATTCCAGAAGTGGACGAATGACTCGTGTTTCTTAAACATGAGGCAGAGGCCTACCAAGCTTCTTTCAGTCTGGATAATAAAAGCTAAGATGGAATATAAACACAATGTCATATTGTGTTTATAGTCTATTATATATGACATGTATGGTATATTTATTTTATATTTATATATAATATATTATACTTTTGCACTTTTGTGTATGCACACATTCACACTAGAAAGAGAATCTGAGCTATGAATGGTACTGTTTAAGCTCAGCGTCAACTAAAGGAAACACACTGCATTAGTACTATGGTTCTAGAAAGGCAGAGAAAGCTACTCTCAGGTTCTTGTATAGCCACTTTATAGAAAATGAACAGCTTTTAAAAATCTAATATTTACTAGGCAGTATACACATGAATGCAGTTTAAATTGGGTAAAAACAAGTTATATGGATGTTGAAAATGACTGGGATGATAAGAGAAGGTTACCAGGCAGAAATAAATTCTGAAAGGGGCTAACTTCTGACCTTGAGAAGTCAATTAAATCAGTGACCACCAAACCATTGTGATGTCTTGAATTTCTTCTTTCTTTCTTTTTTTCTTTTCTCTAGACGTCTCTTTATGGAATGGCTTCTTTGATGACTATAAAATGTTTAAAATAATGTTCTAGGCAATGAAGTAGTCTAAAAAAAAGGCATCCCAAAGAATAGGGCTTCGAGAGGTTTTATGCATCTTTTTCTTTCGGTGGTGGAAGGGAGGGTGGAGAGATGAGCAAAGGATGAATTGTAATGCACACATATGACCTCTTATTTTCTTCTTTAATTCAGGCCACATGGATTATTCCATCATCTTTCTCTCTTTTCTCTAAGAAATACCACCCACTGCCCATTCTGTTCTAAGCTTTCTCTGTTGCTATGCCTGGCTGAGGAGAAGGCCATGATCTCCACAGTTCCTTATTCCTTCTTATACCAAAAGAGAAACCTCCAAGTTCTTTAAGTTTCCATGGTTTTCTACTAATCATTATGGTATAATCAAAATCCCACATAGAGGGGCATCATGAAATATGGCAAAATGGCTATTGTCCTGGATCTTGATCTATTGTTTCTCAGGCTGCAGAGGGGTAAATTATGAACGTGTTGGGCTGCTTCACTCTGTTCCCCAAAGGAAGAGGTCACTCACCTCCTGCTTCGACCTGCCTACCCTCTTGGGCAGACTCTGCTATGTTGATGGACAGTCTCCCTCCATCAGCATTGTGGCTCCTCCACTGTCTTTTCTCACTTCTGTACTCCCCGTAATCCTATCAGCAAGGAAAATTTTTCTTGCTTAATCTTTACTTTTTTCTCTTTTACGATTATAAAAACAATACATATTTTGAAAATATGACTGCTAGGCATTCATAAGGGCAGTCAGCCTGGACACCTGTGTCCCATCAAACCCTTTGGAAGGAATTTTTTTCAAGCTTCTCCTGAGTCAGGAGGGAATATTTGAATAAATGTATATCTCTATGTAATCAACTCCCCAATCAAGATGTAGAACATATCTGTCACCCTCAATTATTGTTTCTGAGTAAGTCTTTATTTTTCCTTAACTGTGAAGGATAATCTTGCATTTTTTTTTTTCTGGTTCTTTAGTTCTCTCAACACTTTAAATATTTCGTTCGCCTCTCTTCTTGCATGCATGGTTCCTGAAGAGAAATCAGGTATAATTCTTACTTTGCTCTTCTATATGTAAGGTGTTTTTTTTTTTTTTTAATTTAACTTCTTTCAAACGTTTTTCTTTATTTTTCATTTTCTGCAGTTTGAATGTGCTATGCCTAGGTATAGTTTTGTTTTGTTAGTTTATTTTTGTATTTATATTTGTCCTGCCTGTTCTCTAAGCTTCCTGGATCTGTTGTTGGTATCTGACATTAATCTGGGAGAAATTCTCAGTCATTATTGCTTCAAATATTTTTTCTGTTCCTTTCTCTCTTTCTTTTCCTTCTAGTATTCCTATTATTCATATGTTAGACCTTTTGTAGTTGTCCTACAGTTCTTGGATATTTTGTTCCTTTTTTTCAGTATTTTTCTCTTTGCTTTTTTCATTTTTGAAAGTTTCTATTGGCTTTCAAAGTTTCTATGTCCTCAAGTTTGGAGTCTTTCTTCAGCTATGTCTACTCTAGTAATAAGCCCATCAAAGGTATTTTTCATTTCTGTGACAATATTTTTGATCTTTTGCATTTTTTTTTCTGATTCTTTATTAGAATTTCTATCTCTTGGCTTATATTGCCCATCTGTTCTTGTATGCCATGTACTTTATTCATTAGAATCCTAGCATATTAATCATTTCAAAATGTCTAGGATATCTGAGTCCAGTTCTGATGCTTGCTCTGTCTCTTCAAACTATGTTTTTTTGCCTTTTATTATGCCTTATAATTTTTTCTTCATTGCTGGACATGATGTACTGAGTGAATGAAACTGCAGTAAATAGACCCTTAGTAATGTGTTAGTAAAGTGTGGGTGGAGGAGAAGAATTCTATAGTCCTATCATTAGGTCTCACTCTTTTAGTGAGCCTGTGTCTCTGAACTTTGTCACAAGAGTGCTTCTTAGTCTCCCTCTCACCCCTTTTAGGTGGGATAGGATGACTAGAGTGGGATGGAGTTGAGTATTTCCCTTCTGCAACGTGGATGGCTACAGCTGGCTGGAGTAGAATACTGCCCTTCCCTTAGGTGGGTTGGGCTCTAATGAAACCCTACAAGGTTAGGCTCAGTAAAATAGTTTCTTTGGAGGGCAGGCCTTATTAAGAACAGAGTGGCATCTTCCAAAATAGTTCTGTTTCCCCTCCTCCTGCAGGTAGCATGAAGGGATTTTTTTCTGTATTCACTGTGAGAACCTGGTTGAGCTCCTCGATATAAAATATGTGTGGGGCCACCGTGAAACTTTTAACTCTGACTTATCTGCTCTAAGCTCCAACAGTTTCTCAATTAGAGTTTAAGTTTTCCTACCCTGGTACTGGTTCCTGTGGAGGTTTCTGCTCAGGGTTTTCTTCTCCAATAAGTTGTGATTCTCTGTATTTACCCGTCTGTCTCTCCACTTCGGAGGGACAACAGTTGCTTTGTGACCTCACTTCTCTGATGGATCTAAGAGTTGTCATTTTTTTCAGTTTGTTCAGCTTTTTATTTTTAGGAGAGAGTGATAACTTCTTAAGTGCCAGAATGCCATTCTACTTTTAAGAAGAAAAGTGCCAGGTGTTATATAAGTGAAATACTGTGCAAAAATCTAATTTTTCTCTTAAGAATATCTTTGAGTGTACATAAAAAAATGTAACTTCCTAAACAGATTCATCAAAATAAATCTTTAGCATTTGTTTAAATGGATATTTGTTCCCATTAAAATCACATCCTAAACTTTTTCTGGCCCCAGCAGGTTTTCATGGCACATCACAACTTCCTGATATCTTGTACCTGCTTACTATAGCTCAAGTAGGAGAACAAATTGATTTCCGATGAGAAATATGCCCTTCTAGGATTTCGTCATTCCACCACAAACTTAGTCTAGCGCTCATGGATTGAGAAATACTGTCATTCATTATTAAGACTAACAACGATGAGCATTGTGGGAAATTTGCATTTTAAAGGCAGCTTTCCTGCTTTACAATTCTGTGGCTTCTTTGGTCTCTTCATTCTTCTTTCATTTCTCAAACACTGACTACCCCCATGTGCCTCACTGTGGTTAAGAGGAATGAGCCAGGTTCTGTCTCTCTGAGGGTAATGGTACATGCGTCACTTCCAATTACATCTCTCTAGGCATTCTCAGGAGCCGTATCTATGCTTGGGTAAAACTTAGAAATCCAAAAACCAAAGTGAAAAAGATGTTCTAGAAAGAATAGTAAAAATCATATATGCAATAAATCAGTCAGTTGTTCAGGCCACTCAAAATTTATATTACATTCTTTAAAAAAATATTATTAGAATGTTGTAAAATCCAGAGTGTGGCAGTTTGGGGAGCCTAACCAAAAAGCTTCTTTTGGAGGTTAATACTTTAGACTATAACAAGTATGGTGCAATTCATTCCGAGGTTTAGCCGTAAATTAGGTTATTTTGTGAAAATCTACTCATTTCCTACCTGTTTCTTTTACCAAAAATTATATTTTCTAGTCTCAGGAAGGGATTCTGTGAAAAAATAGGTAATGTAAATCTACTTTCAAGTTTTTGGGGAAACACCGAGACCATACTTGGTCTAGACAAGTGAACACACATCCCTTGAGGTTGCTACTCTGGGCACAGCCAAGAGCCTGGAGCATCTAGCTGGATTTCTGGGCCTCACATGTTGAATAGCATTCTCCTTCCTTTAGGCTTTCCTTACATCTTCATCTTTCTCATATTTTTAAGTAAATAAGGCAAATACAATCAATCCCGAATCACATGGCAGTTAAGGGCACCAAAAATTCACATATATTTTTTACTCCCCCAAAACTTAACTACAGTCAGCTCTTTGCATCCCCAGTCAACAAACTGCTGTTTGAAACAGTGTTTCTGATCTGTGGTTGAGAATCCACAACTGCAGCTGGGAAAGTGAAAATACCATTTTCCAGAAGGTGGGCGATTGGTTGAATCTGCAGATGCAAAAGCTGCTGTTAGAAGGGCTGACTGCATTTATTGAAAAAAACTCAAGTATAAATGAACCTGTGCAGTTCAAACTCGCATTGTTCAAAATATACTCTCTAGAAAAAGGGGCCTAAACAAGAACTGTGAGAAGCAAAAAGTATGTGACTTACACATTTTAATCTTCACAAAGAGAAAGTAACCTCCTCCGTATGCGGCAGGCGTGGACTCAGGAATAGAAGCACTCTGTGCTCTCACAGATTGCAGTTGTCAGGGGAGGATGCAACGTCTGGTAGGTCTGACTCCAAAACTTTCTCTTTTCCTTATAAGGGTTTCACTTATAGTAATTCCCATGCCTCTCTGAATTCCTCAAACTAGTATGCAGAATTTAGTATATAATATTTTTATACCCAGACAGACGGTGAATAGGTGAAACCATTATTCCAAAGATGTTATAGACTTAGATGGGGATAAAAACACTCCTGAGTGCTGTGCATCCCCAGTGGGGTTTCAGAAAAGCATATGTTCACTATCAGTTCTCACTCAGCATATCAGTCAGATTTTTCTGCATTGCAAACAACCTCAGAAACTCAGTGGCTGGCAGCAAATAGCATTTATTCTCTTGTTCACATTCTGTGGATTGGCTTAACTGATCCAGGTGGTTTAAGCAATTGAGGCTGAACTTGGCCTGGTCAGCCTAGATTCCAGGTTTCCCCTGGGGCTAAGTCTGCTCCACCTGTCTCATTTCAGGTTCCCATCTGAAAAGGCAGTGGCTACCAGGGGCATTCTCTTTTTACACCAGCAAGTGCTTTTAAAGCCTCAGATCTGATCATATCCCCTTGGCCAAAGCAAGTCACATTGTCAAACTCATTCGTGGGGCAGGAAAATGCACTTCACCCATAGGGATATGCTCTGCAAAGTCAGATAGCAACAGGTGTGGCAAAGAGGAGAGAAATATTGGGGACATATATTTGATCCAGCACACTCAAAGATTAAAGTATCAGAAAGAGGCACAACGATCTGTCTAATGGTGGGGATACTGTTCACATCAAACTTGAAACTATGTCCTCTGTCTCAACATGGAAATTTTTAGGACTTTTCACTTGATATCTTTTGAAATATCTTTGAAAATGATTTTCAGGATAATGTCCTCCAGTGGGCATTAATTATATCAAATGCTATATTTTTATCATAAAAATTATATTAAATAATGTGTTATTTTTAATTGGTCTTAGTCCCTAAGATTGAATTAATCTCTCTCAGTCAGCAAAGGAGTGGCTGTCATTATAAAGTCTGTCAAAACAGAGCCAAGTTGTCACCAACTGGTTTAGGAATACTCCAGATGCTTCAATCAACAGACTAGTTCAGACAGACCTCACAATATAGTGTGTGGTAGTCAAGGTCTATCTTAATATTTCAAATGTGAAGAAGAGAGATTCTCCCCTCTGAGCGTTCATCATAGAGGAACTAGTCACTGAGAAGCTTCTCAGAGGAATTCCTAGAATTATGAGAGTAAGCTTACAAACTCAGGCCTTCAGGGAACTTGACAAATCATTGAAGAGTAAAAGCCAATAACTCATTTTCTTCCATATTGTGGTGGTCAGGGTTAGCACTGCTGGGAGATATAACGACAGAGTTCAGTGTGGCTTCTTTAGGAAAATCTTGCAACTGACTGTGCAGGTGGGCGCATAAAAACTTCTTGGGAAATAAGTGATTCAATGCCTGCAAGTCAGTGACAGTTGAAGCGAAGAGACCTTCTATGCTGATGTGTTCCTGAAAGAAGCCTTGTGCTCTGTTCTAGCTTAATGGTGACAGAAGCCCAAGAGATGTTTATCAGACTTAAGCCAAGGGAACCTAGCTCTCATTATCCTAGGCTATGCATTTAGGTTCTGCCAAGATCAGTTACAGGCATGGGAAGTCTTGGCTGGCAGGCACCAGTGAGAAGCACAGAATAAGTTTGTTTCTGTTCCTCCAGAGAGAGAGTTGATTTTCCTAGGCCTTAGGTGATATAAAATCATTGTAGGATGATGAGAACACTGGAGTAACCAGATATTTCCCATGTTCCCAAATATGACATGACATCTTATTGAACACCTATTTGCTTTGAGCACCGAAGGTGGAAAGGTGAGTAAGACAGACAAGGGCTCTGCCTTATGGAGCTTGTATTTCAGTGGAGTAGATTCAGGGTGACGGAGCACATGGAACCGATATTATTTCAGATTGTGATAAGGGTAGTAAAGTGCTCTGCAAACCAAAATGAGTTTGGACTTTGGTGATAAGTGTGGAGGAAGCCACTGGGATCTCCCAGCATGGACAGGACATGATGTTCTTTACATTTAGGAAGATCACTGGCTATCAGGTCCATGTATAACAGAATGCCAACATTTCAGAAAGTAGAAACTGCATTTCCATCTCTCAGTAGATCTCAATATAAATCTTTTCTACTCAAATGTGATGTCCTCAATGAATTCCCTTGTTTGCCCCTGCAGGAAAAAAAAAAA
>NW_011888788.1:11336342-11343785 GCF_000151845.1 Pteropus vampyrus
TAAGGGTAGTAAAGTGCTCTGCAAACCAAAATGAGTTTGGACTTTGGTGATAAGTGTGGAGGAAGCCACTGGGATCTCCCAGCATGGACAGGACACGATGTTCTTTACGTTTAGGAAGATCACTGGCTATCAGGTCCATGTATAACAGAATGCCAACATTTTAGAAAGTAGAAACTGCATTTCCATCTCTCAGTAGATCTCAATATAAATCTTTTCTACTCAAACGTGATGTCCTCAATGAATTCCCTTGTTTGCCCCTGCAGGAAAAAAAAAAAATCTTCTTTTAAAGAAGAATTGTAGAAAAAATTCTATTCCAAGTGATTCTGTGAAATCTTTTATCTTTTTGCTCAAGAGACTTATTCAGGGGTAATAGGAACAGCTTGTGTAGAATTTGTTTCATGAGATATTTCTCAGGTAATTATTATATTGCTTAGGTAAAAGATGAATTTAAAAATACTCTCAGAAACAGACACTGGAGCTTATAGTTTGAGAAGCCGATGAAGCTTGCATAGATTGTAACCTCGTGTCCAATAAAAATGCCGTTCATTCATACCTGCTTTGCAGAGCAGAGGAGAAAAAACTTGAAAAGAAAGCTTCATGTTTCACAATTTTTTTTTTTTAAATAGGAGAGAGCAAAAGTAACTGAATATAGTAGAATTTATAGGGTATCGTTTGCTATGGCACACATAATGTCAAGTGAAATGAAAGAATGGGTGTGAAGAGATTAAAATGATTAAAACGACAGTACAGAATTACTCTTCTCTCTTTTTATATTATGACTAATCCTAGAGGTCCTGCCAGAATAATCAGTGAGAAGTTGACTAACATAAAGTAAGGGATAAGGCAGGACAATGGAGAAAGGTATGATGTCACAGAAGTTCTGTTGTGAACCAGTGAGCTTCAAATTTACAGGTTCCACTTATGTCCACAGTGAGGTATCTATATGTGGTGTACAGTAGTCCCCCTCATCTGTGGTTTTGCTTTTCACAGTTATTCAGTTAACTGTGGTCTGAAAATATTAAATGTAAAATTCTAGAGATTTGGGACAACGGAGAGAGAGAGACCACATTCATATAACTTTTATTACAAGATATTATAATTGTTCCATTTCATTATTATTGTTGTTAATTTCTTAATTTCTTATTGTGCCTAATTTATAAATTAAACTTTATCATAGGTGTGAAAGTATAGGAAAAAATACATAGTATTTATAGGGTTTAGTACGATCTGCAGTTTTAGGCATCCACTGGAGGTCTTGGAATGTACCTCTCTTGGATAAGAGGGACCACTATAATTGTACCATCAGAAAAAACAGGTTTTTCTACATTCCCAAGGGACTCCGTAGGCCCCACACATACTCTGCAATGAAGACATTAAATGGCAAGCTGGTGCCGCCACCTTAGAAAGTGGGCATAATATCAGTTGCCCCAGGTCTGTTGGGTGTGGCTCATGCAGAAGGCACTGTGCTCAGCTCTATGAAACAAGCTTTCAGACCACAGGAGCCTCCAGTGTGATTTCTTCCCTTTGGAGTTTGAAACACCGTTACATCAGGACTGGAGTCTCTGAAGGAGAGAACTTACGATATGTTTCATCTTGGGTCCTGGCTATATCTTGGGTACTGGCCTTGCCCCTTGCTTGAGTTCTCTGAGAATCATTCATTCTTTGCTATAAAATGAGAACGATTATATATACATCTGGAAGAGAACTTTGAGGGTTTGGGCTCTTTTACATGGAAGCCAGAGGTGGCAGGGCTCCTAAGGACAGCTGAGGCTCCTCCCTCATGCCCACCCATGGCAACATGCAGTATCACTGCTTCCTCTTCAAGCAGATGCTTGTCCAAACCATATTAGTGAGCGATACTGAGTTTGCTAAAGCTTGCATAACACAGTCACACTGTATTTTGATTAGCTCTCAGCAGTATTTCATATAAATCCAAATTAATCCTCTTTGATCAACCCCTCGTTCAATACGCTAAAGTTACTGTCCATTTACAGGTCACTCCTTTTCATTATTCTTCTCCTTTCTTTTTGTTGGCCTGTTGTGAAGATTTAATAAGATAATATATGTAAATGCTAAATAAAGTGACTTGTACATAATAATTGCTCAAAAAATGTTAACAACAGCTGTGGCAGCAGCAACAACAATAATAATTTACTACTGTTTCAAGATTTCTGTTTCATGAGGACAGGTTTCATTCCAGTGTGAGCCTAGGCTATATGACCTCTACTCCCCCAAAGTAAAAATATTGTGATTTTATGCTGACAGTCAGTGAGCTTCCTTCCATGTCATTAAGTAGTCTGTAAAACATATGCCTACTGTTTACATTCCAGAAATCACAACTAGAAAAGTTTAGAGAAAGGATGCTATCAAGATAAGACATGATATATTATTTTTTCTGAAATTCACGAACATATGTTGATTGCTGTCATAGTTTGACTTCTCCCAAAAGTAGATTCAGAGGCAAGGGTTTGGGTGAAAGTAGTTAATCTGGGAGATGATTTCAAGAAAGGAAGCAGGGATGAGAGACAGATAAAGAAAACCAATAGACTATTATTCGGTGGTTTGCTGCTGTGGACAGCTGAAGGGTATTCCCATGGGCAGCTCTGGGTAACTGAGTACAAGCTGCACCTCGGTGTCACCCCGCCTGAGAGGTGAGTGAGTGGGGACATTTATCTGTCATCACTCCTTAGTCTTGGGTTGAAGAATGCCCATGATGGTCTTGATTCGCTGTCTCTTTGGAACTGACCCACATGAAGACTGAGCGAGCGCTGGATGCCAGAGGGAGCCCTCAGTTAAAAGACCTCAAGTGCTGGAGCTTGTAAGGTAAGCCAGTGCGCAAGAATGGCACATGGCAAGGGGACATGTGTAGGGCATTGTCAGCATCTGCTACAGTTATTCACTTAATAATATGTCATATTATGTGTATATACACATATTACAAAAACTGCCTTGTCCTTTAAACAACAGCTAAGACTCCACCATCTTAATGACAGGCTGTGGACATCTCACTCTTGCCTCTGTGTTGCCTCTTTGCCGTCCTGAGGGAAGCCAGTGATAGCCTTTTTAGCATTCCGCTGCTGCGCTCACTGCAGTAACAAGGGCCAGTGTCACTCTTATTACTTCACCTGTTTTATCTTTTGTGAAACTCAGCCTTTAGCCAGAATTGTCTGAGTGGCTGCTCTAGCAATTGCTTAACGGTGAGGCTCCTTCAGATCATTTCTCTCAAGTAATTTGATTTCATCGTGCTATCAGAATTGCTTTCATGGGATGGAAGAAGGCCTGGGGGAGGGATTGAAAAAAAGACATTTTGAGACAAAAAAAAAAAAAAAAAGTTAATTCATTGCCCCGTACTTGCCCAGGCCCCCATGCCCACCACAGCCTCCATCTATGCCCCTTCACCTTTCCTTCCTACCCAGGACAGGCATGCGTGTTTTCAGGGAGAACCAGTGAGAAGTGTTCTGAGAAAAACACAGCTCATCTTGCACTTTATCCCCTTTTACCTGAGCTTGTAAAGTATACTTTTTCATGTCCCTTTGGTCTCCATGCCAGAACTTTTGTGCTAAGACAGAAAATATTATAGTCATACTCTAAAAAAATCGAAGTATAATTTTTCATTGATAGTCAATGTTGATAATGCTAGTTCTACTGATGTTAACATTTCAATAAACCCAGTGATACTTCCCTCTCAATTAGGACAGAAATTTTTATCAATGTTGAAAATCTCATGTTTAGTAACCGCATAATATTTTTATTTTACTTGAGATTGTGTGTAAATCGAAACAAAAAGCAACAGCATGCTTCATCATTAAAGACTTGATGGGGAGGGAGGGCTTAAAAGTGAATGTGAATTTCATGTGCAGAGTTTAAGAAAGTTTGATTTTTTAAAACTATTGCTTCTAACTTCTGGATATTTCTAGCAATTCAGTATCAGTTTGGTGCTTATAATCACTATGCGGGCCGGTTAGTATGGCAATGACTTTCAATGCACATGGGAACTAATGGTTCCATAAAATGGCTAGTATTTTATCACAGCTTTGGGCCAAGGGCCCTGAAGGGTGGCATAAGTGTATGGACTAAACACATTCTGAGGTTAAAACCACTACAGAAGCAATTATGAAGCTGAAAATAAAATAATTCAGTGCATAAACAATAGTTTTTACATTTGTGAGCTATTCCTGGACATTGATCTCCAGATTGTTTTCTTTTTAGAACTGCTAGAAAGATATCCACGGTTAAAGCAGAGGTGACTCCTGGTAACTGGACTGGAAGGGAATATTGGGGGAAAATGCAAGAGGAGGAGGCCCTGGTTAGACTGTAAATAGTAGATGGGGTTATCATTTTAAAGCATAGCTTACTTATACCTGGTATTATGTTTAATTTGACCTTTTTTTTATAGTGAGAATTTCTTTAAAATTATTGACTTAAGTCATTACCATTTGCCTCTCTATGATATGGTAATCTATAGCTACAAGCAGACTCTCATTTTAAGTTTAAAATAAAAGCTGATCAATTGCTTCTGCCTCCAAAAAAGAGTAGTTTTATGGGCATAGTTAGTTATATTTATCCTTATTTTAGTAGGATAGCCTAGATTTTCAGTAGAATATGTCTGAGTTTTATTTCAGGAGAACAACATTAGTTTCTACATAGAAGCCTCTGAACAAAGTTAAAGATATTGGGAAATTATCAACAATAGGAAAAGAAAAAAAATGCAGTCTAGAGAGGAATATTGTTTATGGCAAGGTCAAACCAGATTCACTCTAATTGTGTTGAAAACATTCCAGGTTTTCGACAATTCCAGTAGACATATAGTTCAGTGGCTAGGTAAAACCTTCAATGAGTCTTCATTGCTGTATCTTCCTACAGTTTGATTAAAAAATAAATATCTGCTTAATAACTGAGTGAAAAGAAAATGTTTAATGAGTTATTTGGTATACTATCTATGAAAACCATTGCAAGCTCAACTTGCTGTTTCAGTTTTTCCCTCTTTCGGGTTAATTGTTTTGATATCTGTTGACTAAATTTGTTCTCTCTTTGCTTAAGTACTCACTGATGTGTAGGAGAAAACCAGCAAGTCATAAAATGCATCTGGGCTTCTAGCTATAAAAGGTATTGATTAGCCTAAAGCTATCTTTAATGACATTAAATGTGGTCAAGAAAATAGAATTAGTAAGTACATCTTGAAATGTTAACTAACTAAATTGATAAATACATCATTTTAAACTTTCATATACTTCTGGTAGGAGTATAAATTGGTACAGCTGCTTTGGAAAACCTTGGAAGAATCTACCAGAATTAAACAGCTGCATAGCTTATGGTCTAGTAGCTCCAACTCCTGGGTCTATACTCAACAAAAACAAGTGCTTATAGCTATCAAATGACATGTATGAGAATGTTCATGGCAGCTTTTTTCATAATAGCTCCAGACTGGAACTAACCCAATTGTCCGTCAATACTAGAATGGTTAAGTAATCTGTGAAATAGTCATAAGATGAAATTCAACACCACAATGAAAAAGAATGAGCTTCTGCTATATGTAACTTCATGGATAAATCAGGAGGGCATAATGTTGAACACAATATATACAAAAATGTGCACATTGTATGTCCATGTATATAAAGCATAAAACAGACAAAACTAACCTGTGGTAATAGAGAAGGGCAGTTCCTTCAGGGGGTAGATATTGACTCAGGAATAGGCAGCTTTCTGGGGTGTTGGAAATGTTTTAGACCTTGATTTTGGTAATGGTTGCATGTGTGTATGCATGTGTGTGTGTGTGTATGTAAAATTTTAACAAAAATTTAAATATGAAAATAAATAAAAAGAAAAAAGCATTTAAACCTATTTAAGTCAACTTCAATATTTATAACAAAAGTTAATTTTAATCATCCAGCCTAATGAATAAGGAACTAAGATTCTATGCACATCTGAGTGTACACACACACAACTACCTGCATGCCTGGTCCTAAATTATTAATGGTTTGTTAAGCCTCATTGACCTTCATACTTGGAAGAGATTTTCTGTCATCTTATTCAATGATTCATCTAAATATTGTCTGTTGCCTTCCCTCTGGGTGGCCATTCTGCTTTTGTGAACAATAGTCCTCTGGTAACCAGAATATGGTGTGACTTCCGGAGGCAGGCCTCACCGTTATCGGGAGCCCATCCTTTGGGAAAAAATCTGTCCTTCTCTATTTATTGGTCTTACTTGTAACCCTTGTTGTCTTTTAGTTAAGCAGACAAAGGATTGTGCTGTTGCTGTTTACTTCAAACGTACTTTATCTTGTATAGGTGCATATACACACTGAGAGCAGGTGCATTTTTAGAGATGTTTGTCATGATATTTCTCTCCTCTTTTAATTACGTATAGCATGTCTTTCAACCAGAAACTATGTTTTATTTTATGCATCTTCTCAATAGTTTTCCCTTAGAGATGAAATAATACCATGTAGATATATCATTCTGTTTGGACATCTTCTCAGAATCTCTTCACTCTCCCCATTCTCTAGGGCTAAACAAACTTGTTCTCCCAGCACTTAGCCTTTTCTGTTGTCAATACAAAGATTCACAAGTCCACAACCTATTTACTCCTTCAACACATATTTATCAATCGTCTCCTATGTGCCAGCAATGTTTTAGGGATACAACGATAAGCAAAAATAGATGTGGTATCTGTTCCCATAGTACTTTCATTATATTAATATTATTAATCAAATATTTGCATAAATAAGTGTAAAATTGCAACTACGATGAATTCTGTGAAAGACAGGTACATGGTGTTATGAAAACCCAAAATAGAGAGTTGTCAGTGTCAAAGAAGCCATCCCTGGAGAAATGATACCTGAACAGAGGAAAATAAAAGTTAAAATAAGCTAGAAAAAGAGGAGAGGAATGGCATCTTAGGAAGAAAAAAAGCATGAACGAGGCCTATGGCAAGAAGGCAAAAGGAGATATGCCACATTCAAAGGACAGTAGGAAGATTGGTATAGCTGGAGTTGAGAAAGCAAAGAGTGATACAGAACAGGATGAGCCTAGAATGATAGGAAAGAGCCAGACTGTTCAGGAAGGACATGTTAGCATTAATTTGGGAAGTTTTCGAGGACAGAGTAGGCTTCAAATCCTTGAAAAGGACGTTCCTTGTGAAGTAGCTGAACAAACAAATGAAAGAGAGAGCAGTTTTTGAGAGAGGACTGCTTCAATTAGTAATTTCGGAGTGGAAATATTACATCCAGATATAGGATGAGATCTGGGGCAGAGGTGGAGTGGAGGTTGTT
This sequence comes from Pteropus vampyrus, assembly GCF_000151845.1. NCBI lineage: Eukaryota > Metazoa > Chordata > Mammalia > Chiroptera > Pteropodidae > Pteropus > Pteropus vampyrus. The sequence continues at coordinate 11,343,614 of NW_011888788.1, forward strand.
GTTAAAAATAACCAGGTCAAAGAACTGGCAGGCTAGGTGTTGGGTGGGTCATCTTGGATGCTGAAATAACCCAGGGGTTATGGCAAGCCTTGAGGTGAGGAAAACCATAACTCAGTGCCAGGGGTTTTAATAAATGTGGGAAAGTGACCAAAAGGTCACAAATAATTGAGGA